>NC_086450.1:374045830-374364580 GCF_028390025.1 Pseudophryne corroboree | reverse complement strand
ATCCAACTAGTCACCCCTGCCCGGGGTACCCTGGGGGAGTGGGGACCCCTTCAATCAAGGGGTCGTCCCCCCAGCCACCCAAGGGCCAGGGGTGAAGCCCGAGGCTGTCCCCCCCCAGCCAAGGGCTGCGGATGGGGGGCTGATAGCCTTGAGAAATGTGAAAGAATATTGTTTTTTCCAGTAGTACTACAAGTCCCAGCAAGCCTCCCCCGCAAGCTGGTACTTGGAGAACCACAAGTACCAGCATGCGGGAGAAAAACGGGCCCGCTGGTACCTGTAGTTCTACTGGAAAAAAATACCCAAATAAAAACAGGAGACACACACCGTGACAGTAAAAGTTTATTTCACACATGTCGACACACACATACTTACCTATGTTGACACGCCGACTGGCACGTCTCGTCTCCGACGATCCGGGGTACCTGTGAAAAAAATTATACTCACCTCAATCCAGTGTCCGGGAGATAATCCACGTACTTGGCAAAAAAATAAAACGAACACCCGGACCAGCGGACTGAAAGGGGTCCCATGTTTACACATGGGACCCCTTTCCCCGAATGCCGGGACCCCACGTGACTGCTGTCACAGAAGGTCCCTTCAGCTGCGTGGCACTCACCTGATTGGCTGTATGCGAGTCTGCTGTCAGACAGCGCATCGCAAAGCCTCTCCATCATATTCAATGGTGGGAACTTTGCGTCAGCGGTGGGGTTACCCGCGGTCATTTACCACGAGGTTACCCGTGGATATTTAATGCCACGGCCGCAGGGCACTGTATAAAAGTGACCCCCGGCTGTGGCATTATCTGTCCAGCTAGTGGAGCCCGATGCTGGTGTAAAAATACGGGGGACCCCTACTCTTTTTGTCCCCCGTATTTTTTGCACCAGCACCAGGCGCAGAGCCCGGTGCTGGTTTTAAAAATACGGGGGATCCCCTGTCCGTTTTCCCCCCGGATGTTTAGAACTAGGACCGGCTCGAAAAGCCCGAGGCTGGTTATGCTTAGGAGGGGGGACCCCACGCATTTTTTTTCCTGACTTTTCCCATTCCATTAAAAATGACATTAAGAATCCACACAAAAAAATAATTCTGGTCCCGCTAGGATTCGAACCCGTCAGCCAATCAGCAGGTAGCGCTACGAAGGGTCCGTTGGCTATTTGAGGCATTCGCCATAGAGTTTAGGAAAAACGACATCTGGTGGACAGAAAGTAGAATGCATGTTACAATTATAACGTGACGTCACATTTACAACGCAACTTATAACGGGAGTTATAGCGCAAGGAGCTGGCGCGAGTTGCATGGCGCCCGCTATGCGGTACGCAGCAACGATATATCAGGACATATCTGTATGTCTTCTCCTGAATCCTGATTGAAATGGATCATAAATATCATGGGTTGTCAGGCGGGTTTCCAGTTGATTTGCATTGACTTTCTCAATAACCTTTCCTAGGAAAGGAAGGTTTGATACCAGTCTGTAGTTGGTCATGCAGTCGGTATCTAAATTAGGTTTTTTAAGAAGCGGTCTAACAATTGCTTCCTTTAGGGGTCCAGGAAAAATGCCTGTCTGCAAAGAGCATTGAACAATTTTTTGTAAAGACAGGACCAATTATATCCATTCCTATTAGAAGCTTGGTTGAGGCTGGGTCCAGATACTTACAGAATACCAGCTGCCTGCATCTTCTCTAAATAGTTCTTGCATAATCTGAAGGTGTGCTTTGGGTCATTCTCCTGTTGGAGGAGGAAATTGGCTCCAATCAAGCGCTGTCCACAGGGCATGGCATGGCATTACAAAATGGAGTGATAGCCTTCCTTATACAAAATCCCTTTTACCTTGTACAAATCTCCCACTTTACCAGCACCAAAGCAGCCCCAGGCCATCACATTTCCTTCACCATGCTTGACAGATGGCGTCAGGCACTCTTCCAGCATCTTTTCACTTGTTCTGCGTCTCACAAATGTTCTTCTGTGTGATCCAAACACCTCAAACTTCGAATCGTCTGTCCATAACACTTTTCTCCTATCTTCCTCTGTCCAATGTCTGTGTTCTTTTGCCCATAGTAATCTTTTCCTATTATTGGCCAGTCTCAGATATGGCTTTTTCTTTGCCACTCTGCCTAGAAGGCCAGCATCCCGGAGTCGCCTCTTCGCTGTAGACGTTGACACTGGCGTTTTTGCAGGTACCATTTAATGAAGCTGCCAGTTGAGGACCTATGAGGCGTCTATTTCTCAAACTAGAGACTCTAATGTACTTGTCTTCTCGCTCAGTTGTGCACCGGGGCCTCCCACTTCTGGTTAGAGCCTTTTTTTGCTGTTCTCTGAAGGGAGTAGTACACACTGTTGTAGGAAATGTTCAGTTTCTTGGTAATTTCTCGCATGGAATAGCCTTCCTTTCGAAGAACAACAATAGACTGTTGAGTTTCACATGAAAGTTCTCTTTTCTGGCCATTTTGAGAGTATAATCGAAACCACAAATGTGATGCTCCAGATACTCAACTAGCTCAAAGGAAGGCCAGTTTTATAGCTTCTCTAACGAGCAAACCCGTTTTCAGCTGTGCTAACATAATTGCACAAGGGTTTTCAAGGGTTTTCTAATCATCCTGGAGAGATGGTTGCTGGAAATGGGCCTCTATATACCTATGTAGATATTCCTTTAAAAACCTGACATTTGCAGCTACTATAGTCATTTACCACACTAATAATGTATAGAGTATATTTCTGATTCATTTAATGTTATCTTCATTAAAAAAAAGTGCTTTTCTTTCAAAAATAAGGAAATTGTCTGGGTGACCCCAAACTTTTGAACGATAGCATAGGTCGACATGCATTAGGTCGACCACTATTGGTTGACACGCATTAGTCTACATGGTTTCTAGATCGACATGGTTACTAGGTCGACATGACAAAAGTTCGACATGAGTTTTCACAATTATTCCATTTTTAAAACTTTTTCATACTTTACGATCCACGTGGACTACAGTTGGCAACGGTAATCTGTGCCGAACACCACGGTAGCGGAACGAGGCACCTTGCCTGAAGCTCGCGAGCCATGCGAGGAGACACGGAGCACTAATTGGGGTTCCCGGTCACTCTCCGAAGAAAACAACACCAAAAAAAATTCAAATAAAAACGCACGTCGACCTTTTGTCATGTCGACCTTGTTCAAGTCGACCTAATGCTTGTGTCGACCTAGTTACTGTCGACCAATAGTGGTTGATCTAGACACTGTCGACCTAAGTGTGGTCGTCCCTATGATCCACACCCACGAGAAAGCTGAAGTATCTGAAAATAATTATACCTTGTAAAGCAGGGGTGGCGGCCCGCAAAGACACTTCACCCGGCCCGCCCAGCCCGCTCACAGTACCGCAGCCGCAGAAGAGGAGTGAGGAGGGAAAGACGGCATTTAACAGAGGGGGACGCTGGGTAACCTGGCAACCGTGCAGCGTGCGCGCGCGGGTGTGCGGGCGGCGGCGCTGCGAGGGGACGCATAGAGGAGGAGGGACAATGGGAGGCTGTCACCTGCTCATCCCTTCCCGCTCTTCCTCTGAGTCCAGCGCAGGAGAATTGGGGGGAGCGTGGCTGAGACAACGCGGTGAGGAGAAGGATGGAGATTGGAGAGCAGAGGGGGAGAACTGTGGAGAGCGGGAGCACAGAGAGGGGGAGATTCCGCGGCGTTAGACACTGCCATGTGTGGCAGTCAACGCTGAAAGAAAAAAGGTAAATAAATGAAAGATGTGGGGACTAGCCTGCTATTGTGGGGAAGCCTGTTGGTGTGCAAGGGGGATCATATTGCTGTGCAGAGGGGACATTTCAATGTGCAGGAAGATAATGTTGATGTACACTACAGGGGATGGTGTGCAGGGGATCATACTACTGTGTTTGGTAGAGTATTGTTGGTGTGCAGGGGGATATTGGTTTGATGTTAACGTTAGTGTGCAAGAGAAGTATTTTTTGTGCAGGAGGAGTGTGTTGGTACAGCCTTGTTCCTCTCATCCTCAGAGGACTGGATGAGTGTTGAGGGGGAGGCAGTGCGATCGCGGCTAGGAGGAACAACACTGCAGCACCAAGACTGAGCCACGCTGCAATGATTGTATGGCGTAATGTGAATGTGGCTCATACTGTGTGGTGTAATGTGAATGTGGCTCATACTGTGTGGTGTAATGTGAATGTGGCTCATACTGTGTGGCGCAATGTGAATTTCGGTTCATACTGTGTGGCGTAATGTGAATGTGGCTCATACTGTGTGGCGCAATGTGAATTTCGGCTCATACTGTGTGGCGTAATGTTAATGTGGCTCATACTGTGTGGTGTAATGTGAATTTCGGCTCATACTGTGTGGCGTAATGTTAATGTGGCTCATACTGTGTGGCGCAATGTGAATTTCGGCTCATACTGTGTGGCGCAATGTGAATTTCGGCTCATACTGTGTGGTGTAATGTGAACGCCCTGCCCTAAGCCATGCCCCTAAATTTTTACAGCGCGCCTACGGCGCGCACTATCCGTGCTCTGCGGTATGGGAGGAGGAGCACCAATTCACTTTCTGATGAAAAGCACCAAAATGTCTAGTTACAGCTCTGGTGCACAGTGTCCTGTATGCTACACAGCCCAGCAGCACTGTCACTCCCTCCAAGCGGCACTACTAGGGGGCATATCTACAGGGGGGGAAACATACTGGTGGCATATCTATAGGGGGCAGGCTAATTTTTAAGTTTAAATTTTTATATGGCCACCGAAGGATTTTCTAAATATCCAAATGGCCCTTGGTAGAAAAAAGGTTCCCCACCCCTGTTGTAAAGGCTGTACTACATACATTCTAGAGATCAGTCTCTGCTGTGAGTCTTCTGTGTTTTGGTATGACAGATACCCTGCAGTCAGATTGAAGTGCAGCTTACTGTTGTCAGCATTTGATTCATAGATTTTTCTTTAATGGACAAAGAATTCCTTTCTGCTTCGCCAAAGGCCAATTTTAACAGAATCCCCTAAACTAGGGGGATTTTTGTGCAGCGGGGTGGATGGTAGGAGTGTACTGCATGCACACAGCATGACCTCATATCTGAGCTTTTCTTAAAGGTGCACGGAGACCTGACCACATTACCACATCACATCATCTCCTTACTGTCTCATATTAATGCATCTTCTGACTAACTGTTTTAAAAATAGACCTTTACACTGTAAGAAGGGGATTTCCAGGGATCTTATAACCTCTCCATAGAAAAGTCATTACTTGGCAGCACTCATTTCTTTCTCATATATGTTCTCGTATGCTCAGACCGATATATCATTTTTTAAATCTTGAAATTATGAATTACATTTTGTTAAAATGTAGGCCCTTTACATTTCAGCATTAACATAAATCGGAATCAAACAGGTATTTGCGTTGTCTTGTATAAACCAGCTAAAATTAGTCAACGAGGCACATTGGGCAATTAAAATGAAAGTGTTGCTGTAAATGCATGTTACAAGTATCAAGAATATTCACACATCCCAAATTTGGTGCTCCGGTAATCAGGACAGAGGACGTAGCTGCAACGGGTTAAAAGTATGTTCTATACAGTACTTACCAACTCATGGGGTGGTGGAACTATCCTGGACCCTGCCCAAACTCCCGCTTGCACCCACTTCCTGAGTTAAGTGAGCATTCCAGGGGTTTGATGAAACACAGCACATTAAATCACGTCATTGTGGTCCTGGCTCTTGACGTACAGTGCTCTGAACCGTGACTTTGAATAGTGGGGAAAGAGGTCACAATGAAGCCACCATGTACCCCCTTTTGTGGTTCTTCTAAAGCAGGCATTCCCAACCACGGTCCTCAAGACACACTAACGGTGCAGGTTTTAGTGATATCCAGGCTGCAGCACAGATGGTTAAATCAAAATAGCTCAGCTACTAATTAAGTCACCTGTGTTGAATGCTGGATATCACTAAAACCTGCACTGTTAGTGTGTCTTGAGGACCGTGGTTGGGAATGCCTGTTCTAAAGGAAGAGCCACAACCCCAGGGACGTGACTACTGCTTTTGACACCATAGCCAGGGGTGTCAAACTCATGGCCCTCCAGCTGTTGTGGAACTACACATTCCAGCATGCCTTGCCACAGTTGCAGCCATCCCTAATACAAAATAGATGGCAAGGCATGCTGGGATGTGTAGTTCCACAACAGCTGGAGGGCCGCGAGTTTGACACCCCTGCGGCATAGCCTGTCACTCACAGTCTTTCCCTCCAAACCTCCATTCATTGCTACAGAGACCAGTGAAGATGTGTGCAACACCTGTTCTCAGTAACAGGACGGCATGTGTAATTTGTAAGCATAAAAGATTTTTCCGCACGGGTCCAATTCGACTGGAACCCCCGTTATATACATAGACTTAGCAGTGTGGGTAAGTATGGGGGGGTGCTACCCGCTACCAATAGAATACTCGTTTTGCAAAAAAGAAAGGGGTAGCGCTATGGTGCACTCAGTCGATGAAGCTTGAAAATAATATTAAAACATAACTTTTAATAAATATATCTAAATTTAGATATATTTAAGTTATGTTTTAATATTATTTTCAAGCTTCATCGACTGAGTGCACTATAGCGCTACCCCTTTCTTTTTTGCAAAACGTGCATGTGTAATTTACCTCCATGTTTAGACATTTAAATGTAAGTTTTAGTTATCGTCTGATTTTCTTTCTAGACAATTTGGTACATTAACAAACAGCAGTATTTCAGAAACCCGTTGTATATAATATATAGTATTCTTAAATGTAACTTAACCCGTAAATAAAGGAATAGTAATAATTCTTTAACATGTATATTTCCAGTTAATATTAAAGTTATGGGAGGATGTATTGAAATGTTGTTTATCATGCAATTTTAAAATTGCTATCAGTCAGAAGCAGGTTTCATAGACAAACAGCATTATTTATTAATCAGTTTGTGTAGTATCGCATCCGATATGTTGGGGTTTTATAGCAACTTTCTGGTTTGCATACTGGATCTAATGTACAAATGTTTATTCCTGATATAATCCTTTGTGATATGTTTAAAATAAGTCTTTTAGGAGGTGTATGTTTGAAAGCCCCATTGGCTGGGTGCAAGCTTACTTATTGATGGTGATGACTGTTATGTTATGTTAAACTGTACCTTGAGAAGGGATGCGGTCAAGATCCCGCCGGATGGAATCCCGGCGGTCGAAATACCGACGCTGGAATCGCGACCGGCACAATCCCGACATATTCTCCCTCCGTGGGTGTCCACGACACCCATAGAAGGAGAATATAATAGTGTGCCGAACGTAGCGAGGCACCGTGCCTGCAGCGTGGCGAGCGAAGCGAGCCCGCAAGGGGCTGCGTTCCGCTCGCCACCCCTGTCGAGATTGTGTGGTCGGGATTCCGGCGTTGGTATTTCGACCGCCGGGATCCCGTCCAGCGGGATTTAGTACTGATCCCCTTGAGAATGCAAAGCAAAAACCAAAAAACTTGCATGCCCTCAACCAAACCTTCAAACCCAATTGTGACGGGACTGTCCTGATTTGACGGGGACGTCCCTCCATCTCGTGACCAATTTGCAGGGGCCACACGCTGGGAATGAAGGTAAAAACGCATGTCGGTTCCGTCAGGCCCCTACTGTTCAGAGTTAGATTCTAATAATTTTGGTAAGTATGCTGTGGTGCAGTCTTAGATGGGATCCAGTCACATGGTCTACTCTACAGTGACCATGTTGATGCCACACTGTTAGAATGTCAACTTGGTTCAAGATGTTGACAGATACCATGTCAACATCCTCAGAATGTCGACATGTTCACAGTTTTGATATGTGAAATGTCACCATCTTCAGGATGCCGATGGTTAGGTTTAGATGCCACTGGGAGTATTAGGCTGCGGGCCAAGGTTACAGTTAGACTGCAAGGGGATGGGTGTTTAGGATAGGAGACTAGGGGGAGGGTTGGGGATTAGGAATAGGGATAGCTGAATAATACCAGAATCGCCTTTCCTCCAAGGGGATCTAGAAGAAGATACTGGAGCTGCTGCAACCACTTTGACCAGGTAAGTAACCTCTGGGTCACCTGCTACATTAGGTCAACATTCTATAATGTTGACATGTAGTGTTCACGCTAGGCTGCTTTAGCAGGGCGCTGCACCCTGCCTGATTATAAAGTTCAAACTGCGCCCTGCCCCTTTGCCCCGCTGTGTGAATAGATGCCATGCGCACGGCATCTGTTCACATTATAAGGAGAACTTGGGGGAAGGCCAGCACCTCCATCGGTACTGGGCATGCCCCAATCAGTGATACCATGGCTGAAGAACGCCCCCGTTAAAGATGTCGAGGGGGCTAGACTGCCCCTAATAGTAACGCCAGGGAACCTCCCCCTCCCTGGCCAGCCGAGTCCCCTTTTCGAGGTACACGCGTGCTTCCTGCCCTGGCACCTCTGTGCCCTGCCCTAATCCTGGGGAGAACACTAGACATGATATCTGTGAAGACGTGGTGAACGTCTACATGGTCACTGTCAACATGCTACATGTCGACCATATTGATACTCTCATGTCGATCTTATGCCCATCGTCATGATAAATGTTGAGCTAACATACCACACAAACCTGTGGTTCTCCAGGTTTTGTAAAGCTGCAAGTCTTATCATAATCACACCTGGAGAGCCAGAGGTTGTCTTGGTCTGCCTTATTGTGTCATTGGCCGAGTGGTGGCAGCCATTTTGTGCTTTACTATCCTTTTATCCGGGACACCTATGATTTACACAGGTTCTGTGGAAGGTTAAAACCACAATCTTGAATTTAACCATCTAAAGAACCTGTGTAATTCATAGGCATCCTGGATTAAAGGGATGTTTTCACAGTTTAATTCACTGTACTAGGGAAGTGGTCAGGATCCAGGAGAACACCCTGATACTCTGGAGTAGGCAAGCATTGCACATAGGTCTACATCTACTATTGCTTATAGTTCCAGTTACAGACCCCATTTGGTACATGTCTGTTATCATTATCAGATTTTGTTGGAATTCCCGGGATAAACATTATTAGCAATTACTACTTAAAAATATGTTAATTTGGATGCACTTTGGTTATATTTTCCATGGCTAATGTGTGGGATATGAAAAATGCTTGTAATGAAATAATACACCCTAAAGTAAATTTAGCTCAACAGTCTCTGTATCGTCTCAATTACACTATATCCAGATGTCATTTCATGTCATTTTCATCCTTGTCACTAAACCAGGCATGACCTCTGCTCTTCTGTGTGTTGCCACCGGACTGGTGGACCACCTTAGGCCAAAAATGCTTTGCTGCCTTGTCATTCAGTTCTGTACAGTTTCATTTCTCAGACCTCCACTGCATCTTGTGTAATCAGATTGCATCACTAAACCTTTGTGGCCACCTAGAGACTGAATAACTATAAACTGTCCAGTGAACACATATCATAATGTCATTGCCATGCTCCGGCTCAGGGGTTGTCGAAAGGCAACTCATTGCTAGCCTTAGTGCAGTGTAATTTCAGAGGCGCCAGGCTGGCCAAGGTTATAACTGTTTTTCTGCATGTCTGTGAGCATAAAAAATTAATGATTATTTAAAATCATTGATTGAATAGAAGCATTTACTTTTATGCATTATCGGTGCTCTGTGAGAAGGGGGTTGAAGCAATAGTGGGCAGGGAGGCATAAAAGCCTAAATCCGGGTCTGATCACTGCTCCCTCCTCATGCCTTGGCAGACAGACGTTTCTAAATGTAGAATCAATACGCTATGCCAATGTTTTCTATGTACTGTAGTACCCTTCGGTGTTGCTGATTATTTTTTATACAATTTGATTTGGGGCAGATGTTGCCAGTTTGTTTGTAACCACCTTCATGTTTGTGCATATGAAACAGAATTTCTCTCTTGTGTGCACCTGATGTCATGTCACTTTAGGCATTTAATCTGTCAGGCTGTGTATGTGGCAAAGCCATGCCCCTGGCTTTCATTATGTGGGCTACATCTGTGTAGTAAATGTAATAATCCTGCCTGCGCTATGTTATGTGGAGCATTTGTTAAAAATAAGAATGGTTTATTGTATTTCCACACTGTTATTTTTATTATTATCCTTTATTTATATGGCGCCACAAGGGGTCCACAGCGCCTTACAAAGTACATAAACAGAAACGGTTGTGGATTATTAGCTCTACACTAAAAAGGTCTACATTCAGTAGCTCTACCACTAATAATAGACATGCATTAGGTCGACAGGGTCAAAAGGTCGACATATAGTAGGTAGACAGTAGGAAATGTCGACAGGGTCAAAAAGTTGACATGAAAACGGTCGACACAAAAAAAAGTAGACACAATTTTTTTTCTGCTGCGGGGTACACTGGGCTCCACAAGGATAGACATTAGGGTGTAGAGTAGGATCTTGATCCGAGGCACCAACAGGCTCAAAGCTTTGACTGTTCCCAGAATGCACAGCGCCGCCTCCTCTATAACCCCGCCTCCCTGCACAGGAGCTCAGTTTTGTAGTTGGTGCTGCAGTAAGCAGGCACATAACAGAGGGGCTGCTTCAGGCAGCCCTAAGAAGAGCTTTTTTTGAAGAAAAAAGTGAAGACTTCAAGGGCAGCAGCAGGGGTAAATGTCAGTAGACATTCACTGCTGCAGCCCCAGCTCTCCCCAGCGGCGCTGTACACTCCCGAGCCCTGGTTGCCGGGTAACTACAGCAGGAGGCTCCGATTTTCTTCACGTCAGGCACACACGACGGGGGCTCTCCGGGATCGCGTGACCGCGCTTCGGGAGGTGGTGAGTGGGTCTTGCTTGCGGGACCCGGTCTTTATCGCGATCCAGGAGTGGGAGGCGGGCCGCGCGCGCTGGCGGTGGACACTGTGGCAGTACAGGCGATCCCACTAGATCACCAGGGCATGGGTGCAGGTCAGGTTTTCTCTCTAAACCATTTTCAGTAGCCCACAGTACCTGGTGGTTTTGCCAGCAGGGGGATAAGGCTTAGACCTGAAGCCCAGCCCCAGGGCGCCATTTCCCGCAAATGTTCCCGCCCTGGAGCTGCATATCTGTCTCTCCCTCACTCCCTGTCAGTGTCGGGGCGCCATTATCTCTCAGCTTCACTGTTCCTGGGACTGCTTGGGCAAATCCTCCTGTGTAAAGCCGCCTAGTTGTCAGTGCTGTGACTTTACATGACGCTTAAGTATTCTACCTGCCTTTTTAGACAGTGCTAGTTAAGAAAGAGTGCATTTAGTCAGGGTTTTCTAGTACAATTACCCTGTGATATACATCCAGTTCTTACTGTGCAGTGTTATATCTATTGACTATATAGCTATATATATAAGCTAGTCCAGTGCGCAGGGGTTTGGGTAAGAGGTATTGTGCTGCTGCCAATTGTACTGTGTTACCTGATACTGCAAGTTATATCATGTCTGCTTCTGAGGGTAACAGTTCTGGGGCTGAACACACTGCCGGTGTTGCTGAAGCCACAGATCCCTATGAGGAGAATATAGCAGCTGTGGGCTCTGGTTCTGGGGGCTCCTTGCCCCCCAGTGGGACTGTGGCAACGGAGGTACATAATGACCCACCGTGGGACGCTTTTTCCACGCTTCTATATACGCTAGTTAATAAACTGACACCCCCTATGGGACCCCCAATGCCGGTACAACCGTATGTGGTCCCTGCAGCTAACCTGCCGTGGGCGGACGATTTATCTGCTCAATTGAAGAAGTTGAACCAGTCCCTGACTACTAAAAAGTCTGACCATCGCTCGCCTGAGTCCAAGGGGTCCTCTAAGCGAGCGCTTGTCTCCTCACAATCCACTGCTGTCACTGACACCTCGTCTGATGAAGACGGCACTTACACTGACCCCACAGGTTCTGACTCAGATACTGCTGATGGGGAGGGTAGTTCACATGTGAATGTTCCTGATCTTTTGGAGGCTATTAAGTTAATTCTACAGATTACGGATGATCCCGAGCCATCCGTCCCTCCTAAGAAACCAGATAGGTTCAAGCGTCAGAAGGTGGTTAAACAAGTTTTACCTCACTCTAATCACCTAGTGGCTATGCGTCAGGAACCCTGGGAAAACCCGGGTACGAAGTTTGTGCCTCAAAAGAAGATGCTGGCTCGCTATCCCCTCGCACCAGAGCTGTCCAAGAATTGGGAAACGCCTCCTCAAGTAGACTCACATGTGGCTAGGATGGTGGTTTCCTCAGCTCTACCTGTCACGACCGTCACGTCTCTAAAAGAGCCTACGGATAAACGTGTGGAGGGTTGTCTTAAAGCGATTTACACCCTCACGGGTGCTGCACAAAGGCCCACCTGGCTCGCAGGATATTGTGACTGAGATCCTGGTCTGTGGATCTGGACTCTAGAAAAACCCTGGAGGTACTCCCTTTCAAGGGAGATATTCTGTTTGGGGAGGACTTAAATAGATAGTGGCTGACTTGGCTACTGCCAAAACTGCCTGTCTGCCAAGTACCGCTCCTTCTGTGTCGAAGGCTAAAGGTACTTCCTTTCACCCCTTTCGTCCTTCAGGTAAAGCAAAAGGTCAGGCGTACAACAAGCAGGCCCGCACTTCCAAACCTGGTAAGCCAAAGCCAAAAAGAGCCTGGGCGGCCCGTCAGCCAGCTTCCAAGGCCGATAAGCCTGCCGCATGATGGGGCGGGCCTTTCCCTGGGGGATCCCAGGGTGGGGGGCTGGCTTCTAGGGTATACCCAGGAATGGTTGAAGACCCCTTCAGATGCCTGGGTACGGGAAGTTGTCACTCAAGGTTACGCCATAGCCTTCAAAAACCGACCCCCTCATCGATTTTGCCAGACAGACGTCCCGTTGGACCAGACAAAGGCAAACACTCTGCATTCGGTGGTACAGACCCTCCTGGATACAGGAGTCGTAGTACAGGTGCCTCTTGCGCAGAGGGGCCGGGGGTACTATTCTCCGCTGTTTCTAGTCCCAAAACCGAATGGGTCCTCCCGGCCCATTCTCAACCTCAAGGCATTGAACAGGTTTGTGAAGGTTTCCAAGTTCCGTATGGAAACCCTTCGCTCTATAGTTCTGGCTTTGGAACCTGGGGACTACATGGTCTCCCTGGACATACAGGATGCTTACCTGCATATTCCTATAGCAGCGTCACATCAGCAATACCTGAGGTTTGCTATTGGCAACCTCCATTAGCAGTTTCGGGCGTTACCTTTTGGTTTAACAACGGCTCCGCGAGTCTTCACCAAAGTTATGGCGGTGATGACGGTGGTACTCCGGCGTCAAGGGCTCAATATACTGCCGTATCTGGACGACTTGTTAATCCTGGCAAATTCCCCAGAACTTCTCCTACGTCATTTAGATATGACGGTCCGGTTTCTACAAGCCCACGGGTGGCTCATCAACTGGAAGAAATCCTCCCTGATCCCTGCTCAGAGCATGGTGCATCTGGGAGCGCTATTTGACACTCACAACCAGAGGTTGTTCTTGTGTCAGGAAAAAGTCCTGAAGCTTCAGGACAGGATTCGTTGCTTCCTTTCTTGTCCGCAAGTGTCGATACATTCGGCGATGCAGGTGCTGGGCCTCATGGTATCAGCATTCGACATGGTGGAGTATGCTCAATTCCATTCTCGCCCCCTCCAGAGGCTGATTCTAGCCAAGTGGGACGGCCTGCCTCACCGGATCGGGTCTCAAATGATCTCATTGACTCCGGAGGTCCGTCTGTCGCTGCTCTGGTGGCTCCAGGACCAACAATTCTGCAGGGGCCGTCCCTTCTGGATATCCAACTGGGTCCTGTTGACGACAGATGCCAGTCTAAGAGGTTGGGGCGCGGTGCTGGAGCAACACTCCCTTCAGGGTCGGTGGACCAAGGAGGAGTCCCTCCTCTCAATCAACATTCTAGAATTGCGGGCGGTCTTCAATGCATTGAACCTAGCTTACATAAATCATGAAGGTGGCACTCGAAGCCGTCTGGCAATGAAGGAAGTCTCACGGATTCTACATTGGGCGGAACGCCATCTACCGGCCATATCGGCAATCTTCATTCCGGGAGTCCTGAATTGGGAAGCGGACTTTCTCAGTCGTCAGGACGTACATGCCGGCGAGTGGGGCCTCCATCCAGAAGTGTTTCAACTCCTAGTGGAAAAGTGGGGTCTTCCAGACGTAGATCTGATGGCGTCTCGACACAATCACAAGGTTCCGGTCTTCGGAGCAAGGACAAGGGATCCTCAAGCAGCATTCATGGATGCGCTGGCGGTGCCATGGAGGTTTTGGCTGCCGTACGTGTTCCCTCCGGTGTCACTCCTGCCCAGGGTAATTCGGAAGTTCAAGCAAGAAAAAGGAATTCTGCTTCTCATAGCTCCAGCGTGGCCCAGACGGCACTGGTTCTCAGACCTGCAGGGCCTATCGTCAGAGCGTCCAATTCTACTTCCACAACGCCCAGACCTCCTCGTTCAGGGCCCCTGTGTCTACCAGGACCTAGCCGGCTGTCTTCGACGGCGTGGCTCTTGAAGCTTCAGTCTTAAGGGCTAAAGGGTTTTCTGAGGCGGTCATTCAAACTATGTTGCGGGCCCGAAAACCGGCTTCGGCTCGGATTTACTATAGGGTCTGGCATTCTTACTTTGTTTGGTGCGCATCTAATGATTATGACGCTTCCAAGTTTAGTATAGCCAAGTTGTTGGCTTTTCTTCAGCAGGGCCTGGACTTAGGCCTACGTCTGGCCTCCCTCAAGGTTCATATTTCAGCCTTGTCGGTGTGGTTTCAGAGAAAAATTGCGACCTTACCTGATGTATATACCTTTACTCAGGGTGTGTTGCGTATCCAACCTCACTATGTCCCGCCTGTGGCTCCTTGGGACTTGTCGGTGGTTTTGGAGGTGTTACAAGAGTCTCTGTTTGAACCTCTTGGTTCAGCTGATCTTAAGTGGCTTTCCCTTAAGGTGGTGTTTCTGCTGGCTATTGCTTCAGCTAGAAGAATGTCGTATTTGGGTGCCTTGTCCTGTAGTTCCCCATATCTGATATTTCACCGTGACCGGGCGGTTCTTAGGACTCGTCCCGGATATTTACCTAAGGTGGTTTCCTCGTTCCACCTTAATCAGGAGATTGTGGTTCCGGCACTTGTTTCTCCTGATCTGTCTCCCAAAGAGAAGTCTTTGGATGTGGTACGGTATCTATGTGAAGAGAACTGCTTCCATTAGGAAATCCGATTCTCTCTTTGTACTGTTTGGATTTCACAAACGGGACTGGCCTGCTCACATGCAGACTTTAGCCAGATGGATTAGTATGGTGATTGCACATGCTTATGTGAGGGCTGGTCTGTCGGCTCCTGCTCACATTAAGGCCCATTCTACTCGGTATGTTGGACCTTCTTGGGCGGCCCGCCGTGGTGCGACCCTTGAACAATTGTGCAAGGTGGCTACGTGGTCTTCAGTGAACACGTTCATAAGGTTCTATGCCTTCAATACTGCCGCTTCCCAGGATGCTTCCTTTGGACGCCGGGTTCTTGTGCCGGCTACAGTGCATCCCCTCCCATAAGGAACTGCTTTAGGACATCCCCAATGTCTATCCTTGTGGAGCCCAGTGTACCCCGCAGCAGAAAATTAGATTTATGGTAAGAACTTACCTTTGTTAAATCTCTTTCTGCGAGGTACACTGGGCTCCACAAGGTGCCCGCCCTGACGCACTTTACTTCTTTGGGTTGGTATGGCATTAGCCGCTGACACTTCTCCTGTCGTGAGAATGTGGTGTTGTGGCTACTAACCGTTGTCGTCTCTTTTCCTGCTACTGCATTGGGCTGGTTAACTAAAAACTGAGCTCCTGTGCAGGGAGGCAGGGTTATAGAGGAGGCGGCGCTGTGCATTCTGGGAACAATCAAAGCTTTGAGCCTGTTGGTGCCTCGGATCAAGATCCTACTCTACACCCCAATGTCTATCCTTGTGGAGCCCAGTGTACCTCGCAGAAAGAGATTTAACAAAGGTAAGTTCTTACCATAAATCTCGTTTTTTAAATTTTTCTGCTGCGGGTTTCACTGGGCTACATTCTCCACATTGTTAAACACGCTTGTGACTAAGTTGCCGCCCCTTGTCGGACCACCTGTGCCACTACCACAGTTGTGTCCCCGCTGTGAACCCGCCATGGGCGGATCAGCTTTCCACTCAGTTACAGCATTTGAACCGATCCATGTCTAAATCTAAGGGTCACTCTCGCCCGCATAAGACTAAGTCGTCTTCTAGAAGGGCGATTACCTCCTCCCAACCCACGGTTTTGACCGACACGTCTTCTGAGGAGGACGGTGCATATACTGACCCCACTGACACTGATGCTGATGTGTCAGATGGGGAAGGGAAGTCATCCGTGGATGTCTCGGATTTGATTGAGGCGATACGGCTCATTCTTCAAGTGTCTGACGATTCTGAGCCTGAAACCGTCTATAAGAAACCGGATAGGTTTAAGCGTAAGAAGGTGGTTAAACAAGTTTTACCCTATTCTAAACACCTGATTGACATACGTCAGGAATCATGGGAAAATCCGGGAACTAAGTTTACACCGAATAAGAGACTGTTGGCTTGCTATCCTCTCTCTGCGGATGTGTGTAAAAATTGCGAAACTCCTCCACCTGTAGATTCTCATGTGGTGCGTATGTTTGTTTCCTCTGCTCTGCCAGTAACTCTGAAGGAACCGACGGATCGTCATGTGGAGGGCTGTTTAAAAGCAATTTATACCCTTTTCGGGGGCTGTGCAAAGGCCAACTATTGCAGCGAGTTGGGCTGCTGAAGCTGTTGAGGCGTGGGCTCAGGAGCTCGAGGAGGAACTGCCCTCCGATGCGTCTGAGCATGCTCGACAATGTCTCTCATATATTGCCACGGCTTCTCTGTACCATAAGGAGGCGACCTCCGATGACGGGGTGCTCGCGGCCAAGGCTGCTACTGCATCCGTTTTGGCCAGACGTATCCTTTGGTTGAGATCCTGGTCGGTGGATTTGGATTCCAAGAAAACCCTGGAGGTGCTTCCTTTCAAGGGAGATATTCTCTTTGGAGAAAACCTCAATAAGATTGTGGCTGATCTGGCTACGGCTAAAACTGCTTGCCTACCTAGTACGGCTCCTTCAACACATAAGGCTAAAAGTACTTTCCCTCGGCCCTTTCGTCCTCCAGGTAAAGCAAAAGGTCAGGCGTACCCAAAGCAAGCTCGTGCTTCCAGGCCTGCCATGCCCATACCGAAGCGTGCCTGGGCCACCCGTCAGCCAGCTTCCAAAACTGACAAGCCTGCCGCATGACGGGGCGGGCCTCCCTCTGGGGGATCCCAGGGTGGGGGCCGACTTCTAGGTTTTACCCAGGAATGGTTAAAGACCACTTCAGATACCTGTGTGATGGAAGTCATTGCTCGAGGTTACGCCATACCCTTCAAAAATCGTCCCCCTCATCGACTTTGCCCGACAGATGTGCCTCTGAATCCGGCAAAAGCAAACAAGTTGCACTCGGTGGTACATCCCCTCCTGTCCACAGGAGTGGTGGTACATGTGCCTCTGACTCAGAGGGGCACGGGGTTCTATTCACCGCTGTTTCTAGTCCCGAAACCGAACGGTTCCTCGCGGCCCATTCTCAATCTGAAGTCCTTGAACAAGCATGTGCGGATCTCCAAGTTCCGTATGGAAACGCTGCGCTCTAGTGTTCTGGCCATGGAGCCTGGGGACTATATGGTCTGCCTGGACGTACAGGATGCCTACCTACATATTCCTATTGCGGTATCTCATCAGCAGTACCTGCGGTTTGCGATGGGCAACCTTCATTACCAAGTTTGGGCGTTACCCTTTGGTTTGACAACGGCTCCGCAAGTTTTCACCAAAGTAATGGCGGTCATGAAGGCTACACTCCGCCGTCAAGGGGTCAGGATACTACCGTACCAAGACGATTTGTTGATCCTGGTGAGTTCCCCAGAAATTCTCCTGTGTCATCTCGATCTGACGGTCCAGTGCATGGCAGCCCACGGGTGGATGATCAACTGGAAGAAATCCTCCCTGGTTCCGGCTCGGAGCATGGTACACCTGGGAGCGTTGTTGGACACTCACAACCAGTGGTTGTTCTTGTCTCAGGAGAAAGTCCTGAAACTTCAGGACAAGATCTGATGCTTCTTATCCCGTCCGCAAGTGTCGATCCGTTCAGCGATGCAAGTATTAGGTCTCATGGTGTCAGCTTTCGACATGGTGGAGTATGCTCAATTCCATTCTCGCCCTCTACAGAAGTTGATTCTGTCCAAGTGGGACGGCCTTCCTCACCGGATCGGATCTCACATGATCTCCCTATCTCCGGAGGTCCGCCTGTCACTGAGCTGGTGGCTGCAGGACCAACAATTGAGCAGGGGTCGTCCCTTCTGGATATCCAACTGGGTCCTTCTGATGACGGATGCCAGTCTGAGAGGTTGGGGTGCGGTGTTGGAGCAACACTCTCTTCGGAGTCGGTGGACCAAGGAGGAGTCACTACTCCCGATAAACATTCTGGGATGCGGGCAGTGTTGTATGCGTTGACAATGGCCCAGCATCTCATACAGAACAGATCTGTTCAAGTACAATCGGACAACCCCACCACGGTGGCGTACATCAATAATCAGGGCGGCACTCGAAGCCACATGGCAATGAAGGAAGTATCAAGGTTTCTTCAGTGGGCAGAATGCCATCTGCCGGCCATATCAGCAGTGTTCATTCCGGGCGTTCTGAACTGGGAGGCGGGCTATCTCAGTCGTCAGGACGTACACGCCGGAGAATGGAGCCTCCATTCAGAGGTGTTTCAACTTCTCGTGGACATGTGGTACCTCCCAGATGTGGACCTGATGGCGTCTCGACACTATCACAAGGTTCCGGTCTTCGGAGCAAGGACAAGGGATCCTCAAGCAGTGTTCGTGGATGCTCTGTCAATCCCGTGGAACTTTCGGCTGTCGTATGTGTTCCCTCCGGTGTCACTCCTGCCCAGAGTACTACGGACGTTCATGAGAGAAGGAGGAAACCTTCTTCTAGTCGCTCCAGCGTGGTCCAGATAGCACTGGTTCTCCGATCTGCAGGGCCTCTCGTTGGATCGTGCCCTTCTACTTCCACAACGACCAGACCTCCTCGTTCAGGGTCCGTGTGTTTACCAGGATTTGTCCCGTCTGGCTTTTCACGGCATGGCTCTTGAGGCTTCCGTCCTGAGGGCCAAGGGTTTTTTCTGAGGTGGTCGTTCAAACTATGTTGAAGGCCCGTAAGCCGGCTTCTGCTCGGATATACCATAGGGTCTGGAATGCTTACTTTACTTGGTGTGCGTCTCACAATCATGACGTTTTCAAGTTTAGTACGGCCAAACTTTTGCCCTTTCTACAACAAGGCCTGGACTTGGGCCTGCGTCTGGCCTCCCTCAAGGTTCACATCTCTGCCTTGTCGGTTTGGTTTCAGAGAAAGATTGCTACCCTACCTGATGTCCATACATTCACTCAGGGTGTGTTGAGGATTCAGCCTCCTTATGTGCCACCTGTGGCCCCTTGGGATCTGTCGGTGGTTTTGGAGGCCCTACAAAAGTCTCCGTTTGAGCCTCTTACCTCTGCTGACCTTAAGTGGCTTTCCCTTAAGGTGCTGTTCTTGCTGACTATTGCTTCGGCTAGAAGGGTCTCGGACTTGGGTGCCTTATCCTATAAGTCTCCCTATTTGATTTTTCACCGTGACCGGGCGATGCTTCGAACACACCCAGGTTATTTACCCAAGGTGGTGTCTTCCTTCCACCTTACCAGGAGATTGTGGCCTTTAATTCTCCTGAGTTGTCTTCCAAAGAGGGGTCTTTGGATGTGGTACGGGCTCTCCGTATCTATGTGAAGAGAACTTCCTCCGTTAGGAAATCTGATTCTCTTTTTGTATTGTTTGGTTTTCACAAATGTGGCTGGCCTGCTTCCAAGCAGACCCTGGCCAGATGGATTAGAATGGTGATTGCACATGCTTATGTACAGGCTGGTCGTCCAGCTCCTGCTACCATTAAAGCCCATTCTACTCGGTCGGTTGGACCTTCTTGGGAGGCCCACCGTGGTGCGACCCTTGAACAATTGTGCAAGGCGGCTACATGGTCTCCCGGGACCACGTTTATTAGGTTCTATGCCTTCGATACCGCCGCTTCCCAGGAAGCTTCCTTTGGATGCCGAGTTCTTGTGCCCGCTACAGTGCGTCCCCTCCCATAAGGAACTGCTTTAGGACATCCCCGATGTTATTCCCTGTGGAATACTAATGTACCCAGCTGCAGAAAAGGAGATTTATGGAAAGAACTTACCTTTGTTAAATCTCTTTCTGCGAGGTACACTGGATTCCACAGGGCACCCACCCTGACGCACTTAGCTTCTTTGGGTTTGTATGGCATAAGCCGCTGGTACCTTCTCCTGTTGTGAGAATGTGGGTCTGTGTGGCTACTAACTGTTGTTGTATCTTTTACCTGCTACTGCATTGGACTGGTAAACAAAACTGAGCTCCTGTGCATGCAGGCGGGGTTATAGAGGAGGCGGCGCTATGCATTCTGGGAACAATCAATGCTTTTAGCCTGTTGGTGCCTCGAATCAAGATCCTACTCTACACCCCGATGTTATTCCCTGTGGAACCCAGTGTACCTCGCAGAAAGAGATTTAACAACAGTAAGTTCTTACCATAAATCTCGTTTTTCCAGCCCGATCGGCACAGCAGGATAAAGCCTTCAAATTAGAACTGCTGTGCTGTAATCGAGATAGTTGAGGTTATGCCTTTGTAGTTACTGCAAAACAAAGATTCGGCAGACATGAATATGATTCACTGCCATAAATGTAATGTCTCAGACCTACCATTGGATTATAACACCAGTTTGGCAAGGAAACTGGAAAATCATATTTGTATCTCCATATAATTAGAATTACAGCTGCATTATTAATAGTAGTTAATGTAACCTACTGTTGATTTGTATAGTATAACCCTTTGACCAGCACCTGACACACGTGCGTGTGCTGGCAGAGCAAAAAGGTTTCTGAGAAAAAATCAAATTATTCCGGCCTACTCTAGTCACAGGTCTAAATGTGTCTCATTGTGCGGGCAGTAGTTAGTGACTTGTCATTTCCTTGCATAGGAGGATAGGAAATGTGCTGTCTAAGCCAAGATCAACCATCAGAGACAGGTCAACACTTTTAATAACCATCATGTTTATCTCTTATTCCGCTTCTATTTCCATACATTGCCACTGGTGAATTTCCCACATATCAAGCTGATGAGAGGGTATTTCCCAGCAGTTTACAGCCAGCAAAGGCTTGTTGACTGTGTCAGCGGCGTGCAAAGGTTTTCTACTGTGCAAGAACACACCGTCTAGGATGACTCTAGCACAATGGAGTTTTGAGGTTACCTCACCTCAGGAAGACATTTATAAAGCTTTGTGCAACCTCTGCCCCAGACAGTCACCAGACACTGATATTTTCTTATATTTTTCCCTGTATCACTGGAAAACAATGTGCCAAGTACATTCTTTATCGTTTCATTGCACGTGTAGGTTTATGTACAGTATTGTTGCATGAAGACACAGAAAAGGGGAGGCACTCAATATCCCGGCTGTCGGGATCCTGGCACTCTGTATACCGGCGCCAGGATCCTGACTGCCGGGATACCGACAACTATTCTCCCTCTTGTGGTGTCCACGACACCCCTAGAGGGAGAATAAATAGCGTGGCGCACATAGCGTGTCACCGTGCCAGTAAGGGGCTCTTTTGCGCTCACCCCGCTGCCGGCATTCCAGCGGTCGGGATCCCGGCTCTGGTATGCTGGGCGCTTTATATTGTAGTACACCCACAGAAAAGACCCTGAAACAGGCTTAGGCTACCTGTGATGCAGCTATAGTGAAACTACAAGTTGCAACTTGCTGGGACAAGAGATAGAAAAGACCAAAGTGATCAACTTGACTCTGTACAAGAAATATGATGTGAGGGTGGGCTGCAGTCCTGAGCTGACTACTTGAGGGGTCTCTTTATCATATGGAGATAAGCCTTAAATTCATCATTATTAAAATATATATATTTTTTTACCAATTAAATCTGCTTTTAGAAGCCAAAGACTGAACTTCCAGTGAGGGGCACATGTGTGACCCAGAATGCACAGAAGCTTCCTGCACTGGCCTGGCGAGTAGTAAGAGCCGTCAGAGGAATATATGGAGCCTGATCGCTTTTCATTGTTAGATTTTCACCTTGCTCTTTTCTGACAACCTGAAGAACCCACTGTACACATTGCCTGCTTAGCGTTACTGGTTTCTGCTTTAGCAGAGGTTGAGCTATTTGAAGACCATTAGGATCTCTGTAGGTTGGAAGATTTCCTGACCAAATCCCTGAAGGCAGTCTTGATGAGTCTTGATGAAGTACCGCCCACCAGCCAAGAAGACGGATGTCTGTGACCTCAGTTGTCCAGTTCCAGAATGAAAATGGATGACCTTATCAAAGATTGCCCTACCTCAGCCACTAGAGAAGAGTCACTGGAGACAACTTGAAGAACTGGGTGGACTGCTTGTAGTGAGACTTATTTACCATTATTGACAACTCCCTCTGATATTTTTTTAAATGGAACTGAGCAAACTGGACTGCTTTCAGTATAGTAGACATAATCTTCCTAATGATCTCATGGCTAACAGAACCTAAAATCAGTTTGAGAGCCACATAGTCATTTCTACATTAAAATATTGGCCCTCATTCCGAGTTGTTCGCTCGCTAGCTGCTTTTAGCAGCATTGCACACGCTAGGCCGCCGCCCTCTGGGAGTGTATCTTAGCATAGCAGAATTGTGAACGAAAGATTAGCAGAACTGCTACTAAATAATTCTTTGCAGTTTCTGAGTAGCCCCAGACCTACTCACAGATTGCGATCAGCTCAGTCCGTTTAGTTCCTGGTTTGACGTCACAAACACGCCCTGCGTTCGGCCAGCCACTCCTCCGTTTCTCCGGACACTCCCGCGTTTTTCCCTGACACGCCTGCGTTTTTTTGCAAACGCCGGGAAAACGCAGAGTTGCCGCCCAGAAACGCCCCTTTCCTGCCAATCATTTACGGAACACCAGTGCGACTGAAAAGCGCCGCAGAAGCCACAGCAAAACAGCTAAGTTTTGTGTTAAATAAGCACATGCGTCCTGCGTGCCTTGCGCATGCGCAATTTGCAACTAATCGCAGCATAGCGAAAATCGGCAACGAGCGAACAACTCGGAATGACCCCCATTGTCTAGTGGCAAGGGATTCTCATTTTTCCTGATCCTCTGCAGAAAAAAAAGATAATAAGAAAAAAATCTCCAAGAAATATTTGATTAGGCTTTATCCATGTCTCTGTCAGTAAGTTATTATATAGGGAGGATGGCAGTGAAGAAACTTTATTTTTATTTTAAACAGAGAAAACTCAGAAGATTCCTGTTCATGAGTGGACTGAATGTTAAGAGTGCTCTTATTAGGCCCTCTTATTAGTCCCCCGATTTCCTGTCTGCTAGAAGTATCCTCTTCATTATACTCCTCTTAATCATAATCAGAATTGTCAGTTACTTATTCCATTCTTCCTAACTTCCAAACATGGACTAGCTAAAAAATCTAATAACTTGACATCAAGAGGACATTTTCGCTAAATCCTGCACTGTGGGCCTGATTCTGATTTGGAATTAAAGCAAAAAAAGCAAGTAACATCTGGAACAAACCATGCTACAATGCAAGGGGAGCAAAAACATTTATATGTTTTCTGTGCAGTGTTGGGCATGGTATTGCCCAGGTGCACAGTTACTTACTTTTTTTGCTTTACTTCCAAATCAGAATCAGGCTAGCTAAGGACTGGGAAACCTTGGGTGGTATCCTATTAGCAGCGGTACTTTACCGCTGCTAATATGATCGCCGGGGGCTATCCTATTAACCCTGATGCAGGCATCCTTTCCTCCCAATGCCAGCACTTACAGCGGGTTAAACGTTGTGTGCCTCAGGCAACCAAAACATAATCCATGATAAGGGGCCGCCGGAGCCGCGATAACACATGGGATCCGGGACTTGTCCACCATTCCCATATTTTATTTGCAGCTGCGGGCCCAATTTTGGCCAATCAAAAAGGCCTCTTATTGGATACTGCAATAATGGCCATCGGTCAAACATTGCGATATCTGGACGTTTGATGGTCCGAAATCGCATTACATCTAATAGGATACCGCCCCTTGTATGAAAATGTATGTAGCCATCAGTGACGTGCGGTGAGCTCAGTGGCTGGGGGGGGGGAGTGTAGTCCCCCATACTTCACTAAAACCAGCACCAGGCAGAACCATCCAGGGGGTGGGTGGTTTGGTAATGCTATAGCAGGGGAAACACTCTGTGTGGGGTCCCCCTGCCATAACATTAATCAGCTCCCAAGCCAGTCAACCCAGGGCTGGAATTCCTCGGAAAGTGGGGCCCCAAAAATATAAAAATGGGGTCCACCCTCCCGAGAAACAACCAGCACTGGACTGATAGCCCAGTGCTATGCCCCGCACCCCTGCTATGATAATATTGTTTTTTACAGCCTACCTACAGGTCCCAGTATGCCTGTCCCAGCATGCCGGCACTTGGAGAAGCACAAGTGCTGGCATGCCCGGACATAAAGGACCCGCTGGCACCTGTAGTCCGCCTGTAAAGAAAATATTAAAATAAAACACCATAAGTTTTAAAAAAAAGTTTTATTAGTCAGGATCTTCACCTGGGAGGCGGCGGCCTTTAAGCTCTTTTGCATGGCCGCCGCCTCCCCAGGGCTTCCAGCGTCCTCATTTGGTGGGCGGCGGCTGTTAAGCTCTTTTGCATAGCTGCCACCCATCCAGGACTTCCACGGCGTCTTCGATCTTCAGGAGCTCTTCACTGCTTTCTCCTCCGCCATCGGACTGACGGCGCTGCCTCGTGCTGACTTATATAAGTCAGCCGGAGGGGGCGGTGTGATGATGCGGCGAGCGGTGACCATTTTGAATTTCAAAAATGATGCTGAGGCGCCAAATTCTGCAGAATGGCAGGCAGGGAGCTCGGATCCCTGCCTGCCGCTAATACTATCACCTCCACCGCGTGCCACCGACGCCCGCACCTCCGCCGCGCCCACACAGTAATGACAGCGGATCCAGTGACGGATCCGCTGGCCAATCACTCTGGCCTCACTGACAGGGGCGTGCTTTCATGGCTGCACTTTAGTAGGTGCGGCTTTGCACTTGATTTTCAGTGGGCTTTTACAGCCCGTAGCATGGCCCCGCCTCTGACCCGCTTTCCCCCGCCCCGCTCCAGTCCCTTTCCCAATGACAATGGGAGGCACCACTAATGGTGCCTCCCAAACTCATTTTAACTGTAGTAATGATTAGATTAATATAAAGGAGATACTTATGACACAGAATATGTATCATAAATATCTTCTTTGTATTATTTTAATCATTAATGCCTCCCCTGACTGCACGTCCCTGAGTACCAGTGTTAACTGATAATATAGCAGAATAGCGATGAGTGGAGAGGAGACGCTGTCAGTATTGCCAAACCCAGCATAATGGGGAGTGTTGTAATCATGGCCCTCATTCCGAGTTGATCGGTCGCAAGGCGAATTTAGCAGAGTTACACAGGCTAAGCCGCCGCCTACTGGGAGTGAATCTTAGCTTCTTAAAATTGCGACCGATGTATTCGCAATATTGCGATTACTAACTACTTAGCAGTTTCAGAGTAGCTCCAGACTTACTCTGCCTGTGCGATCAGTTCAGTGCTTGTCGTTCCTGGTTGACGTCACAAACACACCCAGCGTTCGCCCAGGCACTCCCACCGTTTCTCCGGCCACTCCTGCGTTTTTTCCGGAAACTGTAGCGTTTTCAGCCACACGCCCCTGAAACGCCGTGTTTCCGCCCAGTAACACCCATTTCCTGTCAATCACATTACGATCGCCGGAGCGAAGAAAAAGCCGTGAGTAAAAAATACTTTCTTCATAGTAAAGTTACTTGGCGCAGTCGCAGTGCGAACATTGCGCATGCGTACTAAGCGGATTTTCACTGCGATGCGATGAAAAATACCGAGCGAACAACTCGGAATGAGGGCCCATGTCTCTGAATTAATTGTCCATGTCTTCTGGCTATTTAGGACTTCATTATTTAAATAGATAACATTGCAGAGTACACCCACCGAAGAGTTGCATGGGCTGAGGAGTGTCTAACTTGCAGTGGTTCCATTAAATTGTACAATCTCTTCAGCTCTAGCTATAAAAAAACAAAACAAACAAAAAAAAGCAAAAAAACCATGCTTAATGCAATAGGAAAAAGGTAAATGAAACAATATTATAGCGTTGTCGAATAGGGAGATTTTATTACAGAGAAACAAAAAGTCACAACAGCATGGATTATGGGTTAGATTGAAGTTAACAGGTGTGTTTATGCTCTGAATGCAGTATCTGATGTTATGAGTTTTGTTATTTCTTTAAGCATATTTTTGCCAGAAGAGAATGAATTTTCTGTCTGCAAGGCCTGCTGGTAGCACATGAAGGCAGCAGAGCACACTCACATGTCCGTACTGCAGCAAGCTTCCAGGCAGCAGAGCACACTCACATGTCCGTACTGCAGCAAGCTTCCAGGCAGCAGAGCACACTCGCATGTCCGTACTGCAGCAAGCTTCCAGGCAGCAGAGCACACTCACATGTCCGTACTGCAGCAAGCTTCCAGGCAGCAGAGCACACTCACATGTCCGTACTGCAGCAAGCTTCCAGGCAGCAGAGCACACTCACATGTCCGTACTGCAGCAAGCTTCCAGGCAGCAGAGCACACTCACATGTCCGTACTGCAGCAAGCTTCCAGGCAGCAGAGCACACTCACATGTCCGTACTGCAGCAAGCTTCCAGGCAGCAGAGCACACTCGCATGTCCGTACTGCAGCAAGCTTTCAGGCAGCAGAGCACACTCACATGTCCGTACTGCAGCAAGCTTCCAGGCAGCAGAGCACACTCACATGTCCGTACTGCAGCAAGCTTCCAGGCAGCAGAGCACACTCACATGTCTGTACTGCAGCAAGCTTCCAGGCAGCAGAGCACACTCGCATGTCCGTACTGCAGCAAGCTTCCAGGCAGCAGGTGTTTTCCAGCACAAATCCACATCAGCTAAATTATCCCTTTGATCTTGTTTTTTCCTTCTTTTATGATCAAGGCGGAAGCGTTTAAGGGAAAATCTGTCGGCTTTAGGTGGAACATTATGAAACATTTGCTTTACATTGAGGGAGGATTCAGTGTACCCTTGAAGTGTTAAACCACAAACAGAGATACGCTGGAAAGCGATAGTTTCTGAATCCAAAAGCTACATGTGATGAATTCAGATATAAACCTGTGAGGATGAGTTTCAGAGTCTCTTGGTTGCTTATACTTGTGATAGGACGTCTGGTTGGCAATCTTCTGTTGCACGTGCCCCCTTTATCACCAAATGCACTGTGTTCTGAACAACAGTATGGTGTGGGATTGCCTAGTCCCTGGGTGTCAAGTCTTTACCATCCAAGAAAACTCATTATCCAAGAAAACTCTCGTTTTATGTTAGAAAGAAGGATAGAAGAATTGCGGTGTTGCTTCTAGTCTGTCTGATCACAGTTGGCCATTCTGAGGGTCACCCCTTGCCTAAGGGCTGTATCACACGCGCCGGTTTCTCCCAGATGGCAAAAAGCCGGTAATGCTATGTGCAGCAGCAGACACGGCTTGAAAAAAAACAGTGGTGTGTGAAAGCTCCCCTTCACACACACGGTTCTCTGCCTTCAAAGACGGCACGGCCTCGGCCCCGGCCCGGCAGCCAAACCTTCCAGTGGATATTTCCGGCTGCAACCCGGCAGCCATCCGGCTCTTTCCCGGACAGTAAAAGTCGGCGCTTGTGTTTCAGCCCTTAGTCTATTGGTGGTTTTTGAAACCCCAGTAATGTCAAGGAAATTCTGTGTAGAGAATAGTGTTTCCTTTGCTTTAAATGATTTCTCGTGGAGTGGTCTGCTGCTTAAACCATTTTGTTGTAGCTGGATGTCAGGCACCAGGTAAATAAAGGTTTAGAAACTATTCTAATTGTGATTTGTGTGAAGATTTGGTCATATTGGGCCTGATTAAGAGGTGGACACAAGTCATGTCGGTACCAGAGCAGAGAAGTTAGGGTAATGCTAAAGGTGGCGTTTTGTGTAATGTGACGACCACCTCTGGCTTCTGTGATCTGCAGCCTCCGTCTGAAGATGCAGCATCAGATCATCATTGGCTCCATCATGGCACTTCTGAGCAACCCATAGATTGTCCACTGTAAGTAAGCTGCTGAAACCAGTGAACCTGCTCAGAAGATGCAGGGCCTAATTCAGATCTGATCGCTGGGCTGCCTTTTTTGCTGTCTTGCGATCAGATAGTCGCCTCCTACAGGGGGAGTGTATATTCGCTGTGCAAGTCTGCGTTCCTATATCTAGCAGAGCTGCTCAAAATCAGTATGTGCAGTCTCTGCGCAGCCCAGGACTTACTCTTCCAGTGCGATCGAATCCTGCTGATCGGGGTAGAAGCTGACGTCAGACACCCTCCCTCAAAACACTTGGGCCCACCTGCGTTTTTCCGGACACTTCCTGAAAACGGTCAGTTGCCACCCACAGACAGCCTCTTCCTGTCAATCACCTTGCAAACACCCGTGCAAATGGATCCTTCGCACCTTCCCGCCGATCCTCGCTGTAGCCGTCCGATGCGCCTGTGGCTCAGATGCATGCACAGTTCGGATCTAATCGCCCGCTGTGCGAAAATGTACAGCAGCGATCAGATCTGAATAACCCCCGCAGACGCAGGGTTCAGCATGCCCCTGAAATGCTGGCGACACATCTACATTTTAGCTACTGTCCCCCATGGTGGCCCCAATCAATAAGTCTGTGGCTTCCTCCACACTGCAATCGGATCAGTCCAGTGTCTGAGTATCAGTCAGGCCCATTATCACTTGGAGCCCATTAAAGTGTTTGGAAAACAACATATAAGTTCGGCATATGTCCGTTTGCTTAGTGTAAAATGTGCAAATTTTTTCTGTACATGCTCCCAAAATGTATATGCCTAGGTCTGTAAGCATGCTTAAGACGTGCGGATCCTTAAATATAGAGGGGAGGGAGGAAAGGGTGCTGAGTAGTAGTAAGTACAGTAAGGACGTGTTTGGCTAATTGTGGCCGTATGAATCAAATGGTAATCTCTTTTGATTTGATGGTTGTGAAGCTGATAGCGCTTTCTTCATTGATCAAGCCTACAGTCTATGATTTTCTAGGCATATTTTAGAATTACTTTTTGCTGCTTTCATTTATCCACCAGAATGGAGTATACCTGTATTGTTTTTTTTAGTTTTTTTATTTAAATCAAGCCTAATATTGAATTAGTTTTTCACAATTAGGACAAATGTAAAACATTTTTTTATTGTTCTTCTGCCCTAGCTGGGTGTAAGAGCTTTGTTTGCACGCCTGCCTTAATCCTGGCGCATATGCTAGTGTTGCAGGACTGGGTGCATCTTGAGATATTGACGCTTTTATTTTAAACACTTATTCATCCAACTCAACATCAATGGCGGGCTGGTGACCCTATTCGGGATGCCGGTTTCGGAATTCCATGTAGTGTCGGGATTCCAGCGTCTGTATTGTCACTGCCGGGATCCCAACCAGATCCCATCTCGTAGTGATGGACCAGCTACATTTTTGGATTATTAGTCAGGACGTATTTCTTGTATGTATTTGGTCACCATTAGTTTTCGGTGTATTTCCACAGATGCAGCAGTTTTGGGCCACATTGACCAGTTTAGGTGAAGTAATAACGTGCTTGGGCAGCTTGGGGTGAAAATCAGATCTTAGGGTCTAATTCAGACTTGTTCGCTCGCTAGGGTTATTTTGCAGTCCTGCATAGTCGCCGCCCATAGAGGAGTGTATTTTCGCTTTGCAAGTGTGTGAATGCATGTGTAGCAGAGCTGTACAAACAGATCTTGTGCAGTCTCTGAGTAGTCTAGAACTTACTAAGCCGCTGCGAACCCTTCAGCCTGCCCGGGACCGGAATTGACGTCAGGAACCCTCCCTGCAAACGCTTGGACACCTGCGTTTTTCCAAACACTCCCAGAAAACGGTCAGTTGACACCCACAAACGCCTTCTTCCTGTCAATCTCCTTGTGAACGCCCGTGCAAACGGATACTTTGCACAAACCCATCGCTGAGCGGCGATCCGCTTTGTACCCGTGCGACGCGCCTGCGCATTGCGGTGCATATGCATGCACAGTTTAGATCTGATCGCACGCTGTATGATAACGCAGCCAAGTGATCAGGTCTGAATTAGCCCTTAGTCAGTGTAATAAAGAAATAGTAACTGTTCTAAAGGGTTCACAAACTTCCTCTCATCACTGAATACTTACACAGATTTCAGCAGGAATAATGTAATGATATTTCCCTTTTGTAAAGAATACATCATGCCCCCAGGCTGCAGTTCTTACATTTACTTTCACTGAACTTATTAAAATGAATTTGGACATTTTCTTTCAGATGAAAGTCTTAGTGCGCCTAAAGGTAACACAGAGAAAGGTGGTGTCCTTAAAAACAGTCCCAATATGTCAAGTTAATGATCTGTGTAATGATTACATAGATTTTTATAATCCTTCTTCCATTTCAGTTTCTTCATAGACAGAGAGAACCTTTGCCCAAGGCATTGCTGACATAATAGCTATATACTCGTTTAAGTCAGATTTGTTTCATTATAGGAAATAATACATTTATCTTGTGCTTCGATTATCTATTTATGAATACAAGGAGCGCTAAGCACAGTAAACTAGTAATTATAAGTAATCAAGTAGGGGAGGAGCTTCTAATATAACTGGCTCTCATGCTGTGATTGATGTTATACAACCTCCATGCGTACGTCCTACAATAACCATGGCAGGTCCGATCCACCCAGCCGTAGCTAATAGCCGCCTAGTTACGCTCACAATCGTGCTCAGCTGTACACAGACGTGACTCAGCATTGTGGCGCCCACTTAGAATAGGCCCCTTTATTTCTCTGACGTCCTAGTGGATGCTGGGACTCCGTAAGGACCATGGGGAATAGCGGCTCCGCAGGAGACAGGGCACAAGAATAAAAGCTTTAGGATCAGGTGGTGTGCACTGGCTCCTCCCCCTATGACCCTCCTCCAAGCCTCAGTTAGATTTTTGTGCCCGAACGAGAAGGGTGCAGGCTAGGTGGCTCTCCTGAGCTGCTTAGAATAAAAGTTTATTTTAGGTTTTTTATTTTCAGTGAGTCCTGCTGGCAACAGGCTCACTGCATCGTGGGACTAAGGGGAGAAGAAACGAACTCACCTGCGTGCAGAGTGGATTGGGTTTCTTAGGCTACTGGACATTAGCTCCAGAGGGACGATCACAGGTTCAGCCTGGATGGGTCCCGGAGCCGCGCCGCCGGCCCCCTTACAGAGCCAGAAGAGCGAAGAGGTCCGGTGAAATCGGCGGCAAAAGACGGTCCTGTCTTCAACTAAGGTAGCGCACAGCACTGCAGCTGTGCGCCATTGCTCTCAGCACACTTCACACTCCGGTCACTGAGGGTGCAGGGCGCTGGGGGGGGAGCGCCCTGAGACGCAATATAACAGATATACCTTAGGTTGGCAAAAATAAATACATCACATATAGCTCCTGGGCTATATGGATGTATTTAACCCCTGCCAGTTTTCCAGAAAAGAGCGGGAGATAAGGACGTCGTGAAGGGGCGGAGCCTATCTCCTCAGCACACAAGCGCCATTTTCCCTCACAGCTTCGCTGGAAGGACAGCTCCCTGACTCTCCCCTGCAGACCTGCTACAGAATCAGGGTAAAAAAGAGAAGGAGGGGCACTATTGGCAGCTAATAATAAAAACAGCAGCTATAAAAGGGAGTAACACTTATATAAGGTTATCCCTGTATATATATATATATAGCGCTTGGTGTGTGCTGGCAAACTCTCCCTCTGTCTCTCCAAAAGGGCTGGTGGGGTCCTGTCCTCTATCTGAGCATTCCCGGTGTGTGTGCTGTGTGTCAGTACGTGTGTGTCGACATGTATGAGGAGGAAAATGATGTGGAGGCGGAGCAATTGCCTGGGTTAGTGATGTCACCCCCTAGGGAGTCGACACCTGACTGGATGATCGTATTTAAAGAATTACGTGACAATGTCAGCACTTTGCAAAAAACTGTTGACGACATGAGACAGCCGGCAAATCAATTAGTGCCTGTCCAGGCGTCTCAGACACCGTCAGGGGCCCTAAAACGCCCGTTACCTCAGTGGGTCGACACAGACCCAGACACAGATACTGAGTCTAGTGTCGACGGTGAGGAGACAAACGTAATGTCCAGTAGGGCCACACGTTACATGATCACGGCAATGAAGGAGGCATTGAACATTTCTGACACTACAAGTACCACAAAGAAGGGTATTATGTGGGGTGTGAAAAAACTACCAATAGTTTTTCCTGAGTCAGATGAATTAAATGAGGTGTGTGATAAAGCGTGGGTTTCCCCCGACAAAAAACTGCTAATTTCTAATAAATTATTGGCACTATACCCTTTCCCGCCAGAGGTTAGGGCGCGTTGGGAAACACCCCCTAGGGTAGATAAAGCGCTCACACGTTTATCTAAACAAGTAGCGTTACCGTCTCCTGATACGGCCACCCTCAAAGAACCAGCTGATAGAAGGCTGGAAAATATCCTAAAAAGTATATACACACATACTGGTGTTATACTGCGACCAGCTATCGCTTCAGCCTGGATGTGCAGTGCTGGAGTCGCGTGGTCGGATTCCCTGACTGAAAATATTGATACCCTGGACAGGGACAATATATTGTTAACTATAGAGCATTTGAAGGATGCATTACTATATATGCGTGATGCACAGAGGGATATTTGCACCCTGGCATCAAGAGTAAGTGCTATGTCCATTTCTGCCAGAAGAGCATTATGGACGCGACAGTGGTCAGGGGATGCGGATTCCAAACGACATATGGAAGTATTGCCGTATAAAGGGGAGGAGTTATTTGGGGCTGGTCTATCGGACCTGGTGGCCACGGCAACGGCTGGAAAGTCCACCTTTTTACCCCAGGTCACCTCACATCAGCAGAAAAAGACACCGTCTTTTCAAACTCAGTCCTTTCGTTCCCATAAGTACAAGCGAGCAAAAGGCCACTCATTTCTGCCCCGGGGCAGAGGAAGAGGAAAAAGACTGCACCATGCAGCCGCTTCCCAGGAGCAGAAGCCCTCCCCTGCTTCTGCCAAGTCTTCAGCATGACGCTGGGGCCTTACAAGCAGACTCAGAGACGGTGGGGGCCCGTCTCAAGAATTTCAACGCGCAGTGGGCTCACTCGCAAGTGGACCCCTGGATTCTACAGGTAGTATCGCAGGGGTACAAACTGGAATTCGAGGCGTTTCCCCCTCGCCGGTTCCTGAAGTCTGCTCTACCAAAGTCTCCCTCCGACAGGGAGGCAGTTTTGGAAGCCATTCACAAGCTGTATTCCCAGCAGGTGATAATCAAGGTACCCCTCCTACAACAAGGAAAGGGGTATTATTCCACGCTGTTTGTGGTACCGAAGCCGGACGGCTCGGTGAGAACAATTTTAAATCTGAAATCCTTGAACACTTACATAAAAAGGTTCAAATTCAAGATGGAGTCACTCAGAGCAGTGATAGCGAACCTGGAAGAAGGGGACTATATGGTGTCTCTGGACATCAAAGATGCTTATCTCCACGTCCCAATCTACCCTTCTCACCAAGGGTACCTCAGGTTTGTAGTACAAAACTGTCATCAGTTTCAGACGCTGCCGTTTGGGTTGTCCACGGCACCTCGGGTCTTTACCAAGGTAATGGCCGAAATGATGATTCTTCTTCGAAGAAAAGGCATCTTAATTATCCCTTACTTGGACGATCTCCTGATAAGGGCAAGGTCCAGGGAACAGTTAGAAGTCGGAGTAGCACTATCTCAGGTAGTGTTACGTCAGCACGGGTGGATCCTAAATATTCCAAAATCGCAGCTGATTACAACGACACGTCTACTGTTCCTAGGAATGATTCTGGAAACAGTCCAGAAGAAGGTGTTTCTCCCGGAGGAGAAGGCCAGGGAGTTATCCGAGCTAGTCAGGAACCTCCTAAAACCAGGCCAGGTGTCAGTGCATCAGTGCACGAGGGTCCTGGGAAAAATGGTGGCTTCTTACGAAGCGATTCCATTCGGAAGATTCCATGCAAGAACGTTTCAGTGGGATCTACTGGACAAATGGTCCGGATCGCATCTTCAGATGCATCAGCGGATAACCCTGTCGCCAAGGACAAGGGTGTCTCTTCTGTGGTGGCTGCAGAGTGCTCATCTACTAGAGGGCCGCAGATTTGGCATTCAGGAATGGATCCTGGTGACCACGGATGCCAGCCTGAGAGGCTGGGGAGCAGTCACACAGGGAAGAAATTTCCAGGGCTTGTGGTCAAGCATGGAAACATCTCTTCATATAAACATTCTGGAACTAAGGGCCATTTACAATGCCCTAAGTCAAGCGAAACCCCTGCTTCAGGGTCAGGCGGTATTGATCCAATCGGACAACATCACGTCAGTCGCCCACGTAAACAGACAGGGCGACACGAGAAGCAGGAGGGCAATGGCAGAAGCTGCAAGGATTCTTCGCTGGGCGGAAAATCATGTGATAGCACTGTCAGCAGTGTTCATGTTGGCGTCCCGTCTAAACAAAAAACTAGACAGGTATTGCGCCAGGTCAAGGGACCCTCAGGCAATAGCGGTGGACGCTCTGGTAACACCGTGGGTGTACCAGTCAGTGTATGTGTTCCCTCCTCTGCCTCTCATACCAAAAGTACTGAGAATCATAAGAAGGAGAGGAGTAAGAACTATACTCGTGGTTCCGGATTGGCCAAGAAGGACTTGGTACCCGGAACTTCAAGAGATGCTCACGGAAGACCCGTGGCCTCTACCTCTAAGAAAGGACCTGCTCCAGCAGGGGCCTTGTCTGTTCCAAGACTTACCGCGGCTGCGTTTGACGGCATGGCGGTTGAACGCCGGATCCTGAAGGAAAAAGGCATTCCAGATGAAGTCATCCCTACCCTGATAAAAGCCAGGAAGGATGTAACCGCAAAACATTATCACCGCATTTGGCGAAAATATGTTGCGTGGTGTGAGGCCAAGAAGGCCCCTACAGAGGAATTTCAACTGGGTCGTTTCCTCCATTTCCTGCAAACAGGACTGTCTATGGGCCTAAAATTAGGGTCCATTAAGGTTCAAATTTCGGCCCTGTCGATTTTCTTCCAGAAAGAACTGGCTTCCGTGCCTGAAGTTCAGACATTTGTAAAAGGGGTACTGCATATACAGCCTCCTTTTGTGCCTCCAGTGGCACCTTGGGATCTCAATGTTGTTTTGAGTTTCCTAAAGTCACATTGGTTTGAACCACTCACCACTGTGGACTTAAAATATCTCACATGGAAGGTGTCGATGCTGTTAGCCCTGGCTTCAGCCAGGCGTGTGTCAGAATTGGCGGCTTTATCATATAAAAGCCCTTACTTAATTTTTCATTCTGACAGGGCAGAATTGAGGACTCGTCCTCAATTTTCTCCCTAAGGTGGTTTCTGCATTTCACATGAACCAACCTATTGTGGTACCTGCGGCTACTAGGGACTTGGAGGACTCCAAGTTGCTTGACGTTGTCAGGGCCCTGAAAATATATGTTTCCAGGACGGCTGGAGTCAGAAAATCTGACTCGCTGTTTATCCTGTATGCACCCAACAAGCTGGGTGCTCCTGCTTCTAAGCAGACGATTGCTCGTTGGATTTGTAGTACAATTCAGCTTGCACATTCTGTGGCAGGCCTGCCACAGCCAAAATCTGTAAAAGCCCATTCCACAAGGAAAGTGGGCTCATCTTGGGCGGCTGCCCGAGGGGTCTCGGCTTTACAACTTTGCCGAGCAGCTACTTGGTCAGGGGCAAACACGTTTGCTAAATTCTACAAATTTGATACCCTGGCTGAGGAGGACCTGGAGTTCTCTCATTCGGTGCTGCAGAGTCATCCGCACTCTCCCGCCCGTTTGGGAGCTTTGGTATAATCCCCATGGTCCTTACGGAGTCCCAGCATCCACTAGGACGTCAGAGAAAATAAGATTTTACTCACCGATAAATCTATTTCTCGTAGTCCGTAGTGGATGCTGGGCGCCCATCCCAAGTGCGGATTGTCTGCAATACTTGTATATAGTTATTGTTACAAAATTCGGGTTATTATTGTTGTGAGCCATCTTTTCAGAGGCTCCTTTCGTTTATCATACTGTTAACTGGGTTCAGATCACGAGTTGTACGGTGTGATTGGTGTGGCTGGTATGAGTCTTACCCGGGATTCAATATCCTTCCTTATTATGTACGCTCGTCCGGGCACAGTATCCTAACTGAGGCTTGGAGGAGGGTCATAGGGGGAGGAGCCAGTGCACACCACCTGATCCTAAAGCTTTTATTCTTGTGCCCTGTCTCCTGCGGAGCCGCTATTCCCCATGGTCCTTACGGAGTCCCAGCATCCACTACGGACTACGAGAAATAGATTTATCGGTGAGTAAAATCTTATTTTCAGCCTGTATGTAATAGTAAAATTATTGGCGGAAAATTGTGGCTTAATGTGTATTGCCAACGGAGTAAAGATACTCTATCATTATCATCATCTTCATCATCATCTTATTGATGACAGTCTTTTTATAATTAAAAATTTGTTTTACTTCTTTTTCTCTAACGTCCTAAGTGGATGCTGGGGACTCCGTAAGGACCATGGGGAATAGCGGCTCCGCAGGAGACTGGGCACAAAAGTAAAGCTTTAGAACTACCTGGTGTGCACTGGCTCCTCCCCCTATGACCCTCCTCCAAGCCTCAGTTAGATTTTTGTGCCCGAACGAGAAGGGTGCACACTAGGTGGCTCTCCTGAGCTGCTTAGTGAAAAGTTTAGTTTTAGGTTTTTTATTTTCAGTGAGACCTGCTGGCAACAGGCTCACTGCATCGAGGGACTAAGGGGAGAAGAAGCGAACTCACCTGCGTGCAGAGTGGATTGGGCTTCTTAGGCTACTGGACATTAGCTCCAGAGGGACGATCACAGGCCCAGCCATGGATGGGTCCCAGAGCCGCGCCGCCGGCCCCCTTACAGAGCCAGAAGACAGAAGAGGTCCGGAAAATCGGCGTCAGAAGACGTCCTGTCTTCAACAAGGTAGCGCACAGCACTGCAGCTGTGCGCCATTGCTCTCAGCACACTTCACACTCCGGTCACTGAGGGTGCAGGGCGCTGGGGGGGGGCACCCTGAGACGCAATAAAAACACCTTGGATGGCAAAAAATGCATCACATATAGCTCCTGGGCTATATGGATGAATTTAACCCCTGCCAGAATACATAGAAAAACGGGAGATAAGGCCGCCGATAAGGGGGCGGAGCCTATCTCCTCAGCACACTGGCGCCTTTTTCCCTCACAGCTCCGTTGGAGGGAAGCTCCCTGGCTCTCCCCTGCAGTCACTACACTACAGAAAGGGTTAAAAAAGAGAGGGGGGGGCACTAATTACGCGCAGTATTAAAGATACAGCAGCTATAAGGGGAAAAACACTTATATAAGGTTATCCCTGTATATATATAGCGCTCTGGTGTGTGCTGGCAAACTCTCCCTCTGTCTCCCCAAAGGGCTAGTGGGGTCCTGTCCTCTATCAGAGCATTCCCTGTGTGTGTGCTGTATGTCGGTACGTTTGTGTCGACATGTATGAGGAGAAATATGATGTGGAGACGGAGCAGATTGCCTGTAATAGTGATGTCACCCCCTAGGGGGTCGACACCTGAGTGGATGAACTGTTGGAAGGAATTACGTAACAGTGTCAGCTCTGTATAAAAGACAGTGGTTGACATGAGACAGCCGGCTACTCAGCTTGTGCCTGTCCAGACGTCTCATAGGCCGTCAGGGGCTCTAAAGCGCCCGTTACCTCAGATGGCAGATATAGACGCCGACACGGATACTGACTCCAGTGTCGACGGTGAAGAGACAAATGTGACTTCCAGTAGGGCCACACGTTACATGATTGAGGCAATGAAAAATGTTTTACACATTTCTGATAATACGAGTACCACCAAAAAGGGGTATTATGTTCGGTGAGGAAAAACTACCTGTAGTTTTCCTGAATCTGAGAATTTAAATGAGGTGTGTGATGATGCGTGGTTTTCCCCCGATAACAACTGATAATTTCTAAAATGTTATTGGCATTATATCCTTTCCCGCCAGAGGTTAGGGTGCGTTGGGAAACACCCCCTAGGGTGGATAAAGCGCTCACACGCTTGTAAGAACAAGGGCTCTACCCTCTCCTGAGATGGCCGCCCTTAAGGATCCTGCTGATAGAAAGCAGGAGGGCATCCTAAAAGGTATTTACACACATACTGGTGTTATACTGCGACCAGCAATCGCCTCAGCCTGGATGTGCAGTGCTGGGTTGGCATGGTCGGATTCCCTGACTGAAAATATTGATACTCTAGATAGGGACAGTATATTATTGCCTATAGAGCATTTAAAAGATGCATTTCTATATATGCGTGATGCACAGCGGAATATTTGCCGACTGGCATCAAGTCTAAGTGCGTTGTCCATTTCTACCAGTAGAGGGTTATGGACACGACAGTGGTCAGGTGATGCGGATTCCAAACGGCATTTGGAAGTATTGCCTTATTAAGGGGAGGAGTTATTTGGGGTCGGTCTTTCAGACCTGGTGGCCACGGCAACAGCTGGGAAATCCACGTTTGTACCCCAGGTCGCCTCTCAACATGAGACGACGCCGTATTATCAGGCGCAGTCTTTTCGTGGGCAAGCGGGCAAAAGGTTCCTCATTTCTGCCCCGTGACAGAGGGAGAGGAAAAAGGCTGCAGAAATCAGCCAGTTCCCAGGAACAGAAACCCTCTCCCGCCTCTGCCAAGCCCTCAGTATGACGCTGGGGCTTTACAAGCAGAATCAGGCACGGTGGGGCCCCGTCTCAATGAATTTCAGCGCGCAGTGGGCTCACTCGCAAGTAGACCCCTGGATCCTTCAGGTGATATCTCAAGGGTACAAATTGGAATTCGAGACGTCTCCCCCTCGCCGTTTCCTAAAGTCGGCTTTACCGATGTCTCCTTCCGACAGGGAGACAGTTTTGGAAGCCATTCACAAGCTGTATTCCCAGCAGGTGATAATCAAGGTACCCCTCCTGCAACAGGGAACGGGGTATTATTCCACACTGTTGTGGTACCGAAGCCGGACGGCTCGGTGAGACCGATTCTAAATCTAAAATCTTTGAACACTTACATACAGAGGTTCAAATTCAAGATTGAGTCACTCAGAGCAGTGATTGCGAACCTGGAAGAAGAGGACTACATGATGTCTCGGGACATCAAGGATGCTTACCTTCATGTCCCAATTTACCCTTCTCACCAAGGGTACCTCAGGTTTATGGTACAGAACTGTCACTATCAGTTTCAGACGCTGCCGTATGGATGGTCCACGGCACCCCGGGTCTTTACCAAGGTAATGGCCGAAATGATGATATTCCTTCGAAGGAAGGGAATTTTAGTTATCCCTTACTTGGACGATTCCCTGATAAGGGTAAGATCCAGGGAACAGTTGGAGGTCGGTGTAGCACTATCTCAGGTAGTGTTGCGGCAGCTCGATTGGATTCTCAATATTCCAAAATCGCAGCTGATTCCGACGACTCGTCTTCTGTTCTTAGGGATGATCCTGGACACAGTTCAGAAAAAGGTGTTTCTCCTGGAGGAGAAAGTCAGGGAGTTATCCGAGCTAGTCGGGAACCTCCTATAACCGAGCCAAGTCTCAGTACATCAATGAGATGGTTCTGGGAAAAATGGTGGCTTCCTATGAAGCAATCCCATGCGGCAGATTCCACGCAAGAACTTTCCAGTGGGACCTGCTGGACAAATGGTCTGGGTCGCATCTTCAGATGCATCAGCGGATAACCCTGTCACCAAACACAAGGGTGTCTCTCCTGTGGTGGTTGCAGAGTGCTCATCTTCTAGAGGGCCGCACATTCAGGACTGGGTCCTGGTGACCACGGATGCCAGCCTGCGAGGCTGGGGAGCAGTCACACAGGGAAGGAATTTCCAGAGCTTATGGTCAAGCCTGGAGACATCACTTCACATAAATATCCTGAAGCTAAGGGCCATTTACAATGCTCTAAGCTCAGCAAGACCTCTGCTTCAAGGTCACCCGGAGTTGATCCATTCGGACAACATCACGGCAGTCACCCACGTAAACAGACAGGGTGACACAAGAAGCAGAAGGGCAATGGCAGAAGCTGCAAGGATTCTTCGCTGGGCGGAAAATCATGTGATAGCACTGTCAGCAGTATTCATTCCGGGAGTGGACAACTGGGAAGCAGACTTTCCTCAGCAGACACGACCTCCACCCGGGAGAGTGGGGACTTCACCCAGAAGTCTTCCACATGTTTATAAAACTCAACAAGTATTGCGCCAGGTCAAGGGACCCTCAGGCAATAGCTGTAGACGCTCTGGTAACACAGTGGGTGTACCAGTCAGTGTATGTGTTCCCTCCTCTGCCTCTCATAACCAAGGTACTGAGAATTATAAGATGGAGAGGAGTAAGCACTATATTCGTGGCTCCGGATTGGCCAAGAAGGACTTGGTAACCGGAACTTCAAGAGATGCTCACGGAGGATCCGTGGCCTCTACCTCTAAGAAGGGACCTGCTCCAGCAAGGACCCTGTCTGTTCCAAGACTTACCGCGGCTGCGTTTAACGGCAGGGCGGTTGAACGCCGGATCCTGAAGGAAAAAGGCATTCCGGATGAAGTCATCCCTATCCTGATCAAAGCCAGGAAAGATATAACCGCAAAACATTATCACCGCATTTGGCGAAAATATGTTGCGTGGTGCGAGGCCAGTAAGGCCCCGACGGAGGAATTTTCAACTAGGTCGATTCCTACATTTCCTGCAAACAGGAGTGTCTATGGGCCTGAAATGGGGGTCCATTAAGGTTCAAATTTCGGCCCTGTCAATTTTCTTCCAAAAAGAACTAGCTTCAGTCCCTGAAGTTCAGACGTTTGTGAAAGGGGTACTGTATATACAGCCTCCTTTGTGCCTCCAGGGGCACCTTGGGATCTAAATGTAGTTTTTGGGTTCCAAAAGTCACATTGGTTTGAACCACTTAAATATGTGGAGCTAAAATATCTCACATGGAAAGTGGTCATGCTGTTGGCCCTGGCCTGGGCCAGGTGCGTGTCAGAATTGGCGGCTTTATCCTGTAAAAGCCCTCATCTGATTTTCCATTCGGACAGGGCGGAATTGAGGACTTGTCCTCAGTTTCTCCCTAAGGTGGTTTTCAGCGTTTCACCTGAATCAACCTATTGTGGTGCCTGCGGCTACTAGGGACTTGGAGGACTCCAAGTTGCTAGACGTTGTCAGAGCCCTGGAAATATAGGTTTCCAGGACGGCTGGAGTCAGAAAATCTGACTCGTTGTTTATTCTGTATGCACCCAACAAGCTGGGTGCTCCTGCTTCTAAGCAGACTATTGCTCGTTGGATTTGTAGTACAATTCAGCTTGCACATTCTGTGGCAGGCCTGCCACAGCCAAAATCTGTAAAAGCCCATTCCACAAGGAAGGTGGGCTCATCTTGGGCGGCTGCCCGAGGGGTCTCGGCTTTACAACTTTGCCGAGCAGCTACTTGGTCAGGAGCAAATACGTTTGTAAAATTCTACAAATTTGATACCCTGGCTGAGGAGGACCTGGAGTTCTCTCATTTGGTGCTGCAGAGTCATCCGCACTCTCCCGCCCGTTTGGGAGCTTTGGTATAATCCCCATGGTCCTTACGGAGTCCCCAGCATCCACTTAGGACGTTAGAGAAAATAAGAATTTACTTACCGATAATTCTATTTCTCGTAGTCCGTAGTGGATGCTGGGCGCCCATCCCAAGTGCGGATTGTCTGCAATACTGGTACATAGTTATTGTTACCAAAAAATCGGGTTATTGTTGTAGTGAGCCATCTTTTCTAGAGGCTCCTCTGTTATCATGCTGTTAACTGGGTTTAGATCACAAGTTATATGGTGTGATTGGTGTGGCTGGTATGAGTCTTACCCGGGATTCAAAATCCTTCCTTATTGTGTACGCTCGTCCGGGCACAGTATCCTAACTGAGGCTTGGAGGAGGGTCATAGGGGGAGGAGCCAGTGCACACCAGGTAGTTCTAAAGCTTTACTTTTGTGCCCAGTCTCCTGCGGAGCCGCTATTCCCCATGGTCCTTACGGAGTCCCCAGCATCCACTACGGACTACGAGAAATAGAATTATCGGTAAGTAAATTCTTATTTTTAAATCTCTTTATTGTGAAAAGGAACAATTGACTGGGCATTAATGAGCAAGCCATTATACAGTACTTGTACATAAAAATGAAGTCACACAAAGTCTAGTTAAGGTTGAACAAAGAAGATTCTTAACGAGCATGCTTCCCCTCCACTAGAATAATGAACCGACACCAGTGCTATACCCTGTGCATTAATCCCGGGAAACAACAAGTGCAGGTTCCCCCTGCAAAGCAGCAATTACCCCCAGGCTTTGCCAGGCTGGGCTCATCATAATAAAACAGGTAGACCTGTAATCTGGGATACCCCTGATACATGTGATACCAACCTAGTCAGTATGGGCCGGAATTCACTAGAGGAAGTGAATCTGCAAAATGAGTTATTTATTTCTTTTAATACACAACAGCATTCAGCAGCACTTTGGGAGCTGCAAAACATACGCCTCCTCCGTTAAGTAGTCCTCGTTTCCAGATGGATATACTACTCTCATGTGCACGACCCTTCCATAAGCCGCTTGTGTCACCAAACCACTTTCCCAGGTGTAGGATATGGCAAGTTGAAGTTATTTTTAACTCGTACGCACTCAGAGATTGATGCTGAATTTAACTCAAATCATCCGTAGATGCTCCCACATTGCATATATAGAAATAAATGTGTATATTAGTTTGTATGCTAGCATTGTTGCAGTACACCTGGCCCCCATCCATAAATTTGGTTTACCACTCGTCATCACCCTAAGGCTGGACTTCCATCAGATTATATTCGGTGCAGATGACATGTTTGGATGCAGATGTATTTATGCTTCAGAGTGACGGATGGTGGGAAACTGTGTCGGTGCTGTAGGGGGTGGGCCGAGCGTGGACCTGTTTCCTTGGTGGTAATTTAGGAGCTGTGTTGGTGACTGTCTCGCCTTTAAAAGTCATAACTTAGTAAGCAGGTGAGCTTTAAACCTGGTAGAATATCTTCAGTTTGACTCTGATGTTCAAAAATCTACGTGGTAGAGTAGGACTTGCACTGAGATGGGGTCCCTTGATGTTGGGCTGCAAGCTCAAATGCTCTGTACAATCCATGAACTAAAACCTCATTATTTATTATATGTATTGATGTCTTAAGGTGAGTGAACTTACCATGGTGAGGGGTGGTCTTCAGTATGCCGACTGTCGAGATCCCGGCGCACAGTATACCGGCGCCGGAATCTAGACAGCCGACATACCAACACTTTTTCTCCCTCGTGGGGGTCCACGACCCCCCTTGAGGGAGAATAAAATTGCGCCACCGTGCCCGCAGCGTGGCGAGCGCAGCAAGCCCGCAAGGGGCTCATTTGCGCTCACCACACTGTCGGTATGCCGCCAGTCGGGCTCCCGGCGCCGGTATTCTGGTCGCCGGGAGCCCGGCCGCCGGCATACCATACTACACCCATGGTGAGTACTGGGCTCTCTGTATATTATTTAAGCAATATAACATTTATTAAAAAAATTACAATTTCACACAATACCAGAGTTCTAAACATAATACAGATTTGTGATACATAACTGTACAATTTTTTCCAATCCTGAGGTCAAGATTTTTTTTGCCCCTAATAAAGAGGTGCTGTAATTTATTTGTTGTTCCTTGCAATGGATATTATAGCTTATTTTTCTTACGCGTTTCGTCTCCACATGAGACTTCATCAGGAGTATCAATAGTACAGAATGGAAAAAAACTGTAAGGTACATTATACCTCAAACTTTGTCTACAATTTAAAAAATAAATAAATGGATGCATCTGAATGGTAGCCAAATGGACCGTATACAACAATATCCACTACTCCATATGGAGTTGGTCAGAGTACCTCTGTCTGTGAAACAAGTGAGCACTTTGGTTGTGCAACCTCGCAGTGTATATTTTGGATATACATTGTGTGTGTGTGTGTGTGTATATATATATATATATAAATATATATATATATATATATATTATACTGTACACTTATATATAATCAAATAAATAAATAAATATATGTAGACAGCTTAATGTACCTTTTAATACTGCCATTGCCAGGTGGTGGTGTTTGGTGTCGTTCGGAAAGACTGCTGCCATATGAACATGTGGAAGTTATGTTTACAGATCAAGTTAAAGTGATTTTCTTTTCATTGTCTGAAATAGATGAAGAATAAGTGGAAACCTGATCACATCTGAGGAGAGGATTAGGCTCAGGTCTTATGGCCGAGAGCCAGGAAGGGTATTGCAAGTGTATATACTCCCTAGAGCAGCATATTTCAGAGATGCCATTTTAGCATCTCATGCATCAATGTGAGCAGGCTCCAACATGATATATCTGGAACATCTTGCTCTGTGAAGAATTTTTTTATAACATTTTTTTACCCAATTTGAACCTTGGGGTCCTCAGGTATATGACCTTTGATTGCAAAAGGAATTTTCTAAAAAAAGCTTCTTGCTACTAAGCTATACTGAAAAGTGGAACGTGTTTAGAGCATATTGCTGCTGAGAATACAGATTTCATTTCAAAAGATAATTTGTAAATTGCCTGCGGCTCTTCTGTCAACAGTAGAAAGGAAGAGTGACTTCCTGCTTAATGTATACATGTTGTGGGGGAAATGCATATACAGATTTCTGCAAGTATGTAAGCTGCTTGTACAAGGGACTCCTATCTATCTATCTTATCTAATGCTGGCCATACATCATGCATCTGATGCGAGTCGTGTCACGGTTTCCCTTGAACTCCCCAGCAGCTCCCTGGCAGTCCCAGACACATGAGTGACACACAGGGGGATATTCAATTGTTTGAAAAGTCATTTGGGTGTCTGTTTTTTCCTATCTAATAGACAGGAAAAAACAGACACCCAACCGACTTTTCAAACATTTGAATTCCCCCCACAGTGTGCTAACGACCCATCGTTAACCACTTAACTGACAATTTTTTTGCTAAAAACCGCTCAGAAATTGTTGGGTTTTGTTATAAGTGAATTAGGTGAGGAACATGAATTTAACCCTATCTAAAATGATTTTAGAAAAAAACAAACATTATTTATATATATATATATATATATATATAGACGTTTGGAAATAAATGGCGTCACTCCAGGTCTTGCAATCATCAAAATGTGTATTTAGGAAATTAACACAGTGCCAACGTTACGGGGCCCGTAGCCCCTTTGTCAAGAAAAGTCATACAGGCACGTGGAGGCCACCAACACTACTGAGCCTCATTTTGACTTGTTTTAAGGACATTACATCAAAGTTGGATCAGCCTGTAGTGTGTTTTTCCACTTTAATTTTGAGGGTGACTCCAAATCCAGACCTCCATGGGTTAATAAATTTGATTTCCATTGATAATTTTTGTGTGATTTTGTTGTCAGCACATTCAACTATGTAAAGAACAAAGTATTTAATAAGAATATTTCATTCATTCAGATCTAGGATGTGTTATTTTAGTGTTCTCTTTATTTTTTTGAGCAGTGTATATATATATATATATATATATATAGTTTTTAAAACATCGGAACATCGATCGGGGACATCGTGACCATCAGTACATCACGACTTTTTAGTTTTTACACCCCGGACAGCTGCCAGGTACACAGGGGGCGGATGGGAGTGGCTTGGGGCGTTGGTTTACACTTACCAGCGTCTGCCATTGTCTACATGGGAGGTCTTGCCGTGCTGACCAATCAGTGATTGGCAGCAGCACGGCAATCAGTGGGGGAGAGTGCAGGGAGGCAGAGGGACCTTCTGGTCCCTCTGACAGCAGCAGCGGAGGGAAGTTTATCTGACTGGTCGCATCCTGTGCAACCAGGACAGATAGAGCACTTTCAGGCATGGTCGCATTTGATGCAACCATGCCAGGCAAGTGGTTAAATGGTCGATTATGTGCCTCGCAAAAAAAAAAAAAAAAAAAAAAAGGTCCAGGGAAATGCCACTCAAAATTGTACGAAGCATCGTATGTACATAAAACATGGTACGATGTGCAAACGATTACGACATATAATATGTGCTGCACGTATGAGCTGAGGATGCTACAGTCGACCCGCAGGATCGTGCATCACGATGTGCACATGATGCAGCGTATGAGGCATCGAAATCGTGTATTCGCAAACGATATCGACCTAGTGTATGGTCAGCTTATCTTTCAGTAGTTCCACATTTGGCTGAGCATTGTGTCACTCCTTCAGTGCTCTGGTTACTCCCTACATCTTGTCGCACTACATGACTGTCTTAGGTTGCTATTGAAAGCGCTGGTGCTATGTGTTAAGTAGCTAAAAAGCTTTCTGTAGTAGTCTCGGAGACAATGTGTTGCAATTAAATGGGTGCAAATATATGTATTATTCTTGCATGTGCGATAAATACTGGCTGCATTTGCATGTAGCCACATGCTGGCCAGCTTTATTTTTACACTGCAATTTAGATTTCAGTTTGGACACGCCCCTCACATATCTACATCTCTCTGCACATGTTACATCTATAGAAAGCAAAAACAATATTTCTTCTTCGGGGTCCGTGGTCTCCACAGGGTTAACCTTGGGTATGATGCTGGTGGAGACCAGGACTGGCACTGAACAGTAAGTTTGTGAGCCTCCCAGGATGCACGGGCTCCTCTCCCTTCATACCCCGCCCCCATGCTCAGGCTTTTCCAGTTTTTTTCGGTGGCAGCAAGGAGCTGGTCACACTGAACGAGGTCTGCAGTATTTTATAAGATTTTAAAATTACTTATTTATACACATGTTTACTTTAATCTGTAAACCTGTATGATTGAATTTGGTGCCAAACGCAACTGGGTACATAACATGCACCACATCATGCTGAACCTGATGTCATTCTGCAGCTTTGTTTAAATGTTTACAGCACATGGTTGTAATGGGAAGTGTTCATGCTATGTATCAAACAAAAGCATTAACATTTATATCCAGTAGTACATTAACATTTAGGGGGTCATTCCGAGTTGATCGCTCGCTAGCAGTTGTTAGCAGCCGTGCAAACGCTAAGCCGCCTCCCACTGGGAGTGTATTTTAGCTTAGCAGAAGTGCAAACGAAAGGATCGCAGAGCGGCTACAAAATAATTTTGTGCAGTTTCAGAGTAGCTTCAGACCTACTCAGCGCTTGCGATCACTTCAGACTGTTCAGTTCCTGTTTTGACGTCACGAACACGCCCTGCGTTCGCCCAGCCACGCCTGCGTTTTTCCGAACACTCCCTGAAAACGGTCAATTGACACCCAGTAACGTCCATTTTCTGTCAATCACTTTGCGGCCAGCAGTGCGACTGAAAAGCTTTGCTAGTCCTTGTGTGAAAGTACGTCACGCGTGCGCATTGCGCCGCATACGCATGCGCAGAAGTGCCTTTTTTTGCATCATCGCTGTGCAGCGAACATTTTCAGCTAGCGATCAACTTGGAATGACCCCCTTAATCCAGTAGTACTTAAAGCAACTTCCATTCTGTACAAGTATGTGTATTTTCTAGGAAAAACAGCTAATGCTGGACAACTGTTCTCTACAAATGTATGAAATAAAAAGAAATATATGCCAATACACACTTAAAAAATAAATATACAATAAGTGTATGTAAAACTCTAAATAATACCAAAAATAGAAAATTAATCAAAGCAATGCCAATTATTTTAATAAATTCCAAGGGTCTTTGGTTTATATTGATCAAAATAATAGCAAGCTCTGTGCTGCTAATATTTTGATTGATATATAGTAGGTGTTTGAGTCAATTAGTTTTCCCACTTGTTTTATGTTTGATTCAAATTGTGAAACTTCAAGAATCCACACATATTAGGTCCGAGAACAGGCATTATAAATTTGTGTTGAATCATTGTTATCTGTATTTTATTTCTTCTTTGTTTATTTTTGTCTATCACTGTTGAACACTGTGGCTAATGGAAGTGCAGTAGCACCTATGAATATATTTTCTTAACGTTCCTCTTTTTGTATCCAGAGGTCTGGGGGCAGAGGCAGTACATGCAGACATTTTTCCCCAGGCCTCCGCCACTGCTGTAGAAACACCAAACCTATAAACCTTACCATCTTCATATGGTCATGTAGGGGGTGTAAGTAGTTGAACGAATCACAAGCCAGCATGGAGTGCCGGGCCCCCTCAAGTTCCCACTCCCTACTTTTTAGCTGTGGTCTAGGGAGGTGGAGACAGGTATCTTTGTTTCCTCTGTTGTTACTGTGGCACTTGGCTTGTTTACAGTGTATTTGCACCAAGGCCTAGAGATTTCCACCAACTTAGTTTAACTTTACAGTTTAATGGATGTATCTGGATAGCCTCATGGTGAGGTCCATCATGAGAAGTGAATCGTTGATTAGAAATGTGTAACCTGCAGATATTGGTGATCCTGTCCCATATTGAGGCCCATTGACTCTTGTGAAATGGAGAACAGACTAATGCTACCTTGTCTCACAAAGTCATAAAAAATAATAATCCATCTGTATTCCCTTTATATATCTATCGCTATCTACTGCATACTTGCCTGCTCTCCCGAATTCTGCTGGAGACACCCGGTTTCTTGGGTAGTCTCCCGCAGCCCCAGAAGAGTGGGCACCCCTCACGCATTCTGCCCACTTCTTAGTGAAGTGGGCAGAATGTGAAAATAAATACGTAGAAACTGCGAACCCAACGTACACATTTCTTTTCGCCCCCGGTCACCGCTCACGTGCATCTCCTCTCCGTGCATGTCCCGGAGAGAAGATTAATCATGTAGGTAAGTATGATCTACTGTATTACCTCTTCAGTCTGCCTTAAATGCTGCAGCAAGACTGTTCTTTTTCTCTCTCGCCTTTCCACTTCTGCTGCACCAATTTGTTAATTCCAATACTGACTTGCATCCTCTAGAATCCAGTTAAAATTCCCCAGCCTGTACCAATATAACTCAGTACCACCCCTTCATAAATCTCAAATCTCATATCAAAATATTCTCCGTCTTCCCCTCTAGGATCTAACAGGAACCTGTGCCTGGACTCCGGTAACCACCTCCATCTCCCACCTATAAGATTTCTTCCATGCCGCTAGCCACATTTGGAATAATACTACTTCTGATCAGACTCTCCCACAGCCTTGAAATCTCAAAACCCATCTCTTTATTATGGCCTGCTTTACTCCCACCTGTATTACCCTCATTAATATACCCTTACACCTATACTACTCCCTCTTGTACAAATATACCCTCACACCTGCACTGCTCCCATTTATACTACCTGCACTAATGTAGCCTTGCAGCTGCCCTACGCCCACCTATACTACCTTCACTAATGCACCGTCATACCTACCCTACTCCAGTCTTCACTACCCACACTAATGCACCCCTACACCTACTCTACAACCACCTTTACTACCTACACTAATGCACCTTCACACATAACATTCTCCCACCAATACTACCTATACTAATGCACCCTCACACCTACCCTACACCTGCCTATACTGCCCACACTAATGCACCCTCACACCTACCCTACTCCCACCTTTACTACCCACAGAAATGCACACGCACATATGCCTTACCACTACTTATACCACCTACACTAATACACTGTCACACCTACCCTACTCTTGCCTATTCTACCCATACTAATGCACCCTTACATCTACCTTACTCCAACCTATATTACCTACACTAATACAACCTCACACCTACCCTACTCCTATCTGTACTACACACACTAATACGCCTCCACACATACTCCCACCTATACTACCCACACTAATGCACCCTCACACCTACCCTACTCTCACCTATACTACCCACACTAATGTAATTTCACGCCTACCCTACTCCCACCTATACTAACCAAACTAATGTACTCTCACACCTACCCTACTCCTATCTGTACTACACACACTAATATGCCCCCACACATACTCCCACCTATACTACCCACACTAATGCACCCTCACACCTACCCTACTCTCACCTATACTACCCACACTAATGTAATTTCACGCCTACCCTACTCCCACCTATACTAACCAAACTAATGTACCCTCACACCTACCATACACCTATCTGTACTACACACACTAATATGCCCCCACACATACTCCCACCTATACTGCCCACACTATTGTACCCTCACACCTACCCTACTCCCACCTATACTAACCAAACTAATTTACCCTCACACCTACCCTACTCCTATCTGTACTACACATACTAATACGCTCCCACACATACTCCCACCTATACTACTTACAGTATTGTACCCTCAAACCTACCCTACTCCCACCTATACTAGCCACACTTATGTACCCTCACACCTCCCCTACTCCCACCTATAGTAAGCACAGTAATGTACCCTCACACCTCCCCTACTCCCACCTATAGTAAGCACAGTAATGTACCCTTACACCTCCCCTACTCCCACCTATAGTAAGCACAGTAATGTACCCTCACACCTCCCCTACTCCCACCTATAGTAAGCACAGTAATGTACCCTTACACCTACCCTACTCCCTGGTTCCATGTTAAGGGAGTGTCACGAGCATGCCACTAAAGTGGTTGCAATCTCAGACACTTAATCGCTCACATTATAGGTCATACTCTGATGGAGATTTTTCACTTTGCATGGGGCTGGTGCAAGTTTTGATGGTGCGACCGATGGTGGCGCCTAAAGACACCTCAAGAGGCATTACAGCATCTAAAGACATTCAGATGCATGCTTGTACACCAGAGGAAGGGCTGATAGGAGCATTAGCATAAAGTCGCAGACACGACTACGACATAAGACGCCAGAGTGGTTGCAGCAGCGTGTACTCAGAATCAGGCCTTTAGTGCTTTGAGCTGCTCTCTGTCTTGTTTAATTTGCGAAAACACATTTGCAACCACATCATGTTTTTCCTGATATTTTGGATAAGTCTGTATCGAATCGGACCTTCATATAAGCAAGCTTTATTAGGATCTCAGGAGCAGACTGATATTGGGTAGGGACAACCTGAATCCCACAAGTTTGAGATTTGTTTTAGCAGTCTGTACATACTGTACTATGAGCAGATTTAGCGAGTTGTGACTGCAACCTCTCTCTGTCCTAATTGGCCATGCCACCAAATGATATCATGCCCCACCACCAGTGATCACATGAATGCCACTTGATCCTAGGCCCTCAACATACTGCATTTTGATGGTGCGACCGATGGTGGCGCCTAAAGACACCCCAAGAGGCATTACAGCATCTAAAGACATTCAGATGCATGCTTGTACACCAGAGGAAGGGGTGATAGGAGCATTAGCATAAAGTCGCAGACACGACATAAGACGCCAGAGTAACATACTGCATTTTGATAGAGCTCTAAGATCTCAATAAGATCAGATTATCTCAAAAGGATGATGATGATGATGATAATAACAACAATAATAATAATAATAATAATAATAATATGGAATGCATGGATTTGGGAGAAGGTCAACGAATTGTGGGAAAGAGAGACAATGCCATTGATTACGGTGACTCTAAGTGTACTCTGCTAATTTCTTAATAGTGACATTAGACCAAAAGGAAAAAAAATTAAAAATAGGTTTAGAGTTTCTTTAACATGCAACACTGTGGAGAAAGCATTTAACGGAACCCATAGTATGAACCAGCCACATCCCTTTGATTGCAGCCTCAATAATGCCACAAGCCATAGACATAGCTATAATGGGAGCATTGGGCGTGGTGCACCCTGCACACCCTGCTCCCATTTTCAGTTATTTACCGGAATGTGCACACAGGCCCCCCTGCCATAGGCTCTTAGTGAATTTATAAGTTGCATCTTCATAAGTATTGGATCAGGCCACAGATTGTCTGCCTCCACTGTGTATGACAGGTGCACTTTGAAGAGAGTGAGAGGACAGATACATGAACGAGGCATGCGTCAGACACAACTACTTGTTACCTGTCAGGAGCCTTAGTCAGAGGGACTGCCTGCTGATGTGTCACCACAATGCAGTAATAGTAGCAGAAGGGAAGGATAATGCATATTTTCTGCCCTAGGTCTTGTCTACTTTACAAGTCCAAACAAAGTCGGAAGCATGAAAGTTTATGAGAGACTTTAAAAGCTCGAATATACAGACGTGAAAGCCTCATAATCGCACATTACTCCTTAAAGACCACAAAATAATGTAAGAAAATACACAAGCACATGCACACTTTCCAACTCATTTCATACACAAGCACATGCACACTTTCCAACTCATTTCATACACAAGCACATGCACACTTTCCAACTCATTTCATACACAAGCACATGCACACTTTCCAACTCATTTCATACACAAGCACATGCACACTTTCCAACTCATTTCATACACAAGCACATGCACACTTTCCATCTCATTTCAGTTGTTGGCTGCAGCATTCATGAGCATTGACCTTGCCACAGTATAGCTGGAGTCTATGTGGTGCTCATTTAATACATAGTGCACTTTGCTGGGTGGTTTTTAACACACCGTTAAAAGTGAAGAGCACAGTGTTTTGTCAGTGCTTTTACAGGTACAGTATTGTTTTTCAGGGCCCATGGGTTGCAAGCTGTAGCTGGGCGCTAATAAAGGGTAAGGAAGGGTAAGCCGGGGTATCACCGGGCCAGGTAGCTTAGCTCCTGGCCTGTTCTAAGGATGTGCAGTGCAATGGATCTTCAGGCTGCAGGTACTGTTCCAGGCCAAATATAGGGCAGTGACAATGCTGTCGGCCTTATGCCATGGACAGTGGCACCTCTTGCCCACCCCTACTTACATTCATGAGCACTAAGTATAATTGTCTACTCCAATATACTCTTTCATTTCTGGGAGTTCTCCTTGACTTCTGAGAGAGCAGGGAACCCTCCTGGATCCCATCCATTTTCCTAATGAAGTTGGTGAAACAGGGGCTTTATGACCAGATTTACTGCGAATGACGTCATCATGGCTCAGCCCATTGAGGCTTTAGGCTGCGATTTGCAGCGTTACATCAAGGAGGCAAAGGGCATGCTGACATGTATCACTTCACTACACCCCTGCACTTGGTATCTGTAGTTCTCACAGACCTCTGTCGGGTTCGTTCCCAAATGTCGGCATCTAAGGCCTTGAGTGTTGCATAAGCAATAAGTTATATGATCATGGAGCTTCCCAGCATTTTTGAATCACAGCTTATTTTGATATTGGGGCAGTCACATTGGAGTTGTACAGTATATGCATTAAGGGGCCACAAAACCTAATGTTGACTTATATTAAAGTGCTACTAATAGGATAAATGTAAAAGTTAGCATACTATAGAAGTACTTGCGGGGTATGTGGCAGTTTCCTTTTATTTTCTGTATAGCTGATTCCAGGCTTCCGATCTGTGGCCAGCTGCCCATGGGCATGCTTAGCACTTTTAAAGTCCCTTACCAAAATGCACTGGAGACACCTGTCTCCACTACATGTACCAAGGGAAATATGTCCCAGCTTCCTACTATTTGGGATAGCATACACAACATCATCACAATATGTGTGAAGGTTATGTCCATGTTAAAGTTTTAAAGTGGACCAGTCACTGAGTTCTTCTAACTTTGCAATTCCACATAAAGAGCTTTTTGTCCAACTTGCTGTTCTGTCTCCTGACGAGGCCGTCACAGCGGTAAAGTTATGACATGTAAAGGAAGCCAACTCGGGAACAAGAGACGTAGCCTTCTAGCTTTCCCAATCGAGCTGTTGATTTGGCTTCCTGTTAATCTTCTGGTGGTGGGCAGAAGAAAACCTCCCTGGGTGAGATCATAGTACTGGATAAAGTGCTTTCCCATGTGATTTGTTGCGTTACTAGTTGCTGCATTGCGTTGTAAAGAACCTGGGGATCTACTGTATATTTACATTTTTTGTGCATGTAATGGGCAATGACCCTCCAATTAGAAGATAAAACTTCTATTTATGAGGGTCTCATCTATCTTATCCAACACTCCTTTCTCCAGTTGAACTGCATCCTGGTGATGATACCATCACACTGAAATGCTTACCCTACTGTTACTGGCTGCTCAGCTGGGCATCACCTTTACTTTAGGCCTAATTCATGTTTGTACGCAATGCTGATGTTCACACAACTGAGTGATTATCAGTAGACTGCATATGCGCCACGATCAATGTGCGCACACAACAAGGTACCTCTGTGATGCTGCTTTCAGTGAGATTTTTAACGAGTGCTTGACCGGAAGTGGCCGTTTGGGGTAGGTAATGGTGAGTGATGGCAAAAAAAATGCAGGCGTGTTATAGGCATTTTCAATGTGTGTATCTGCCTGCAACTGCTATCATGCCTGAATAGAAACATGGCGCAAGCGTTGCTACTGCCATGGCCAAGCTGGGTGACCATAGACTCACTTGGGGAGTCAATGTTCCTCATTATTGCATCGGTGCTGCGTATGTGTGCGCAGTTGCTGAATGATTAGCTGTTTCATAGCATAAAAATTTGCTGCTGCGTAGGCAAGTGCATACAAACATGAATTAGGCTCTCTGTGCGACTTTAGAGCAAGGAGTGGACATGGAGAGTAATAAAAGGGAAATGCATTGAAAGGCCAGAAGCTAAAGATCTGGACACAGACAAAAAACAACAACTTTTTTCCTCATAGAGTACATATCGATAGGAATACAGGAAATCTGTCTCATACATTGATAACAATACAGGAAATAAAGGTCACATACAATGAAAGCAATACAGGAAATAAAGGTCACATACAATGAAAGCATACAGGAAATAAAGGTCACATACAATGAAAGCATACAGGAAATAAAGGTCACATACAATGAAAGCATACAGGAAATAGAAGTCAAATACACTAATAACAATACAGGAAATAAAGATCACATGCATCAATTGGAATACAGGACATAAAACACACATACAGTTATTGAAAGAAAAGTAATAAGCAAGTAAATTATATGTTATAAACAATGAAGCAGCAATATCAGTATGTAGCGTACTAATTTGTCCGCCATTTGTGAATAATTTTATAGTTCATAAATAATTTAACATTTGTAAATAATGATAACTAAAATTGAGGCCTGATTACGTAATTAGAGCCTGTAGGAAAACAACCCACAAACCACACTTCTAAACAGAATTAATGGTGTGCCACGAGGTGGGTGTGTTTAACAGGTCTGATATAAATGACTATCGCCATGCATAGTTATGCTTAATCTGCAACTTTATACTAATTGCTACAAAAAAAATGAAAAAGGAGCCGATCCCAGCGATGCGCTGACTGTGATGCCGTGGCCGTTGCACATGCACAGTCATCGGGACCGTGAACAGGAGCCATTTTCGGTGAAGGGTTCCTGGGGAACCCTTCCAGAACTACATCTCCCAAAGTGTAGCCCATAGGCTACAATGGGCTACCACAATATTACTTTCCCAATATTGAAACATCAGGCAGTATCGCATCCCCATAGAAACCTTTGGGGAAAGTGGCTGCGTGTGGCAGAGATTCCTGCTGCAATCCCTCCTTCTTACATTGCTGGGATACATAATATTGCAGCTAGCCCACAGAAACGGGTGTGTTTGGGTGATATTAGTGTGACTGAGAAAGCGCAACTCTTGATGCAAATTGAGAAAGCAGCGGAACTGGGGGAGGTCCTAATCATTGGGGATTTTAATTTTCCAGACCAGTGAAATTGGGCCAGCGAATCATGTGATACAGCTAGGGGTAAAAGGTTCTTAAATATTCTAAAAGATAACTACTTGTCGCAAATAGTTGAAGAATCAACCAGAGTAAGGACTATACTGGACCTAGTATTAACTAACAACGTGGAGATAATAGTAAATACCACAGTAGGCAAGACCTTGGGTAACTGTGATCATAATATAATCACATTCAACATTCGTTTTCAAAAGCAGCACTCTAAGGGTTGAACTAAGATTCTTAACTTTATAAAAGCAAATTTTAACAGGCTGAAATGCACTAAAGGACATAGATTGTGAAACTTTGTTTCAGGGAAAGAACACTGCGGAAATGTGGGATGTTTTTAAATTGATGCTAGACAAATATACCCAAAAGTGCATCCCCATGGGCAATAGAAATAAGAGTAATATGTGCAAGCCAATGTGACTAAACAAAAAAGGTAAAGGAAGAAATGGATAAAAAGAGGCGAGCATTCAAAGCTTTTAAATCAGATGGCAAGGCGGAGTCATTCCAGTACTACAAGGAATGTAACAAAAAATGCAAAAAGGAAATCAGGGCAGCTAAAATAGAAAATGAAAAGGAGTGTAAAACTAACCCTAAAAAATTATTTAAGTAAATGGTAAGAGGCGAAAAAAGGAGAATATAGGACCATTAAAAAGCGAACTGGGATTCTTGATAAATGATGACAAAGAAAAAGCTGAAATATTGAACAAATATTTTTCATCATTGTTTACTTGAGTGGACCAGATGGTGGGATTAGTGAGTAAAAATAATAATAGTATTGTTAAAGGCCCGTTGCTTAATACTTACAGTATATGTCTGAGGAAGTAGTCCGTGAGGGATCAGTACGCAATACCGCCGGACGGAATCCCGGCGGTCGGAATACCGACACCGGGATCCTGACCGGCACAATCCCGACAGGGGGGCGAGTGCAACGCTGCGCCTGCGGGCTTGCTGCGCACGCCACATTGCGGGCATGGTGCCTCACTACGCTCGGCACACTAATTTATTCTCCCTCTATGGGTGTCGTGGACACCCACAGAGGGAGAATATGTCGGAATTGTGCTGGTCGGGATCCCGGTGTCGGTATTCCGACCGCCGGGATCTTGACCGCATCCCGTCCGTGAGTGATAAAAAAAAATAAGACTAATAAATCTCCTGGTCCAGATGGACTTCATCCTAGGGTTCGTATGGAGCTAAACACTGAAATAGCAAGGCCACTGTATCTGATTTTCACTGATTCACTTGCATCAGGCATGGCACCTGCACTGATTCGACTCATGTCGATCTTTTGCCCTATCGACCTTGACCATGTCGACCTAGAGACCCTGTCAACCTAGAAACCCTGTCGACCTAGTTACTGTCGACCAATAGTGGTTGACCTAGTTACTGTTGACCTTGCATATCACACCCCCTTCTATGTTACTATGTTATAGCCGCAAATATTGTATGATAAATGGGCCCCTTAGTGAATCCAGTATGATATCCCAGCTGTTGGGATCCTGGCGGTCAGGAGACCGGCGCCGGGATCCCGACAGCTAGAATACCGGCGGTGAGCTCAGCGTGTCAACTCGCCACGCTTTGGGCCCTGTGGCGACCAAAAGTTATATTCCTCCTCAGGTGGTGGCGTGGACCACCACCCAAGTTGGGATTCCAGGTGGCGGTTGGGATTACGACCGCTGGTATTTCACCAGGTGTTGGGATTCCAGCATCAGTATCCTAACCGCCGGGATCCCGGCAACTTGAATGCTCCCCCTCTTAGTGTCATAGTGCTGAAACCAGCTTGCTGCACATAGCAAGTACACTGAGAGGGAATGCCCACATAAGATGTTATGACTATCAGGAACTTCTGTCTATTAAATTCTTGGCATGATGCAGCTTCATCAGCACTAGTGCATAGCAATGCATGCCAAGGCACATAACAATATATACAGGCCATGTATTCAAGCTGGTTAATTTTTTGAATTCTGTCTATATTTGGTCTGCACATCTATAACATCCTCTGTTGGGTTCCTTTTACTCAATTAATTTCTTTGTCTCACCTTGCCTAGTTCTGACATGCTTGGCTAAGCATAGTCTGTCATCCTTTAAACTGACAAATCTAGGCTGTTCTGTAACCCAATTTATTGTTTATATCTCGACTCATCACAATTATGAAATCTTTTTTAAATATAATTATTAGGAAATTGGAAAAATTACATAATAACAGTAAAAATAGTATATAAGTTGGTACGGTAGTATAGCATAAGGGGTATCCGTTCAGATGGTCGACCATGTTATGGTCGACAGTCATTAGGTCGACCACTATTGGTCGACATTGACATGGTCGACATGGACACATGGTCAACACATGAAAATGGTGGACACATGAAAGGTTGACAGATGAAAAGGTCGACATTAGTTTTTCACATTTTTTTTCTTTTGTGGAACATTTCCATACTTTACGATCCACGTGGACTACGATTGGGAATGGTAATCTGCCCGAAGCATGGCGAGCGAAGCGAGCCATGCGAGGGGACGTAGTGCACTAATTGGGGTTCCCCGTCATATGTGTCCATGTCGACCATGTCAATGTCGACCAATGGTGGTCGACCTAATGACTGTTGACCATAAAATGGTCGACCATTCATACCGGAACCAGCATAAGGTTGCAGAGAGACGGTCACGGGGATCCAATGTATATGTCTGGGCCACCCTTATGTTTATACTTAAACCTTTAGGTGTATTAGACCTACTCGTACCTCCCTGTTGTTTGCTACCAGTGTGCCAGCATCCAGAATCCTGTTGCTAACATTGAATGTGCTATGCCGAAAGTGTTTGCTGACTGTTATATAAAAGTATGATAGGAATGAGCGTAGCATATCAGGATTCAGTCCCATGTGTACGCTACAGAGTGACATGTCTTAGGATCTCCAGATGCCTTGCAATTCCTTGTATCAGCAAAAAAGCATAGGGATCTACATTCTAAGATTTCAGACCTGCTCATAATTAGTTTTTTAGGAAGTAAATAAGAGTGGGACTGCATAATGCATTGAGCATTGCTAGACAGCCTGTCATGCTAAATAAACCAGCATATCAGTTACAAATCACTTACCTCTCTTATGTTTCTTTCAGTGATATATTTGATGCCATGTTCCCTGTCAATCACATTGCTGGCGAGACTGTGATACTGCAAGGTAAGAATGTAATAAATGGGCTGCATTCATTAACCATGAGTACACAGAACCTGCAGTCTTCCTCTCTTTCTACATAGCCATAAGTGTATTGTGGGCTGGCAGATGAGATTCGACATTCAATTAAACCTTCCTACCGCTCCCTTTCTTTTTCCCCCCTGTTCTTGACACTTGCCTTAAAAAAAATTAAATATAGATTCAAAAATACTACAGACATGTAAGAGATAAACATGATGTCTGCAGTAATCGCGTGCACAGAACTAAATGCATATATATGCAGAGTACGCATCTCTGTGGCCAGACCACCATTGGTGGTACACTATGGGGGTGATTCAGACCTGATCGTAGATATGCTAAATTTAGCACATCTATGATCAGTCATACTGACCTGTAGGGGGTCGCCCAGCACAGGGCTAGTCCACCCCGCATGTCAGGCCCTGCCCGCCGCACAAGTACAAAAGCATCGCACGGCGGCGATGATTTTGTATCTGAAGAGTAGCTCCCCACCAGCGCAGCTCCTGCGTGCTGGCAGGGAGCTACCCGACGCTGTGAGGGTCGCAGTGGCTGCGTGTGATGTCAAACAGCAGCCGCAGCCCCCGCAACGGTCCGGGCATGCCTTCATTGCCCGGACCGCGCCTCCTAAACAGCGGCCAAACGCCGCTGGCCCGCCCAGCGACCGCCTGTCAGTCCTGTATCCTGTGTTGATGGAGCTGGATGCCCTGTCAAACACTCTGTTGTATTGACAAGTCTCTTTTTAGAAAATAGGATATGTCACTGCTATTTAATGTCGACCTAATCTTTGCAAAAAACAAACAAACATATAGGTACACTGGGCATCTACTATGTAAATGCATTAAAAACACGTTTCACATCCAGCTAGTGTCTTCCTCAGAGAGCACTTTCATTTCAAACATGTGAGCATACAGTATCTCTTCCTTATAAATGTAGGTTATCATGTTAATTTAAATGTTATTTCTTATTTTCTTAAAGCGTTTTCAGTTGGCGGCTATTGATTTAATTTAGTATACAGTATCCGGCCTCCAGTCAGACCACATACTGTATACTGCCAATTCTTTCATTCAGTTGAGTTGGCAACATCTGATTTATAAGTAGCAGTAATCTGTTTTACAAAGCAAAGTCCGCATGCATTACGTACTTCTCATTCATCTGCTTTAATTACTACAATTAATGGGGGGGAAAATTAACTGGAATTTTTAAAATTAGGCTTTAGGAGACAAACATAGGGCCTAATTCAAGGTTGATTGCAAAACAAGATTTTCCTATAATGGGTAAAACCATATGCAGTGCACGGGGGGGGGGGGGGGGGGGGCAGATGTAACATGTGCAGAGAGAGTTAGATTTGGGTAGGTTATATTGTTTCTGTGCAGGGTAAATACTGTCTGCTTTATTTTTACACTGCAATTTAGATTTCAGTTTGAACACATCCCACCCAAATGTAACTCTCTCTGCACATGTTATATCTGCCCCAACTGCAGTGCATGGTTTTGCTCATTAGAGGAAAATGTTGTTTTGCAGTCAACCTTGAATTAGGCCTTTAATACAATCTAATGTGTTTCTTTAAAACTGCGATCAGTGGAAGATTATCAGAATCAAATGGTTAGAAGACAGATTGGAGCATATTACATCGATACTATGTTTGGTACATCCATGTTTAAAATGACTGCTAAAGACACTTTTACCTTAGAGATGAAAGATGTCTGTAATGACAGATGTTATATCACAGTATTAATCATTTATCCTAATGCCTGGAAGCCTTAAGCCTGGTACACACTATCCGATAAATGCTGCCGACTCGATAAGTGCTCCAACCCAACAGAGCGATTATCAGATTGGTGCGCAGTTTCTTACCCAGTGTGTACTTTCTATTGATCTCATCAATAGGATTGGGAGGTCATGAATGAAATAGCGCATGCAGCACCCCAGATCCTGACCGCCCAATCTGACCGTTGCAGGAGCGACTTAAGGTATCAGCTTACTCTCCTGCATACACACTATCCAGTTATCGGGCGATCACTTAATTATCAGTTCATAGGCCCAATAATTGGATATTGTGAACCCGGCTTTAAGTTAGGTGTTTGCTTTAGGTGGCAGTAGCATAAAGCAGTGGTTTCCAAACTGGGTGCCATGGCACCGTGGGTTGCCATGGGGCACTTACAGGAGTGATTCGGGTTGGTGGGTCCAGGACTAAATCAAATTTTGTGATAAGCAAAACCAGTGCTGGTGGCTGTCAGTCCGTCAGTATGTGGCAGACAGAAGCACAACCCTTACCAAATAGAAAAATATGCAAGTGCGCAACCAGCAGCAGCAGGTATGAGGAAGGTCAAATCCTCAAGTATAGACTAGAGTATAAAAGAATGTATATCAGCGCTGGCTAACCAATTAATACAAAGATGGTTTGCTTCATGTATATAATTAGAAACAATTTATTATCATATCATATATAAAACAATTAAAAAAGGAATATATCCCTAGTATCACTAAATAGCAATGTAGATTAATTTGTCTTATCTGGATAGATTGATTGTGCAATTTTCCACTTTCCTATATGACCAATGTCAAGTCCTTAGGGCTAGGACAGTCTCCCAAGATGCATACACTGTATAGTTACCGGATCCACAAATTTGATGGGCATCAGCATTAGGACAAGTCCATTTAAAGCTGCAGGTATGGGCCAGACCGGTTGGATGCAATTTATCCAGTGATGGTAGAAAAAGTCCAATTTTTGCCAGGGGATGACAGGAGTCCTGCAGGTCTATTTAGAAAGTGGAGTCCAGATAGATGTAGGATGAGCTCAACGCGTTTCACTGGCACAAGTACAATCCAGCTTCCTCAGGAGCAATCCTGTCCACCACCACATAACTGAACATGAGAATGACAGGTAAACACAGTTACCTTAAATAATGATTGCAGAATTTCTTCATGAGTAACTGTTGGCCTAGGGGTGGTGTAGAAGAACTGACACTCTAGGGCATCGTGGTTCAAGAAAGTTTGGGAACCACTGAGTTAAAGTGTTGTTTATCTAGTATCCATACTGTACATGGTAGCATGAAGTGACTTCGGTGAAATGATTCAGAAATAACACACATTTGATGTTTATCATGACTTCAGGAAGGATTGCAGCTTGTGGTGTAATAGGTCATGTTCAAAGCATTCGGTCCATGCCAGCATGATCGGTACAAAATTATTATTTGATTGATTTACAGCCACACAGGGTCTGATGTGGAGTGAGTACTAGGACCAGTCTTGGTGGCATGTCTGGCATGATTTCATCATACGTGTGCACAGAAAGCAGACACATCATATGTGAGACAGCACGCTTCTGTAGGTGCCAGAATGGGGTAGGGGTGGGGGCAAGGGATCAGCACCCTGCCCCCCACCCCCAAAAAACAATATTTAAGATGCACAAGTTCACATACCGAGTCACGGGGCGCAGTGCAGCCGCCACCTACACTTACCACGGGCAGTTTCAGGATGGAGCTAAACCCCTTGCCGGCTGCTCCACCTCCTCCCTCCCCACAGCCCTTCTTCCCCCACCTCCAGGGCCCTCTTCTGCCCTGCACCCAGCTCCAGCCCCTGCAATGTTGAGCTGTTTAGCTGTATACTGGGTGTCAGCATGCATACTTCAGAGCATTGGGGCTAATTCAGACCTGTTTGATCACTAGGGTTTTTTTGCAGTCCTGCGTTCGCATAGTCGCCGCCCATAGGGGAGTGTAACGCTTGTGTAGAGATGAGCTGTACAAACAGATCTTGTGCAGTCTAAGTAACCCAGGACTTACTCAGCCGCTGCAAACACTTCAGCCTGTTCGGGACCGGAATTAACGTCAGGAACCCTCCCTACAAACGCTTGGACACACCTGCGTTTTTCCGAACACTCTCAGAAAACGGTCAGTTACCACCCACAAACGACCTGTCAATCTCCTTGCGAACGCCTGTGCGAACCGGATCCTTTGCACAAACCCATCGCTGAGCGGTGATCCGCTTTGTCCCATGCGATGCGCAGGTGCATTGCGGTGCATACACATGCGCAGTTTAGACCTGATCGGCCGCTGTACGAAGACGCAGCCTAGCGATCCGGTCTGAATTAGCCCCATAGTGTGGCTGTACACCCCAGACAGCTAGGACAGAAGAATGTTACTATTATTGTAAAGGGGAGAGGTAAAGTGGACAGTATAACAAGTAATAGGAAAGCATTAAGCACAGATATACTAGTTACTGTACAACTTCAGTTATTTCCCCACAACATTAAAGCTTTATATTTTTATCTTCTCCTGATACAACCCCGTGGACTGTCTGGATCTCACTGACTTGTGAGATGATCATGTTTCCCCCGCATCCATATACCCTGCACATTTAAGACTTGCACTGCAAATAACGGCACTGCGGGTTTGGCACAGAGACCAGACTTTAGCTAAAACAATGTATCCAAATCTCTGGGGACTGTGATCTCTCTATGACAGAGCCAAATATGGTATCATTGTAACACAGGGACCTTGAATGTTTCTGTAAGTATTTGTGCTGTTATGTGACAAGGTTACATTACACGTTCAGAATAAGTTCTAACTGGATTTTAGGCCACGTTTCAAATTAGTTTGGTGCTTGTTTCATAACGGAAATGTTTCATTTTTAAGAGATTTTTGTCTGAGAAACTACAAAGGGAAAGACTTTAAAAAAATATTCTTGACAGTCCCTTCTCAATGTTAAATGTGGTACCCCATGTATCTGTGATGGGTACGCTGACATACTTCAAGGGGGTGTGGTATGGAAGGTAGATAGCAACTAGGTCGACAGTGTCTAGGTCGACCACTATTGGTCGACAGTAACTAGGTCGACAGGATCTTTAGGTCGACATGAGTTTTTTATGGGGGGGGGGTTGTGTCGTTTTCTTCGTAGAGTGACCGGGAACCCCAATTAGTGCACCGTGTCCAAATTGCCTCTTGCACAGGTTACTGTTCCCAATTGTAGTCCACATGGATCGTTAAGTATGAAAAGGTTCACAAAAAGAAAATAATCGTGAAAAACTCATGTCGACCTAGAATATGTTGACCTAGAGACCCTGTCGACCTAGAATCCCTGTCGACCTAGTTACTGTCGACTAATAGTGGTCGACCTAGTTACTGTCGACCTAGAGACCAGATCCCACTTCAAAGGCCCCTCCAAACTTTAAAAGGACCACACATATCCCTTAATTTCAAGTGTGAAAAACAATTACTTTGGTTGTCCATCTGTCTTTACTAGAGGAGCTTTATGGAACCTTATTGTACACCTCTGTTGTAGAGCTGTGAATGAATTACTGTAAAGGGGCATACACACGGTGCGATTCTGCCTATGTGGCCGATTTGCACTATGCGATTTCCCTTGAACTCCCTGATGCCCAAAACCATGATATTGACTATACACACGTGGGGCGATTTTGGATCTGGGCAATTTTTTTGCTATGGCCAATTTTGACTATACAATGTACTAGATTGTACACTTTCTAGTCAAAATTGACCTGCCTGCACAGTTGTTTTTTTTCTTGCAATAACGACCCCGCGGGAGAGCGCATCGGCATCGAAAGCTGTATATGCATGGTGCAATATGTACTATGGCTTGATCGCAAAAGCTATATTTCTCTCTAATGGGCAAAACCATGGGGGTCATTCCGAGTTGATCGTAGTTGTGCTAGCTACGATCATCTTTCCTGACATGCTGGGGGGACGCACTGCACAGGGCTAGCTCGCCCTGCATGTCAGTGCCGCCCCCCCCCCCCCCTCCCCCCCGCAGAAGTGCAAAGGCATCGCACAGTGGCGATGCCTTTGCACTTCAGGAGTAGCTCCCGACCAGCGCAGCTTTAGCGTGCTGGCCGGGAGCTACTCCTCGCTCCCTGGCCCGCAGCGGCTGCATATGACGTCACGTAGCCGCTGCAGCTCGCCCCCCATTCGGTCTGGCCACGCCTGCGTTGGCCGGACCACGCCTACGAAACGGCGGGACAAACACCGCCACTTCGCCCCCTCCCGCCCATCGATCGCCTCTGCCCGTCAATCAGGCAGAGGTGATCGCTGTCCTACGGCACTACGGCGCCGGCGCAGAAGGGATCCGTTCGCTCTGCTGCGTTAAAACGCAAAGAGCGAACGGGTCGGAATGACCCCCCCATGTGCACTGCAGGTGGGGCAGATATAACGTGCAGAGAGAGTTAGATTTGGGTGGGGTCTGAAATTTAAATTGCAGTGTAAAAATAAAGCAGCCAGTATTTACCCTGCACAGACACAAAATAACTCACCCAAATCTAACTCTCTCTGCACATGTTTATATCTGCCTCCCCTGCAGTGCACATGGTTTTGCCCATTAGAGAATTTTTTTGCTGCTGCTATCAGGTCTGAATTAAGCCCTATGTTCTCTACCGATATGGACTATATACTGTAGTCCATATCGGTAGTTTAAATCGCGCCGTGTGTATGCACCATAAGTGCTCCAGTCTCTTGAACCAAATCAGTCATGTTCTTGGCCTTAGTAAATAAAGGAGGATTCTGCAGGGAGCAATCTCCTTTTGTGCTGTGGAGGTGCATGTTATATGGAGAAAAGCTTTGTCCACAAGTGGAGTGTCAGATTCGTAAAAGCCATTAGCATTACCACTGATTTTAAAATTGGTAAATAGTGAAACAATGATTGAATCTGTAAAGTCAGAGCAACCCTAAACAACCAGGTAATTTTACACACTGCCCGTTTATTGTGCTTTCTACAGGACAGGCTGTCAGCTGTCACTTCAGATTGCTATATAGACTTGTTTATGTTACTAACAAATAGCTGTAACACTTAAGTGCTATCACCGCCTACTCACACACAGTAAACAAACATTTATTTCTCCATATTTGTTTTTTAGGCGATGAGGGTGACAACTTCTACGTCATAGATCAAGGAGAAGCTGATGTAAGTACACTAGTATTTATATATCCATAGATCATCATACTTTTACAGTAGCAAAAAGGTATATACTGTAACTGCATTCTGACCCCGTTATGCTACCGACAAGACTTTTCAATACCTGCATCAGAATATACAGTCATTCTTAAAATAAAACAAAAAAAAAATCAGTGTACTGGTGTTCATTGTGTGTAATGACATTGCAATGTGTTTCTTTTGCCAAGTAAACAAAAACCTGGAATATTTTTAAGATGATGTATCATATATTTTTGCTGGCCACCCCAGTTCTATTGTATCTGGTCTATTCTGGGAACTTGAGTAACTCATACATTATTCTCTTACATCCTAGAGGATGCTGGGGACTCCGTAAGGACCATGGGGTATAGACGGGCTCCGCAGAAGACATGGGCACTATAAAGAACTTTAGAATGGGTGTGCACTGGCTCCTCCCTCTATGCCCCTCCTCCAGAACTCAGTTTATTACTGTGCCCAGAGGAGACTGGGTGCATTACAGGGAGCTCTCCTGAGTTTCTCTGTAAAAATAATTTTGTTAGGTTTTTTATTTTCAGGGAGCACTGCTGGCAACAGGCTCCCTGCGTCGTGGGACTGAGGAGAGAGAAGCAGACCTACTTAAGTGATAGGATCTGCTTCTTAGGCTACTGGACACCATTAGCTCCAGAGGGATCGGAACGCAGGTCTCACCCTAGCCGTTCGTCCCAGAGCCGTGCCGCCGTCCTCCTTGCAGAGCCGGAAGATAGAAGCCGGGTGAGTATAAGAATAAAGAAGACTTCAAAGGTGGCAGAAGACTTCTGATCTTCACTGAGGTAACGCGCAGCAGTAACGCTGCGCGCCTTTGCTCACACACACACACACACACACACACACAATACAGGCACGGATGGGTGCAGGGCGCAGGGGGGGCGCCCTGGGCAGCAATAAACCTCTTGGCCGGCATTATTAACGGTATATAAGGCTGAGGCATTAATATATACGATCCCCCGCCAGTTTGTTGTATTTTTGAGCGAGACCGAAGCCCGCCGCTGAGGGGGCGGAGCTTGATTCCACAGCACTAACCAGCGCCATTTTCTCTACAGCACGCTGCTGAGAAGCTGGCTCCCCGGACTCTCCCCTGCTGAGCACGGTGACAGAGGGCTTTAAAAGAGGGGGGGGGGGGGGGGGACGGGACATATATTTGGCGCAGTCAGTGTATATTTAACATATATAAAAAAGCGCTGTATATCTGGGAATTGTGTTTCCAGGGTCATTTGGCGCTGGGTGTGTGCTGGCATACTCTCTCCCTGTCTCTCCAAAGGGTCTTATTGGGGAACTGTCTCCAGATTAGAGATTTCCCTGAGTGTGTGGCATGTCTGAAGCGGAAGGCTCTTCTAGGGAGGAGGTGGAGCAAATGAGTGTGGTGTCTCCGTCGGCAACGCCGACACCTGATTGGTTAGATATGTGGAATGTTTTAAATGCAAATGTGAATTTATTACATAAAAGGTTGGACAAAGCGGAGTCCAGGGAAAATGCAGGGAGTCCATCCTTGCCTTTTACTATGTCACAGGGCCCTTCTGGCTCTCAGAAGCGCCCACTATCCCAAGTAGCAGACACTGATACCGACACGGATTCTGACTCCAGTGTCGACTACGATGATGCGAGGTTGCAGCCAAAGTTGGCAAAAAGTATTCATTATATGATTATTGCAATAAAAGATGTGTTGCATATCACGGATGACCCCTCTGTACCTGACACGAGGGTCCACATGTTTAAAGAAAAGAACCTGAGGTTACTTTCCCCCCTTCCCATGAGTTAAACGAGTTGTTTGAAAGGGCTTGGGAAACTCCAGATAAGAAACTGCAGATTCCCAAAAAGATTCTTATGGCGTATCCTATCCCGGCTAAGGACAGGATACGGTGGGAATCCTCCCCCAGGGTGGACAAAGCGTTAACGCGCTTATCCAAAAAGGTGGCGCTGCCGTTGCAAGATACCGCAGCCCTCAAGGATCCTGCTGATCGCAGGCAGGAGACTACCTTGAAGTCAATTTATACACATACTGGTACCTTGCTCAGACTGGCGATAGCGTCGGCTTGGGTTTGTAGCGCTGTAGCAGCGTGGACAGATACCTTGTCTGCTGACATTGATACCCTGGATAAGGATACCATTTTACTGACCTTGGGTCATATAAAGGATGCTGTCCTATATATGAGAGATGCTCAGAGAGACGTTGGCCTACTGGGTTCCAGAGCCAACGCCATGGCGATTTCTGCTAGGCGAGCACTGTGGACCCGCCATTGGACGGGTGATGCCGACTCAAAGAGGCATATGGAGGTTTTGCCTTACAAGGGTGAGGACTTATTTGGGGAAGGTCTCACGGACCTGGTTTCCACAGCTACTGCAGGTAAATCCGCTTTTTTACCTTATGTTTCCTCACAGCCAAAGAAAACGCCACATTATCAGATGCAGTCCTTTCGGTTGCATAAATCCAAAAGAGTACGGGGATCTTCCTTTCGCGCCAGAGGTAAGGGCAGAGGGAAAAAGCTGCCAGCTACAGCTAGTTCCCAGGAGCAGAAGTCCTCCCGGCTTCTACTAAATCCACCGCATAACGCTGGGGCTCCGCTGAGGGAGTCCGCCCCAGTGGGGGCACGTCTTCGACTTTTCAGCCACGTCTGGATTCAATCACAGGTGGATCCCTGGGCAATAGAAATTGTTTCCCAGGGTTACAAGCTGGAATTCGAAGATGTGCCTCCTAGCCAGTTTTTTAAATCGGCCCTACCGGCTTCTTCCCCAGAGAGGGAGGTAGTTTTAAGTGCAATTCAAAAACTGTGTCTTCAACAAGTGGTGGTCAAAGTTCCCCTGCTTCAACAGGGGACGGGGTACTACTCAACCCTGTTTGTGGTCCCGAAACCAGACGGTTCGATCAGAGCCATTCTGAATTTAAAATCCTTAAACCTATACTTGAACAGGGTCAAATTCAAGATGGGATCGCTCAGAGCGGTCATCGCCAGCCTGGAAGGGGGGGATTATATGGCGTCTCTGGACATAAAGGATGCATACCTTCATGTCCTCATATATCCTCATCAGGCGTTCCTGAGATTTGCTGTACAGGATTGTCATTACCAATTTCAGACGTTGCCGTTTGGGCTTTCCACGGCCCCGAGGGTTTTCACCAAGGTAATGGCGGAAATGATGGTACTCCTGCGCAGGCAAGGAGTCACAATTATCCCGTACTTGGACGATCTCCTGATAAAAGCGAGATCAAAGGAACAGTTGCAGAAAAGCGTGTCGCTCTCCCTGAGAGTGCTGCAGCAACATGACTGGATCCTAAATCTATCAAAGTCACAGTTGGTTCCAACAACTCGGCTGTCTTTCTTAGGCATGATTCTGGACACAGAACAAAAGAGGGTTTTTCTCCCGATGGAAAAAGCCCAGGAATTTCAGAACATGGTCAGAGACCTGTTAAAACCAAAAAGAGTGTCAGTTCATCAATGCACTCGAGTACTGAGGAAAATGGTGGTGACCTACGAGGCCATCCCCTTCGGCAGTGACGTGCGGTGAGGTCAATTGCTGGGGAGGCACCAAGTTATAGGATGGGGGGAGGGGGGAGCCCTAACAAGGATATATATATATATATATATATATATATATATATATATATATATATATATATATATATAGTCCCAATACAGAAGACAGCGGCACTCAGGGATTTTTAAAAATTTAAATTTGTATTCAAAGTGTACAGAAAAGCCGACGTTCCGGGGCTCACCCGCCCCTTTGTCAAAGGGGCGGGTGAGCCCCGGAACGTCGGCTTTTCTGTACACTTTGAATACAAATTTACATTTTTGAAAATCCCTGAGTGCCGCTGTCTTCTGTATTGGGACTCTGCTAAATCTCCACTAGAAGGCACCAGGGTAATCTCCAGCTACTAGGAGGAGTGCCGGCCCGTACCTTCTCTCTCTCTCTATGTGTGTGTGTGTGTGTGTGTGTGTGTGTGTGTGTGTGTGTGTGTGTGTGTGTGTGTGTGTGTGTGTGTCTCTATATTCCATAACTGCTGTTTAAATTCTCACATAAAAAAGCTGATGGGGGGGGCAGGCATTAGGGGATCTCCCTGTTACCTCTGGGTAAGAGCACTTCTCGGTGTCCCGTCCACACAGCGCTGGGCTCACTCTCCAGGGTATCGCCTTCTGGCTCCTCCCGCACATCCTGCAGGGACAGCACCGGGTCCTCCGCAGGGGCCTTCTCCGTGCTCAGCTTCTCCCAGACCCAGACTCCCACAGCCCATTTTCTGCCACCATTACCCCAGGGAGAGGAGACTGACCAACACTGGCGGTGGGCGGAACTAGTCAGCGCAGCCGCTGGCTGGGAGGATGTGAGCGCGGACTGTCTGTGCAGCGCAAAGCGGGGTATGGCGATTACACCAGGACAATCACCAGAGGTGGGGTAGCTCCAGTAGTGTAACTTCATCCCAGTTGCCCGGAGGCAAGATAGATGTTGGTGCCCCCCCTTCACTCACCACATGCTAAATAGGGACAGCACCAATAAAAGGTGTGGTCTCACTGTGAATGGGTGTGTCCACACAACAGTACCCCTCACCTCCCCCCCCCCCACAGCACAGACACCCGCTCCCCTCCCCCCCACAGCACATACAGACACCCGCTCCCCTCCCCCCCACAGCTCATACAGACACCCGCTCCCCTCCCCAGCACATACAGTCACCTGCTCACATCCCCCCGCAGCATATATACACCTGCTCACCATCGCCCCACAGCATATAGACACCTGCTCACCATTCCCCCACAGCATATAGACACCTGCTCACCTTCCCCCCACAGCACATAGACACCCCCTCACCTCCCACCACACAGCACAGACACCCGCTCACCTCCCCTCCCACAGCACATACAGACACCCGCTCCACTCCCCAGCACATACAGTCACCTGCTCACATCCCCCCACAGCATATAGACACCTGCTCACCTCCCCCCCACATCAGATAGACACCCACCCCCCAAGCATATAGTCACCCACTCACCTCCCCCCGAAGCACATACAGACACCCGCTCACCTTCTACCCCCTAGCACATAGACACCCGCTCACCCCCCCCCCCCCCCACAACACATAGACACCCCCTCACCTCCCCCCACACAGCACAAACACCCGCTCACCCCCCCCCCCACAGCACATACAGACACCCGCTCCCCTCCCCAACACATAGTCACCTGCTCACATCCCCCCACAGCATACAGACACCTGCTCACCTCCCCCCACACATCAGATAGACACCCACCCCCCAAGCATATAGTCACCCACTCACCTCCCCCTGCAATACATACAGACACACACTCCCCCCACAGCACATAGACACCGGACCCCCCTTCCCCTCCATAGTCACCTGCTCACCACCCAGCACATAGTCACCCACTCACCTCCCCCTGCAATACATACAGACACACTCCCCCCACAGCACATAGACACCGGAACCCCCTTCCCCTCCATAGTCACCTGCTCACCACCCAGCACATAGTCAGCCACTCACCTCCCCCTGCAATACATACAGACACTCGCCCCCCACAGCACATAGACACTGGCCCCCCCTAGTCACCCGCTCACCTCACATTACTAAATCGTTATATGATGCAGCTGTGCGCTCAGCGCTACACTCGGCAGCTCCTCTAACAGGAAGGACCCGTCAGGCTGCGGGTACTGTGCGGCTCTGACAGCGGGGATTGGTGCTGGAGAGACAGGCAGTCAGGAAGAGTGCTCGGGAGAGGAGCAGCCCTGTCCAAGGAATGAGGAGCGATCTGACACAGGACCGGCCGGCTCCTCAGCACATTCAACCGCTCAGTGTGCTGACAGCCGGACGGGTCCTTCCTGTTAGATGAGTTGCCGAGTGGAGCGCTGAGAATCATCAACGCGGCACTCCTCACTGGTGACCGTCCCACAGGGCTCTGGGAGTCGCAGTCATGTGTAACATACATCCGACTGCGCTGGAGCTGGAGGTAATTATTGACAAGCCTTGTCCCACTTAGGTGATTGGACCAGCGGATCCAGTACTGGATCCGCTGTCCAATCACATCTGCAGTGCTGACAGGGACATGCTTTCATGTGAGCTGAAAGCCCGTCCCTGTCAATGAGGCACCGATACTAGTGCCGCTTTCACCACTTTTCTCAATGGGCTTTTTCAGCCCAGTGCCTGGCCCCGCCCCTCCGCTGTATCCCGTTCCAATTGTGAATGGGAGGCACTGCTATCAGTGCCTCCCAAAGTAATTATCTGTATTAAAATGATTGGAATAATATAAAGAAGAAACTTATGACACAGAATATGTGTCATAAGTATCTTCTTTCTATTATTTTAATCATTAATGACAGGGGAGGCACTGCCTCCCCTGCCTCCCCTGACTGCACGTCCCTGCCCTTCGGCAGGTTTCATGTGAGGACTTTTCAGTGGGACCTTCTAAGCAAGTGGTCCGGGTCCCACCTTCAAATACATCAGAAAATAACCCTGTCCCCCAGGGCCAGGGTGTCTCTCCTGTGGTGGCTGCAGAGTGCTCACCTTCTAGAGGGTCGCAGGTTCGGCATTCAGGACTGGGTTCTGGTGACCACGGACGCGAGCCTCCGAGGATGGGGAGCTGTCACACAGGGCAGGAATTTTCAGGGACTGTAGTCAAGCCAGGAGGCTTGTCTACACATCAACATACTGGTATTAATATAAGAAAAGAACACTCTGCGCTATTTAAAACACTTTTAGACTCCAAATAAAGTGAATTCACATGTATACTTAAAAATACTTTTTTATTTCTGATTAAATTAATCACATAAATCTATGATTAATAGATAGTTTTTTAGATTAAGAATTATATGTGGTTCTATCATATGCATATATAGATTTAACAACTCTAATTGACTCTTATTTTCTAAAGCCGGCTTTCTATAAACACCTAAAGATAAAATGTGGATCAGCTCTCATACATAGATAGTAACCATGGTATGTGCAATAGGAGATATACTTATTAATTACTGTGCAAATCGGTATTCTCAGATTGTCCACTAACAATTTGTAGAGAGATAGAGTGGTCAGATGGATTGTTCACCGCTTATTGTTACACAGTATCAAAGCGGCTCCTTGCATTAATGTACTGAACACTCGTTAATAGAAAGTCTCAAGCAATTCCTCTCGCATAGGTAATGATAACAGTTCCTGATTGCCTAATCAGGCTGGCTAAGTAGTAAGAAACGCTCACCCTCCGTCGTACACGTTGACGGATCCAGCTGGAAGCACACTGCACTGCCGGTCATGTGCGGCTAGGGAGCTCCGGACGTCTCCGGCTCCCAACGTATAAAATGCCGCTGCAGTCCCAATTGAAGCCGCTGATGTAATTTCGCTGGCGTCCGGCGTGGTGCAGTGATTTTTAGTGCTGCATATCCAGCCTCCTTTTGTGCCTCCAGTGGCACCATGTGACCTTAACGCAGTGTTACAATTCCTTAAGTCTCCCTGGTTTGAGCCTCTTCAATCCATGGAATTAAAGTATCTCACTTGGAAGGTGGTCATGTTGTTGGCCTTGGCATCGGCAAGGCGAGTGTCTGAGTTGGCTTTGTCTCACAAAAGCCCCTATCTGATTTTCCATGTGGATAAAGCTGAGTTGCGGACTCGTCCTCAATTTTTGCCTAAGGTGGTTTCCTCTTTTCATATGAACCAACCTATTGTGGTGCCTGTGGCTGCGCGGGACTTGGAGGATTCCGAGTCCCTTGATGTGGTCAGGGCATTGAAAATTTATGTAGCCAGAACGGCTCGGGTTAGGAAAACAGAGGCACTGTTTGTCCTGTATGCAGCCAACAAGGTTGGCGCTCTTGCTTCTAAGCAGATTATTGCTTGCTGGATCTGTAACACGATTCAGCAGGCTCATTCTACGGCTGGATTGCCGTTACCAAATTCGGTAAAAGCCCATTCCACTAGGAAGGTGGGCTCTTCTTGGGCGGCTGCCCGAGGCGTCTCAGCATTGCAGCTTTGCCGAGCGGCGACTTGGTCGGGGTCAAACACTTTTGCTAAATTCTACAAGTTTGATACCTTGGCTGAGGAGGACCTCATGTTTGCTCAATCGGTGCTGCAGAGTCATCCGCACTCTCCCGCCCGGTCTGGAGCTTTGGTATAATCCCCTTGGTCCTTACGGAGTCCCCAGCATCCTCTAGGACGTAAGAGAAAATAAGATTTTAAACCTACCGGTAAATCTTTTTCTCGTAGTCCGTAGAGGATGCTGGGCGCCCGTCCCAATGCGGACAACATTCTGCAAGACTTGTATATAGTTATTGCTTGCATAATGGTTATGTTACAGTTTTGATCGATCTTTGACTGATGCTGTTTGTTTCATACTGTTGAATGGTTCGTATATTCTAGGTTATACGGTGTGGACGGTGTGGGCTGGTATGAATCTTGCCCTTGGATTCACAAAATACTTTCCTCGTACTGTCCGTCTCCTCTGGGTACAGTTTATCTAACTGAGGTCTGGAGGAGGGGCATAGAGGGAGGAGCCAGTGCACACCCATTCTAAAGTTCTTTATAGTGCCCATGTCTCCTGCGGAGCCCGTCTATACCCCATGGTCCTTACGGAGTCCCCAGCATCCTCTACGGTCTAGGAGAAAAAGATTTACCGGTAGGTTTAAAATCTTATTTTTTTTCTTGGGGGGGGGGGGGTGTTCAGTTTTCATATTTTATTTTTCTACTATGTATAAATAGTGTAATTTTTTTTTTATATAAACATTTTTTTTTAGTTTACCTTGTATCTAATATTTTGGTTTTATGTTCCATTTAGTTATATTTAGTGATTTATGTTTTGATGTGCCCTTTAGTTATATTTGTATTTTGTTATGGTGTGATGTGCTGTTTAGTTATGTTACAGTTTTGTTATATTCTGATGTTCCATTTTGATATATTTGGTATTTTAATTAGCATGTTGTTTGGTGTAGATCAGCGGTCGCCAACCCATCGCTTGCGAGTGACGGGTAGCTCGGCATCGCTTCTTAAGTAGCTTGCCGCGGCGGTGGGTGCATATTAATATGGTGCCATCCGTCAGCTAATTAGAGCTCACGCGTCAGCTCTTGATTGGCTGGAGGTCCGGACCATGGGGGTCATTCCGAGTTGTTCGCTCGTAGACGATTTTCGCTATACTGCCATTAGTAGCTTACTGCGCATGCGCATGGTACGCAGAGCGCATGCGCTTACTTATTTTACTAAAAACTTAGCTGTTTTGCTGTAGCGTCTGCGGCGCTTTTCAGTCGCACTGGTGTTCGGTAAATGATTGACAGGAAAGGGGCGTTTCTGGGCGGCAACTCATCGTTTCCTGGCGTTGGCTAAAAAACGCAGGCGTGTCAGGGAAAAATGCGGGAGTGTCTGGAGAAACGGGGGAGTGGCTGGCCGAACGCAGGGCGTGTTTGTGACGTCAAACCAGGAACGAAACGGGCTGAGCTGATCGCAGTGTAGGAGTAAGTCTCGAGCTACTCAGAAACTGCTAAGAATTATTTATTCGCAATTCTGCTAATCTTTCGTTCGCTATTCTGCTATGCTAAGATTCACTCCCAGAGGGCGGCGGCCTAGCGTGTGCAATGCTGCTAAAATCAGCCAGTGAGGGAACAACTCGGAATGAGGTCCCATATTTCATATGGCCGGAGACGTCAGCAACAGCACCGGCACTTCAGTAAGGAAGGAACAGGAGACTGAGGCACGCCACGCGCTGTGCTAGTGGGCTCTCCTCATCTCCTCCCCGCAGACACACACAAGCGAGCAGCGGCTTCATGGGCAAAAATTGTAAGCACTACTTGTATCAGGCACTAATGGGGGAGTTACATGTATCTGGCACTGCTGGGGGGCATTATTTGGGTATCTGGCACTGCTGGGGGCATTATTTGTGTATCTGGCACTGCTGGGGGAATTATTTGTGTACCTGGCACTGCTGGGGGAATTATTTGTGTACCTGGCACTGCTGGGGGAATTATTTGTGTACCTGGCACTGCTGGGGGCATTTCTTTGAGTATCTGGCACTGCTGGGGGCATTATTTGTGTATCTGGCACTGCTGGGGGGCATTATTTGAGTATCTGGGACTGCTGGGGGGGCATTACTTGTTTATCTGGCACTGCGGGGGGGCATTATTTGTGTATCTGGCACTGCTAGGGGGCATTATTTGAGTATCTGGGACTGCTGGGGGGGCATTATTTGTTCAGCTGGCACTGCGGGGGGGGGGCATTATTTGTGTATCTGGCACTGCTGGGGGCATTATTTGTGTATCTGGCACTGCTGGGGGGCATTATATGTTTATCTGGCACTTTTGGGGGGCATTATTTGTATCTGGCACTGCTGGGGGGCATTACTTGTGTATCTGGCACTATGCGGGGGCATTATTTGTGTATCTGGCACTACGCAGTGGGCATTACTGTTGTGAGGCCACACCCACTTGTGAGAACACACCCACTTTTCTGATTCCACATCTACTTTCACAGGAATGCGCGTGCATTGGGGGGAAGGGGTAGCTCTTCCAGAGGTTTTATATTCCGAAAGTAGCTCACACCCCAATTAAGGTTGGAGACCACTGGTGTAGATCATTGTTTTTTTTTGTCTCCATGATCTCGTTTTATCCATATGCATTATTTGGAAATAATGAACATATGTTCACAAATCTTTCTCATTTGGAAATAATTTACGCAAACTGTGAATCAAATTTTTTTTTTTTGTGCTGATGCCAAGTTGGCCACATTTTGTCCAAAATTGCAGATATAAAAATGCATTTAATTATAAAGCCGCAATTGCGGGTGCATGCAAAGTTGACAGCTCCAAAATGGAATTCATATTGCTTTAGTGAAAAACTCCGTTCTGGTTGTCCGGGAACCTCCCTCCTCTTGGCCAGTGGCTCAAATTATTACCACATTAGCAATAGTATATAATACAATGACTAGAGCTGCTGTCAAAACATGCAGTGTAAGACACAGAGTGGAGCTGCTGCAGATACCCATTATAGCAGCTTCTTCTACAAAGTATACTTTGTGTGTATTTGAGTGCTCAGTCAGTGTGTTGGACGAGAGAGTAGCAGCCAAGAAGAAGAGACAGGTGTCTTACCATGAAGAGGGAGAAGGTGTGCATAGAAATTGCAGTTCTGTTTCCTACTGGTTATATTATGTTTCTGTATTTATTTGTTTGTATATTTATGTGATGTTAAACCATGTCTGAACATTTATGTTAGTTATATTAGTTAAACATGTTTGATACAGTCTATACTATAGATCATTTATAGTGTTAATTCTTATTACTGTAATCCATACACCCAGTGGTGTAAGTTCGCCCGGTGGCAAGATAAATGTTGGTGTCCCCTCCATCCAGATACAATAATATATATATATATATATATATATATATATATATATATATATATATATATATAGAGAGAGAGAGAGAATAGATGCTGGCGGCACTCACGGTCTTGTATGGACACCAAGAAATGAGCTGACTCAAATCAGTGTTGCTTAACGTTTCGGTCTTTATTCGACCGTCATCAGAAGTCACAATACAAATAATACAAAAGCTTACCTTTATACAAACAGAGTATCACCACACGTGCAGCGTCCCCGGTTCTCACGGAGACTTACTTCCGGTTGCGTCATTCCCCATGGACAACCTTGCCCTGCAGGCGTCGCATACCGGTGTGCGCATATCCCATCACCATAGTAACATATACATAGAAGGTTGGCCCCATCGTCCGGACAATAACACTGTTTGAAGGGAGCAAACACAATACAAATATAGCAGCTTGGGACATACTAAAATCGAATGAAAAATATATATATCATGAGGCGTGCAAATGCTGCTTGTAAATAACCTAATGTACACCTTAACAATATATATCAGATGCAGATTATAATGCATGCAGCAAATAAAGAATTACAAAAAACAAGCAAATGAGAGAGTTTCATTAATCCCGTTGGGTGACACCGTGTTTAACCGGTGTATCCAGCGGGCTTCCTTCTGTAAGAGAACTTTATGCCTATCACCTCCCCGTTTGGAGGATGGAACCTGCTCTAACATTTTATAACGTAAAGTGGCCAAACCATGCTGGTACTGCTTAAAATGTTTGGCCACCGGCTGATCTATGTGCATACCCTCCAAAATTTGCTTGATTGCACTTCTGTGCTGTGACATTCTCTCTTTGAACTGACAAGTGGTTTTGCCTATGTAAAGGAGCCCACAGGGACACCGGATGCAATAAATGACAAATTTACTGGTGCAGGTTAAAACCTGCCTGATCTTAATTTTATTACCATTATGAGGATGTAATATGTAATCACCAGTCTCCAGATAGAGACAAGTGGTGCAACCTGTGCATTTATAATTGCCAGGTTTCTTGGAGAGGAAAGTTACGGTAGGGGGGACAGAGAATGAGGAGACATCGTTGTGTACTACCTTATCCCTAATGCTACTACCCCTCCTATAACATGGAAGATACCTACTGGTCTTGAGGCTAGACATGTCAGGATCTGACTGTATAATGGGCCAGATACTCTTGGCAGTATCTGTCAGACGTTGGCTAGCGGTGGTAAAGCTAGTGACACATACAACTGCATTCTGTGCTCCCTTATTATGTATGGTCTTTTTGCTAGGGATTTTAGGTTCTAATGTGGCCCTTGTTCTAGCCGTCTGTAAGAGCTTGTTACTGTAGCCCCTTTCCAGAAATTTAATGGTCATCAAATCCATCTGCTCCTTCTCATCCACAGGGTCACTGCAGATGCGATGCACCCGCAGGAACTGTGAATATGGCAGACCATTCTTCAATGCCTTCGGATGATGGCTCGAAGAAAGCAATAAACTGTTGACATCCGTGGGTTTTCTATAGACACTTGTTCTAAAGTGACCCCCCTCCTGTCTAATTTCCACATCCAAAAAATGGATACTAGATGACTGAATGTCAAAAGTGAATTTGATGGCACTATCCATCCTATTAACCATTTGCATCATCTCAACGAAATCCTCTCGGGAACCTGTCCATAGGATGAAAATATCGTCGATGTAACGAGTATACATGGCGATATTTGTCTTAAATCGAATGTCTGAAAAAAAGAGATCATGCTCCACACCGAACATAAAAGCATTAGCATATGCCGGTGCGGCGCAAGATCCCATCGCACAACCTCTTTCTTGCTTAAAAAATTCATTGTTAAAAAGAAAATAATTTCTAACTAACGTTAATTCAAGCAATGACATAAAAAAATCAATATCAGGACCAGTATATTTCGGATTACCAACTATCAGCGTTCTAACCGCATTGAGGCCCCGATCGTGGGGGATGCTGGTGTACAGGCTAACTACATCTGCCGTGCACAACCAGCATTCACCCGGGGTAACCTGTGTTTCTCTAAGTTTTGTTAAGAATGTAGTGGTATCCTTAAGATATGTGGCCTCGTTCTGAATTACCGGTTGTAGATAGAAATCTACATATTGAGCAATTTTGGAATATAAAGAATTCCTGGCTGCTATTATGGGTCGTCCAGGAGGACACGCTGAATCTTTATGCAGCTTGGGTATGGTGTAAAAAACCGGCACATTAGGTGCCCTAACTCCCAGCGCCTTTCTAGTGGCATTAGAAATAATACCACTAGTTTCAGCCCGTTGTAATAAGACATTCAACTCACCGGAAAATTCAGAAGTTGGATCCACATCTAATTTAGTGTATACTGTCTGATCATTGAGCTGACGATATGCCTCTTTCGTGTAGTCCACCAAATCCTGAATCACGATGCCACCCCCCTTGTCGGCAGGGCGCACCGTGATATCAGTATAAGCTGATAGATTCTGCAAGGCAGAGCGCTCTGCCTTAGTAATGTTGGAAACATATGGACTGCTAGAATTACTACAATCATCTATGCTCTGAGACATAGTGCGTGTGAACACTTTAATTGCAGAATTAGTGGAATAAGGGTCAAAAGTAGATGCGGCCTTGACAGGACAGTCTGCCACATCATCTTGAAGAATAACCTTGGAGTTAAAGAACTCCTTCAAACGTAATGTCCTGCTAAATCTGCAGAGATCAACTCTGCTATCAAAATCATTATGCAGATTTGTAGGTACAAAGTTAAGTCCCTTGGATAGTATACTAATTTCATCATCAGTAAGGGATCTAGATGAGAGATTGTATATCACTTCTTTATCTTTGCGCCTTTTGCGCCCTTCCCTTTGGCACTGGCCGCCGCGTCGGGTTCTACTTCGACAGGGCTTTCTCGTTGGGCCCTCGTCTGAACACCTAAAGGGACCGGCTGTGGTGGGGGGCGACGACGTCTTGATGGCCCCAAGTCCGATTCACTATTGGAGGCACCGCTGGAGGTGTCACCTTCCAATGGAAAACGCCGTGCTCTCCTCGAGTTACGTGACCGAAAATTATTGGGTCTAGACGTAGTATTGCTGGCCCAAAGGTACACTTTGTTTTCTGCATAGTCCTTAGTCACCGTTGAAAACTTCTTAGTTTTGAATTTAACAAGGTCCGCCTTATATTTCTCGACTTGTGTGGCAAGTTTGCTGATCCAGTCACAGCTGGCATCCACACTAAGCTTAGGTAAGATTGTTTGTTCCAATTCCCTTATCTTTGTACGAACCAGATCCAGCTCTCTGGTAGCCTCCTCGACCACCAGGAGGATGAGGTCAAAGGATGCCTTATTGAGCACTGCGGCCCATTTACGACAAAACTCCGGGTTGTGTCTTCCTATCGTTGGGGTGTTGCGGATACGGAATCCTCTAGGCAACATCTTATCCCTATAATAGTCGGAGAGGCAGACCCCGTGTAAATAATAATCAGTTTCACGGTTCTTTAATTTCAACAGATGTAGATATAATTGCTCAGGAGTATCTGTTGCTACATTAGAAGATAGTCTGTCTTTGACCAATATTCTTTCTGCATCAAGGTCTGAAAGTGTAAGCAGTTCTCCCTGTGGCAGTGCAGCCTGCCGGAATCCGGAAACCTCCTCCTGTACCGTCTCCATTCTGAATATGCGTCGTGTTGCGCTGGGCGATTCGGCAATCGCCTGTGTCAAAATATCAGCGTATGGGTGCCTTAATGGTATGGACGCGCCACTGTGAGCAAGCCCAATAGTGCAATGAAAAGACAATATTCGGCACTCCTATAGATTCAAATGCACAACTTGCCCGGTGCCATCCACAGAACAGGTAATGTAGAGAATAGATGCTGGCGGCACTCACGGTCTTGTATGGACACCAAGAAATGAGCTGACTCAAATCAGTGTTGCTTAACGTTTCGGTCTTTATTCGACCGTCATCAGAATTCACAATACAAATAATACAAAAGCTTACCTTTATACAAACAGAGTATCACCACACGTGCAGCGTCCCCGGTTCTCACGGAGACTTACTTCCGGTTGCGTCATTCCCCATGGACAACCTTGCCCTGCAGGCGTCGCATACCGGTGTGCGCATATCCCATCACCATAGTAACATATACATAGAAGGTTGGCCCCATCGTCCGGACAATAACACGGTCACACAATAACAATAACATAGTATCCATTTTTTGGATGTGGAAATTAGACAGGAGGGGGGTCACTTTAGAACAAGTGTCTATAGAAAACCCACGGATGTCAACAGTTTATTGCTTTCTTCGAGCCATCATCCGAAGGCATTGAAGAATGGTCTGCCATATTCACAGTTCCTGCGGGTGCATCGCATCTGCAGTGACCCTGTGGATGAGAAGGAGCAGATGGATTTGATGACCATTAAATTTCTGGAAAGGGGCTATAGTAACAAGCTCTTACAGACGGCTAGAACAAGGGCCACATTAGAACCTAAAATCCCTAGCAAAAAGACCATACATAATAAGGGAGCACAGAATGCAGTTGTATGTGTCACTAGCTTTACCACCGCTAGCCAACGTCTGACAGATACTGCCAAGAGTATCTGGCCCATTATACAGTCAGATCCTGACATGTCTAGCCTCAAGACCAGTAGGTATCTTCCATGTTATAGGAGGGGTAGTAGCATTAGGGATAAGGTAGTACACAACGATGTCTCCTCATTCTCTGTCCCCCCTACCGTAACTTTCCTCTCCAAGAAACCTGGCAATTATAAATGCACAGGTTGCACCACTTGTCTCTATCTGGAGACTGGTGATTACATATTACATCCTCATAATGGTAATAAAATTAAGATCAGGCAGGTTTTAACCTGCACCAGTAAATTTGTCATTTATTGCATCCGGTGTCCCTGTGGGCTCCTTTACATAGGCAAAACCACTTGTCAGTTCAAAGAGAGAATGTCACAGCACAGAAGTGCAATCAAGCAAATTTTGGAGGGTATGCACATAGATCAGCCGGTGGCCAAACATTTTAAGCAGTACCAGCATGGTTTGGCCACTTTACGTTATAAAATGTTAGAGCAGGTTCCATCCTCCAAACGGGGAGGTGATAGGCATAAAGTTCTCTTACAGAAGGAAGCCCGCTGGATACACCGGTTAAACACGGTGTCACCCAACGGGCTTAATGAAACTCTCTCATTTGCTTGTTTTTTGTAATTCTTTATTTGCTGCATGCATTATAATCTGCATCTGATATATATTGTTAAGGTGTACATTAGGTTATTTACAAGCAGCATTTGCACGCCTCATGATATATATATTTTTTCATTCGATTTTAGTATGTCCCAAGCTGCTATATTTGTATTGTGTTTGCTCCCTTCAAACAGTGTTATTGTCCGGACGATGGGGCCAACCTTCTATGTATATGTTACTATGGTGATGGGATATGCGCACACCGGTATGCGACGCCTGCAGGGCAAGGTTGTCCATGGGGAATGACGCAACCGGAAGTAAGTCTCCGTGAGAACCGGGGACGCTGCACGTGTGGTGATACTCTGTTTGTATAAAGGTAAGCTTTTGTATTATTTGTATTGTGACTTCTGATGACGGTCGAATAAAGACCGAAACGTTAAGCAACACTGATTTGAGTCAGCTCATTTCTTGGTGTCCATACAAGACCGTGAGTGCCGCCAGCATCTATTCTCTACATTACCTGTTCTGTGGATGGCACCGGGCAAGTTGTGCATTTGAATCTATAGGAGTGCCGAATATTGTCTTTTCATTTTATATATATATATATATATATATATATTTATATAGTAGAGTGAATGACCGGCACTCCAATAACATAAAATCTAGATGCCGGGTGCCCCCAATCAATGTAATACATGTTTTAAAACATTAAACGTAATTTAAAACATTGAATAAAAAGTTGACTGCCAAACCATGTATGCGCTGGTTTGTCCCTCCAAGATGCTGCGGACTACTACATAGGATCTGATTACGTTTATTAAGACCTATCAAAATGTCCTGGCACTCCACTTTAAAAATAAAATCCCTGGTTCCCTCTACACAAACAGACAAAGCAATGGATGGGGCTGGCCATTTATTTACTTGTATAAATTGTAATGTTGAAAGTCAGTCCGTGATTCCGATTCTCGTGCCGCTAGCTCCAGCCATTAGATAGATAGATAGATAGATAGATAGATAGATAATTACTCTGCGGCCTCCTGCAACTTTGTGGATGCTGCAGGGTGTGCAATTTATTCTATTTCATATACAGTATATATATATATATATATATATATATACACACTCTGCAAACAGTCCCGGCACTGCAGCAGTCTCCTGACTACTTGCTAGGTGCCCGCCACCAACGCCAAAATGGCTTCTGGTGTATGTAGTTGTAGTGAGAATGGCAGCACTCTGGTCCCAAATATAGTAATCTTCACCTGCACGTTGCTCTGCAAGGGCTACTAATTATATATCTCTATATACCTCTCTCTCTCTATATATATATATATATATATATATATATATATATAGAGAGAGAGAGAGAGAGAGAGAGAGAGAGACAGACGTGTTCGGCACTCCACTTGACTAAAAATCACAACATGCTCCGGTGCCCGACTTAGACACACTGAATATGCAGGGAAGCCAGCAGGACGGCACTCACGGAGACTGGGTACGTTTAACAAACTGACAGCTGAAGCTGGTGTGAAGTCAACGTTTCAGAATTTACTCTTTTTTCAAGAGAAAAAAGAGTAAATTCTGAAACGTTGACTTCACACCTGCTTCAGCTGTCAGTTTGTTAAACGTACCCAGTCTCCGTGAGTGCCGTCCTGCTGGCTTCCCTGAATATATATATGTGTGTGTGTGTGTGTGTGTGTGTGTGTGTGTGTGTGTGTGTGTGTGTGTGTGTGTGTGTGTGTGTGTGTGTGTGTAAACTATATATATATATGTAAACTATATTGAAGGTACAGTACATACTGTCCTCATTCTGCATCGCCCGCACTGTGACTGCTCCTCACCCAGGGCAGGTCACTCACACACCATTTAATCCAGCTCAGGGAGAAGGAGCGCCGCTGATGATTATCGGCGCTCTGCTCCGGAAGTCCATTTACACACAATGGGCGTGGGGGACAATGGAGGAAGTGCCCCCTTCAGGCGTAGAGCCCGGCGGCAAAAGACTCCGTTGCCTCCCGGAGTTCCGCCTCTGCATACATCAGAGGTCTTAAACACGATCCTCAAGGCACACCAGCAGTCCAGGTTTTAGGTATATTCGTGGCTCAGCACAGATCATTAAATTAAATTGACTGAGGTGCTAATTAAGTCACCTGTGGCCAAGCATGGGTAATCTTAAAACTTGGACCGTTTAGGTGTCTTGAGAACCTCTACCATTCACTATCCAGTGTATAGAAAGACCAGTGTGTACATATATGTCTAGGATCGGTATAGAGTTCTTCTACCGCTCCCCCAGACTCCTGCACTTGCTACAATGTCTGAATGTTCTGAAGAGAGGCAGTGGATTCCATTTGGAAACCCCCCTCTAACAGTCCTGCGTTTGCCCCTGGAAACAATAGATGCTCTGCAGGTCAATCACAAATGATTATACCGCACAAGTGACTAGCGACTTAAGCTAGCTACACTCTATACAATTATAGAACCAATTTTCCAATAATAGAGTGATCCAGCTGTTTTATTGTACAGTGTGTAGGCAAACGGGAGAAACCGGTCCAAGAATGGGCAGTATTATCAGATCGGTGAGTCCAGATATCATGCAGTGTGTGGGCATTCTCAATAATCTGTCATATTTCCTATGGTTTATCATCCTCCTTGGATGATAAACCATAGGAAATGGTACATATGCATATTCAGTTTTTCATGGTAGAAAACCGGTAACATTAAAAAAATGTGTGCTGCTGATAGCAAGCCCTCCACTTGCCGAAAAATTGTGCCCATTGTCGGTTCAATAAAAAGAATCGCAGTGTGTTTAGCTGGCTTTCCTGCAGTGAGCTTGTGCAGGGTGAGGCAAAAAAAAAAAAACTCCCAGATTTTAAAGGTTAATAAAAAAAATGCCTGGAATACAGTTTATTTTCACTTGGTTTTGAATATGATATCGTCCAGATGGCGACCTTTATTCCTGATACACATTTGTACTCAATTTCATGAAGTTTCGCATCACTTGGCGGGTCATTTCCAGCGTTATCGGTGCAATTTCCTGACGAAGCTCACTTTCATTTATCTGGCGTTAACAAGCACAATTCTCGTTACTAGGCGGAAAACAATCCTCGTCAGCTTCATGAAGGTCTCTATACAGCCAACAGGGCCACCTGAAGGCTGAGGTCTGCAAACATCTACCATGAACCATTAATGAGCTGAAGGCTGTTATACGCCAAGAAATGACAATGTCATATTCAAAACTAATTGCACTTTTAGAATATGTACTGACATTGTGAATAGCATTTACCATGGCTTTTTTGTTAACCTTTAAAATCTGGGAGTTGTTTTTGTCTCACCCTGTGTATACTGATATTTTTTCACTAGTCAGCACTGTGCATACCTCTGATGTGCTTGTCTTTTTAAAATTAGGTGTGTACTGTACATACCAGGGGCTGGCTGCCAACTTTTAGCCTGGGGGGCAAATGCAATCAAGTGGCCCCGGCTTCTCTACCAGCGCACGGCAATGGCAAAATGGATGTGGCAGAAAAAACTGCAGGCGTGGTTTGTCTAATGGGGATGCAGTTTAAATGTGTAGTGAAATATCTGAAAAATCATTATGTCTAAGAACAATCCATCGCCTGCCAGCGCTGTCTGACAAACAGAAACTATTCTAATGACTTATATAACACATAGGAAACAATGGGCCTAATTCAGATGGAGTGGCGGTCACTTCCTTGGAAGCAGCAGTGATAGCGCTGTATGGTGACGCAGCAGGAGGCGTCTATTACAAGTAGACGCCGCCTGCTGCAGTAGCATCCTAGGACGCAGGCATAGGATCACTGACTCCCCATCAGACACTTGCAGAGATTCCTGGCCTCTTCTCTCCCCCTAAACAGCAGCGAATGCCTCCGTTATGGGAAACTGAGGGCGTTGCCACCCCTTCCCACCCCAAAATGGCAGCAGACTGTCTAACACTGACAATCTGCTTCCATCCTTCTTCCTACATCACAGGAACAATTTGTGCACGCACTCAACAGGTCCTGCACAGGAACAAAGTGCCGATAATAAGAAGCAACATGAACCGGACCAGAATGAGGACCAATATACTGTACAATAGGGGTAATTCAGACCTGATCGCTAGGCTGCGTTTTCGCACAGCGGGCTATCAGGTCTAAACTGCGCATGCACCGCAATGCGCAGGCGCGTCGCACGGGTACAAAGCAGATTGCCGCTCAGCAATGGGTTTGCACAAAGAATCTATTTGCACGGGCGATCGCAAGGAGATAGACAGGAAGAGGGCATTTGTGGATGGCAACTGACCATTTTCAGGGAGTGTCTGGAAAAACGTAGGCGTGTCTAAGTTTTTGCAGGGAGGGTTCCTGACGTCAATTCTGGTCTCGAACAGTCTGAAGTGATCGCAGCGGCTGAGTAAGTCCTGGGCTGCTCAGAGACTGCACAAAATCTGTTTGTACAGCTCTGCTACATATGCGTTCGCACACTTACACAGCTAAAATACACTCCCCCCATAGGCGGGGACTATCCGATCGCAGCAGAACAAAAATCGCTTGCTAGCGATCAGGTCTGAATTACCCCCCAATTACCACTTCACGGCACCTCCCTCAGCTCTTTCAATGTCCAAATTACATAAAATGATATCAAGACAAAAAAAAGAGTAATAAGGTGCAGAATAAAACAAACACATTCACAACACTGAGGCGTTTGAATAAGCAATTCATAAATCACAATAAACCATTAACATCACTGTCTCAGGAGCATACAGATGACACAGTACTGTAACTCATTTGTAGAGTCATGTATAAACGTCTACAAATATATTCCTGTGCCTTTGCTCTGTCTAGATGCCAGTGACCATTTCAGATACAAGGCTACATTACTAGAATCTGGTAGCTTCATAGTTTTAGAGATCATCCCATAAATGTCAGCCTTGTGATCTAACACCTCTAGGCTACAGAAAACATTCAAAGGTAGATAGATAAGAGCAGAACCAAAACTATACATTAGAATAGAACTTTGTGTCTTTTGTATTGCTCTAAATAAAAAAAAAAGGTCATATTAAAAAGAGTCGAAATTTTAAAAATGAACAATTGTAGCCTACTCTCTTGTACCATACTAAAGAGGTCGGTGTCTGTTAGGGGATACGTACGATTTACCGGCAGACAGGATGCTGGCTGTAATTACCCCGACAGCGGGATTCCGTCCGCCAGAATGCCGGCAGCAGCATTCTGGCTCGCTGGGGTTGTATTCTCTCTATGGGTGTCGTGGACACCCACAGAGGGAGAATAGCCTGTGCCGCCGGTATTCCGGCGTCGGTATTGTGAGCACCGGGATCCCGACTGACGGTATTTTAACCGCTTCCCTCTGTTAGACATCACATACAGCACTTTGTAATTGTGTGGGAGGGGGGCAGCCAGGTGAAAGTTGTGGACAGCGTGATCGTGAACCCGCCTCCTGTTATTACAGGTATTGTAAATCATGGCTGGGTAACGATGACACAATTTACAGCAAATTGCTTCATCAAGCCACTATACTCGGGAAGTGGAAAGCACTGTGTGACTGCAAGAGGGCACCAGGAAACTTGCCTACTTTTCCGGGCATCCAGGAGAGCCACCTGAGATTCGTGAATCTCCTGTACATTCCAGGAGGATTGGCAAGTATGGGAATACATTCTCTTGCATTGCTTAAAATACAATGCAAAAAATCTGTATAACTGCAGCCATATGCAGATTTAGTATTTGTGCCGTCTTTCACATGGAGAGAGGGGACTGGGATGGAAGTGGCATACAGAAGTGTTGGAGGTGCATGTATGTGGAATTGCAAACTGAGGCATGCCAGCACGGAGATGCATATATGATGTAGTGTTCCCTCTAGAATGCGGGCAGTGCAGAGCAGAGTGCAGAGGTATGGGGATGGCATTACTGCGTGTGCCCAAGGCGCGTGGCTGGCCAGGGAGTGGGTAGCATCACTCTAGGAGGCGTACCCAGCACTTACAGAAGTTCTCGGCTCCCTCCAAGCTCTCCCCTCACTATGAATGCGCACTGCATCTATTCACACGGCAGTGATCGCTACACCGCACCTTTTCCCACCTGCGGGACACAGCTGTTCTCGTATGGAAGGCACACTGCAGGGTGCCGCTAAAAGGGCAGGGCTCATTTTGCCATTTAAGTAGGGCGTGGCACCCTGATAAAACAGCCTAGTGTGAAGACTATGATGTTTGTAGCTATATCACTTGCAGATGCCTGAAGGCTGGTGTAAATGCATGTTGCTGATGATGACACTGCCACCTGCGCTAGCCGGGCAGATCGACCTTTCCTAAATTATATGATTGTGTGGGCGTATTTTAGAATCTTTTTTTGCTATATATGTAGCCATGCTCAGGTTACTGTAACGTGGCACACTCCATTCATTCCTGTAGGACAGTGGTCAGGGAACAGAGGCAAATTACCCCAAATGGGGTAAAAATGAAATTCCTGGGGTAATGGATGGTCATGCTGCCAAGACACAGCCCCGTCCAGCACCAGCCGTCACGTAATGTGACGTGCTGATGTCACACCGCGCTCCCTCCTGCCCACCCTGCGCTATGCTCCTGGCTGCCCTGTGCTGTGTTCCTGGCCGCAGTGTGACGTGCTGACATCACACCGCGCTCCCGCATGCCCGCCCTGTGCTGTGCTCCTGGCCGCCCTGTGCAGTGTTCCTGGCCGTAGTGTGACGTGCTGATGTCACACCGCGCTCCCTCCTGCCCGCCCTGTGCTGTGCTCCTGGCCGCCCTGTGCTGTGTTCATGGCCGCAGTGTGACGTGCTGACGTCACACCGTACTCCCTCATGCCCGCCCGTCCTCCTGCGCTGTCCTGTCCTCCTGCCTGCGTACCACCAACCCACACACAGAACTTGAAGTGTTCTGTGGCTGACCGCTCACGGAGTTCCGCAGGATCCGACGGTGACCCACATGACAGTGGGAAATTCCCACTGACATTACTGAGGTGAGGATGTGACCATCTGTCTCCTAAAAGTCGTTTTCCCTCCCCCCTCATACATCTTTCTTACATTCATTCTGGTGTTTTGGGGAGAAAGTGCTAATTAACCCATTCATTGCCAAAAATAATTGGCGAAAATAATAGGAAACATACATATATATATATATATATATATATATATATATATATATATATATATATATATATATATATATATACATATATATATACATATACATATACATATACATATACACACACACACACACACTCAAAAAATGCCCGGCACTCTGAAAATGCTTAGAAGATCCGGGTGCCCTCTGCAAAGCGTTGAAAATACAGTAATAAAAAGGCAGCGGCACTTCGTCAATAAGTGAATCAAAAATTTAGTAAATCAAGACATGGCAAACAATGGTCACGATGAACCAACGTTTCGGGGTCCTTAAACCCCTTTGTTCACGCCTTGACAAAGGGGTTTAAGAAATTAAGGTTGCCTCCTGCCGACGCAGCTTAGCTGCGCCCATGGGAGACCCCGCCGGCATCTTTCCGATCGCAACAGCTGCATGTGACGTCACACAGCTGCCGCGATCACGTCCCCATCATACCCACGTTTGCGCTGTCACGCCCCCACAACTCTCCATCTCCGCCTAGGAAACGGAACATTGCCGCCAAACCCACCCGCCTCTGCCTGATTGACAAAACGCAATAATTCCGGTTGGATCGTTATGTGCGATCCAACTTGAATTAGCCCCGTTGTTTCCTTGTTCCCCTCTTTGGATATGTTACAGACAAGGCATCCTGCTGTGTTTATACTGTGTACACTGACTACAAATAAGTTCATGTTTGCCATATGTGTCCTTCCCCTAAGCCTAGACATCACTACTAATGGGTTTCTGGGAATGAAATAATCAGTACAGTGGAGAGACACATCAGGATCATGTTGGTTGTTCAAAAGTAAACAACTCCTTAAAGTTTCCCCCTATTGGTGTAGCCCTTAAATACATCCATACAGCTAACTAAAACAATAGGCCTAATTCAGACCTGATCGCTCGCTAGAGGTTTTTTGCAGCGCTGCGAACAGATAGTCGCAAGTGTGCGAACGCATGTGCAGCCGGGCGGTACAAACAAATCTTTTACAGCCCAGGACTTACTCAGCCGCTGTGAACACTTCAGCCTGTCCGGGACCGGAATTAACGTCAGGAACCCTCCCTGCAAACGCATTGACACGCCTGCGTTTTTCCAACAACTCTCTGAAAACGGTCAGTTACCACACACAAACAGCTTCTTCCTGTCAATCTCCTTGTGTTCACCCGTGTGAATGGATTCTTCGCACAAACCCATCGCTGAGTGGCGATCCGCTTTGTACCTGCGCAACGCGCCTGCGCATTGCGGTGCATACGCATGCACAGTTCTGACCTGATCGCAGCGCTGCAAAAAACGCTAGCGAGTGATCAGGTCTGAATTAGCCCCAATGTCGTTTTAAAGGTGCATTTAACTATGTTGCGAGCACTTTGTATTAAATCTTCAACTATTCAGCTTTGAGGTATGCGGATATAGTATAAGCCAATCAGATCACCAGTATGCTCACAGCAGTTTAATCTGTGGGGTATGACATACAGAATTGTACCTATGTTGCTAAGAAGGTGAAAGGCGGCTGGTAAAGATGCGTCAGACTTAGTGGGACAGATCCAAGTAATTACAAGGTTCCAGCAGTAGGTGTCTGCATGAATGTCTGCATATTACTGTACAAGACGCCAGCAAAAATAAGTGAGGTTTTCTTACCCTGATATCCCGCTATTGTGTGAAAGCTCTCAGCTAATTGAACCTGCCCTGCCCCACAGCGCAAAGTAATGATGTCCAGTGCCTCTTAAATCAGTGAATAAAGATTGTGGTGTTAATTGTTACTTCTATGTTAAACAAAAAAATAAACATTTAAACTTTTTTGTTTTATATTTTATATAATTTGGTGGGTTTTTTTGCTCTCTTTTACACACAGGCTGTGCGATAGGTAGATTTTAATCCTTTTCAGTGATATTTTTCCTAAGACAAATATCCCGTAACTAATTCCTGTTGTACAAACATAGTACACTCAGGAGGAAGACAAACTATTGACTAATGATTTAACGAGCCCTAAAAAGGTTCCTGAGTATCTAAATGGTGTCAAGTCCCTGTGTTTTACTAATGATGCGGCCTGTCTATCGGCCTTAACTCCATAACAAAGAAGGTATCACTTTACCTCCAGTTAAGTAATAGCACCTCTAGGGATATAGTTAGGCAATAAGGAGGCCACCAGGATGGAATGCACCTGAGGGGAACATTAGTACTGAAAGGGAACATGTTTACTAGTAATTTGTGGCTCATTTCTGCTGAGTGGGTACGGGAAGATCCACGGACAATTTCCTTTACCAAAACCCTGTTTTACTCACGCTCTACGCAAGGATATTACTAATCTGTACTGTATGTAACCCCTTCCAGTTATGCGGAGCAGACAATGGATCACACACAACCGATGAGTAATACTATCCTATGAGTACTGAAAATTTTTATGTGTGTATGTATCTCTCTATCTGGATATAGATAGATAGATAGATAGATAGATAGATAGATAGATAGATAGATAGATAGATAGATAGATAGATAGATAGATAGATATGCATCAGAAATCAAGGTGGCACTTCTGGACTCTTTTCCAAGTAAAACAAAATATGTGTTTAATCAACATTTCAGGGCACTTCCCCCCATCATCTTGATGACAGGCAAAAGTGCCTCCGAAATGTTGATTAAACACATCTTTTGTTTCACTTGGAAAGGAGTCCAGGTCGGAGTGCCACCTTGATTTCTGTTGCATATGGATAGGGTATGCTTTCTCCTAAGGAGTGCACCCTGGCAAGTACATAGTCCATTGCTACCACTGGGAGTGTCGGATGTGTGGAAATTATTTTTCTCCTTCATCCACTAGGGGACACTAGAAGGTCTTTACGGTGGGGTATAGATGGTGGCTAAGTGGAGCCGACACTTTAAATTCTTTAGAATTGTGACTGGCTCCTCCCCTCTATGCCCCCCTTCCCCACACAGACAAGTTTGAAAAATGTGCCTGAGGGAGTCGGTCATATCTCTGGGCTTCTCCAGAGAGGATTCTTTTAAAGAAGCTGAGGACAGACAGACAGCCTACTGCACCTGTCTGTCTGCACCATGGGAGCTACCAGTGGGACTCTGGCACTGTTTTATTAAAACTGCAACCTCAGCTCCCGGCTGCAGGGACATCAGTAATTCCAGAGACATTGTGTGCAGCGTCTGGCAGTGAATAGAGTCACATATATATATATATATATACACACACACACACACACACACATATATAAAACGCCTGTTTGGGTTACAGTTTTTGTTACTGTATCTACAGTTATTGGGATGGTGACTGGTTCTTTCACCTGTGCTCTCCCTTCTCTAGGTTTCTGTAAAAAATGTTCAGCAAAATTCACACAGCGGAATGAAGGTGCTTTGTACTGTGATAACTGTGAATCAGCAAACCCAGGGGAGAATTTTGCCAGTGTACAGGACCTCACTCCTTTTTGGTTGTTATCTCAACTGACGGGGGTCATGTCAGATTTGTCTGCGGAACTGGCTGCTTCTCGTAGACAGAGAAGTTGCCAGATCCCAGGATTTACTACCCGAACCAGATTGGGCTCTAAATTTCACCAGGTCAGTTGAAGGTCTAAGAAGATCCATGGGGGCGTCAAAGTCTCCCACTGCTGGTAGTTCCCAGAGGGTCTCAAAAAAGAGATTGTTTCCAGCTATATTGCAGTCTGATCAATCAGACACTGATTTGCCCCCCTTAGAAGAGGGGGAAGTGGAACTAGTTTCAGAAACCGAATTGGTTCAGGAAGAAATGGAGATTGAATCTGAGGGTTTAGACGCACTTATATTAGCAGTGCGTCAAATTTTACAGATTACGGAGTCAGAGACTGCTTTTCCGCAGCCTTCCTTTTTTACTAAAAGACAGAGGAATGCTGTATTCTTCTGAAATAGATAATCATTTTGCTCGAACATGGAAGCATCCTGATAAAAAGTTTCAGGTTACCCGCCGACTGTTGCTTTCTTACCCTTTTCCAGAGGAGAATAGACCTCAGTGGGAGAACCCTCCATTGGTAGATCCCTCCTTACCTAGATTATCAAAAAAGACTATCCTGCCGGTAGCTAGTGCTACCTCCTTAAAGGGACAGGCAGATTGCAGGTTGGAAAATAACTTTAAAGTCCATTTATTCTTCAGCTGGTGTACTTCTTCACCCTACACTGGTAGGTCTTTGGGTTAACAAGGCAATAGAGGCCTGGGCGGAACAATTGGTAGCAGGTCTACAATCTGGTCTATCCACTGAGCAATTGATTACTTTGGCTGAACATATCAGAGAATCTGACGTATATTTAGGGGAGGCGTCCAAGGATGCAGGAACCATTGGATCCAGAATATCTGCATTGTCGATTTCAGCACGCCGCGCGCTCTGGCTTAGGCAATGGCAGGCAGATGCGGAATCCAAACAGGCAGTAGAAGCTATTCCATGAGTTTCTGTTTGGTCAAGAATTGGATACTCTGATTTCCAAGGCCACAGGGGGTAAGTCGACATATCTTCCTTCGGAAGCTCCAGCTCCTAGGAAGACTTTTTCGGGGCCGTTTTTCCGGTCCTTTCGAGTTCCGTCCAAATTTAGAGGACGTGGCAGAGGTGGATCCACCTCGTTCAGAGGTAACAGATGCCGAGGTTGTGCTGCAACCGCAACAACCTTGCAAGGCCTGCCACTTAGCCCACCACATGACGGGCTACTCTCCCTCCTGGAGGCTCCCAGGGTGGGAGCTTGTTTGCTAAATTTCAGACATGTTTGGTAAGAGGCCTGCACAGACGCCTGGGTAAGAGACATCATTTTCCAGGGTTACAAGCTCGATTTTCAGTTGAAACCGCCTCCAAGATTTTTTACCTCGAGTTTACCCGTTTCACGGGAACATCAAGATTCCCTTCTCCAGGCGATTCAAAGACTTCTGGAAATAGGAGTCATTGTTCAAATTCATTTCCATCAACAAAAGCAGAAACTTTATAGTGTCAATCGATATCAAGGATGCTTACCTTCACATACCAATATGGCCTCCGCACTAGAGTTCTCAGGTTTGCGGTCAAGGATTTGCATTTTCAATTCCAAGCCTTACCTTTCGGTCTTTCCTCAGCGCCTCGAGTTTTTACAAAAGTAATGGTAGGAGTGATGGTGCACTTGCTCTATCAAGGGGTGAATATTGTTCCCTACTTAAGGCTCAATAGGTGAGCGATATGAAAATTACACAAGATTTTCTGATTGCGCACAGTCGGATCATAAACATCCAGAAGTCTCAGTTACAACAGTCGCAGCGAAATCAATTTCTAGGAATGATCATGGACACTGTGCTTCAAAGGATATTTCTCCCTCAGGACAAGATACAGTCCATTCAGGAGTTGGTTTGTCTGGTATTGCAACATCGCAGAGATTCGATTTATCTTTGCATTCGACTTCTGGGAAAGATGGTAGCTGCCTTCGAGGCAGTCCAGTATGGCAGGTTTTACCCCAGGCCTTTCCAACTAGATCTCCTTTCCCAATGGTCAGGTTCACATCTTTTTATGCATCAAATAGTTCAGCTATTACCCAAGATGTGTCTGTCCTTGCTTTGGTGGCTGAATGCGACAAATGTGTCCAGGGGCAGGAGCTTGGTTGTCACAGATTGGGTGCTTCTCATGACGGATGCCAAGTGGATCGGTGACTCTGGATTGTCAGTTCCAGGGCATTTGGACTCCTCAAGAATGGACTCTACCTGTCAATATACATACTGGAGCTTTGGGCGGTCTGCAACGCTCGCATGTTAGCATTTCATCTTCTGCAGGGACGTGCAATATGTATACAGTCGGACAGCGCCACGGCAGTGGCATACATAAATTGGCAAGGCGGAACCCTCAGCAGAGATGCTATGAGAGAAGTCACCAGGATCCTGGTTTGGGCCGAGAGACATGCAGCAGCTATATCGGCAGTGTTCATACTGGGGGGTGGAGAACTGGGAGGCCGATTACTTGAGTCGTCAGGATATGCATCCAGGTGAATGGGAATTGCATCTTCAAGTGTTTCAACACCTTGGTAAATTATTGGGGACTCCCTCAAATAGATCTTATGGCGTCCAGACGGAACCACAAACTTCCTCGGTACTGCTCTCACACCAGAGATCCCAAAGCGGAAGAGGTGGATGCGTTGACGATTCCCTGGAAGTTCCGCTTTGTGTATTTGTTTCCTCCGTTTCCCCTATTACCTTGTCTACTGAAGAGAATCAAGCGAGAGACTGTCAGGGTTCTACTCGTGGCACCAGACTGGCCTCGAAGAACGTGGAACAGCGACCAGCATTAGTTACTCATAGACGACCCGTGGCCTCTTCCTCTACAGCAGGATTTGCTGATACAGGGTCCTTTCATTTATCCAAACTTAGAGCAGCTACGTTTGACGGCGTGGCTATTGAAAGAGAGATCCTAAGACTCAAAGGTATTCCTTCACCAGTTATTCCTACCATGATGAGTGCTAGAAAGGAGGTCACCTCAAAGCACTCTTATCGCATATGGGGGGTAATTCAGAGTTGATTGCAGCAGCAAATTTGTTAGCAGTTGGGCAAAACCATGTGCACTGCAGGGGGGACAGATATAACGTGCAGAGAGAGTTAAATTTATACTGTGTATATATATATATATATATATATATATATATATATATATATATATATATATATATATATATATATAACATTTCGACAAACAGCACCCGCCTCAAAAATTATTCACAGAGCATTTGGCACATGTTATGTTTAGACAAATATGAAAAAAAGAGCCAGCACTTCCATTTATAAGCATATTCAAAATGTATTGCAATAGCCTAAAAGTCCATTATAAAAGTGCATGATTAAAGTGCAGTTAGCAAAAGAAAGTATATAGGGATGGCAGGCAATAGTTAGCACTGCTAATGGTGGCTTCTGATAAGTATTGTGATACAGGGGGTGATTCCAAGTTGATTGCAGCAGGAAATTGTTTAGCAGTTGGGCAAAACCATGTGCACTGCAGGGGAGGCAGATATAACATGTGCAGAAAGAGTTAGATTTGGGTGGGTTATTTTGTTTCTGTGCAGGGTAAATACTGGCTGCTTTATTTTTACACTGCAAATTAGATTGCAGATTGAACACACCACACCCAAATCTAACTCTCTCTGCACATGTTAAATCTGCCTTCCCTGCAGTGCACATGGGGGGTCATTCCGAGTTGTTCGTTCGTTATTTTTTTCTCGCAACGGAGCGATTAGTCGCTAATGCGCATGCGCAATGTCCGCAGTGCGACTGCGCCAAGTAAATTTGCTATGCAGTTAGGTATTTTACTCACGGCATTACGAGGTTTTTTTCTTCGTTCTGGTGATCGTAATGTGATTGACAGTAAGTGGGTGTTTTTAGGCGGAAACAGGCCGTTTTATGGGTGTGTGCGAAAAAATGCTACCGTTTCTGGGGAAAACGCGGGAGTGTCTGAAGAAACGGGGGAGTGTCTGGGCAAACGCTGGGTGTGTTTGTGACGTCAAACCAGGAACGAAACTGACTGAACTGATCGCAGATGCCGAGTAAGTCTGGAGCTACTCAGAAACTGCTAAGAAGTGTCTATTTGCAAATTTGCTAATCTTTCGTTCGCAATTTTGATAAGCTAAGATTCACTCCCAGTAGGCGGCGGCTTAGCGTGTGCAAAGCTGCTAAAAGCAGCTTGCGAGCGAACAACTCGGAATGACCCCCATGGTTTTGCCCAACTGCTAACAAAATTCTTGCTGCGATCAACATGGAATTACCCCCACTATGCGATGATGACTCTGTTACTGCTGTGAATTTATGCTGAGTTCCCCACAATGCACCGTGTGGCGTAATGTGAATTTTGACTCATTCCGCAGGAATTTCGGCTCCTTCAGTGTGGCATAATGTGAATTTTGTCTCATTCAATGTGGGATAATGTGTACGGGGCACCAGTACTAGATCGTATATAAGGTGTCCTACTATTGTGGTGCGTAATGTGTATATGGTGTGGTACACTACACTTATGGGTGACCATGTCCCCTTTTGAGTGGCCACACCCACTTTTTCTGGGGAGTGTGCACCTTTTCCCTTCATCGCGCGCATAATTACATTGGCTTTTCCATACCTCCACTTAAAAATTTCCACTTTGACCACTGTGTGTGTGTGTGTGTATATATATATATATATATATATATATATATATATATATATACACACACATACACACACACACACACACACACACATATATAAGCGCATCAATATTAATTGCGCCGGTGCCCTCTGGTGTCTGTTCAACAACACTATATATAGGCAGCACTCATGGGTCTTCATACAAAAGAATCCCAATACTACCAAGTCTGTTGCTGTTTCAGTGTTGCCACCTTTAACAGGAACATGTTCTTGATAAAGCTGGCAACACCAAGACATAATAAATATATATATATATATATATATATATATATTTTTTTTTTTTTTTAATCTATCTATATCTGTATCTATATATATATGTACACAATGTCCTTCTAGAGAGAGGTATGTCTTAGCTCACTCCCAATGATGAAAGAACAGGCGGCACTCCGAGGACTGGTGAAAAGGTTGTTGTATTAAACAAGTGAATCAGAAACAAGGCATATCATGGCCATGATATGCCTTGTTTCTGATTCACTTGTTTAATACAACAACCTTTTCACCAGTCCTCGGAGTGTCGCCTGTTCTTTCATCATTGGGAGTGAGCTAAGACATACCCCTCTCTAGAAGGACATTGTGTACATAGATTCTTTGAAGGAAGGCACCGGGCAGCTGCACAAGTACTTTGGGAGTGCCGACCACACCAGCTTTGTATATCTATCTATCTATCTATCTATCTATATATAATACAGAAGAATGGCGGCACTCTGAGTCTTACTTGCAGTTGAAAATATTGGCTTTATTAGCTCAACATTTCGGGTCCTCTGCCCATTGTCAGGTAGAGGACCCGAGACGTTGAGCTGCTAAAGCTAATATTTTCAACTGCAAGTAAGCCTCAGAGTGCCGCCATTCTTCTGTATTATACTGGATCTCCATCCCGGAGGGCACCTGAGCAAATTGGCTACATCAGGAACACAGGCTAGTGCCGGACCTTGACTCACTATGTGTGTGTGTGTATATATATATATATATATATATATATATATACACACACACACACACACACAATAGTACCCTTATCTTGTGCCAAACTCAGAGCAGCACAACGGGGGAGATCTCTGTTGAAAGATCTCTAAAGAATACAGGATACAAACAAAATTCCCAAGTGCGCTATATAGGAACGTCTTTACGGTAATTCTTCCAATGTTGTTTCCATAGGTGTAAGTTGGATATTGGAGAAAGTTTGTGACCGGGAACCTGTAACGGACACCCCTCACCAAATGGTCACCCAAACAAGAGGCCCAAGGCCAATTAATAAAAGATTATTTTAATAACATTCATTTGAACAAATGCAATTTTTACATAGTTCATCATGTAATGAGTATACAGATAGTAAATATAAATGTCAGTAAAAAAGACAACCACTGCGTTTATTGAATAATTTGAACTCTAGATACTCCCTCACCTTTTTAAGGTGTGAGCTCACAAGGGAGTATCTTCACAAACTAAGTAGGAAACTTCTGACTGACAAAACCAACGCGTTTCGTCTTATCGACTTCATCAGGGGTAACAAATATAGATGACAGGTTTACTTGTCATAAGTGAGTTTAAATGTAGAAAATCACAACCTTAAATATAAGGATAGTAAAATCTCCTATATTAGCTCCTGGAGGGGGCTTATTATAGGTGGAAATTTCTACAGGCTGCCAAAAAGTATAAAGCTGATTTGACAATTACAATGCAATGCAACTTCCTCAGTAAAGCTCACAGAACGGATCCTGGAGAGTTTTGGCTGTGCATGGAAGTGCACAGCCGAGTCTGGAGACCAGAGCTGCTGGCTCTTTTGCCCATGCATGAGTTACAGTATACGTGAAGACAATCTGTGATGGGAGAAAAGCCAGACGCTGGAGCATTAGGCTACTGTCTAGGGCTTGTTAGAAGGTCACTGGAAGACAAGATCATTAAGGGTGTATTTATTAAATAATATTTTGCAGGATATGCCCCAAATAATAAGTATCCCCTGAATCTATCATGGAGGGGCCGCAGGAGATATCTCCGATAGATCCTGCGGTTCCTCTATTTCTGATAGCAGCCACTGGGGCTACTAATCTGTCAGAGTTACCCAGCTCATTCCTGAGTTTGGCCCTGATAGGTAACGACATCTCCAGATGGTGACAAAAGATGATTATCTGGTCTAGAACCCGATTATTGATAAATGTGATCCTTGGTTGTGTAAGAGAAATACACCGCCCATTCTGTGTTAAGGTGTATAACAGGCTCTTATTGTATGCTGATGTTGTTCCTCATTGCTTCCAGCTTAACGTAACATATATTATGTGGATAACTTTTGTTGGCCCATACAAAAAACAGAGGGGCTGATGTATCAAGCAGTGGAAAGTGGACCAGTGGAGACGTTGCCCATAGCAACCAGCTTCTACTTATTATTTTATTGAATGTACTTGATAAATGGTACTACAGTGGTGATTGGTTGCTATAGGGAACGTCTCCACTGGTCTAGTTCTCCACCCTTTTCACTGCTTGATGCATCAGCCCTGCAGTGCTCTGACTCCCATCTACTCAATATCACTTCGAGTACTGAGCGCCACACAACTGCCTAGTTGCTAGATACGGAAAAGGGGAGGGAGACATGAAAAGTAGCGCTTCCAGAATTTGAATTAAAAAAAATTGGGACACTTGCGCTATCTGCAGTTTACCATAAAATAAACCCTGTTTCTGTCCCAAATATGGTAACACGGTTACTGGAACCAATTTTCACCATTGATTAGGATGCATCTGGGCACTGAATTATCGGAAAATAGACTTTATCAGTTCATTTTTTTGGGTGGGTGAAAAATGTTCAAAGTAATGGCCGCTTGTTACCTCTGCTACCAAAGGGAAGACATTCTGCTGTTGATCTGCACATATGTGAATAGTTTGCTACTACATAATATGCTATATATCATGTTTATGTTCTGGCATGCACTATATCACTGTTTAGCTGCCTATCTATGCCTCTATATATACTTGTATACATATACCTTGTGTCTGTCAGACATGTCTCATGAAGAGCAGTACGTGTGGAAATTGTGTAGCACATATTGGGTGTCTCTTGAAAGTTGATGTTTTGTTATGTAATTGACAGCTAATATTTTAAGAAATAGCATTAACTGGGAAAAGAGCCAGCTTCACGTTTCAAAGCGCAGTCCTTACCTGACACTAACACATCGCATGTCAACTGCAGGATTGTTGAAACCTGTCTTTCTGACTGAAGCGATTATACAGCAGCTCAATAAACGTGATGATACGCAGAGCACGCTTATATAATGCAGGCTGAATATCACCGCACTGAAACACATATTTTATTAGTGCATTATTTATATCAATGGCAGCACACATATGTAAAACAAATATTATACATACGTCAATGAACTACACAGTGCAGACGTTTATTTGAGCCAGTACAGTATACAGGATAAAGCAGTCCATCAGCTTCTGCCAATTATTTTATGGAATGTACTTGATAAATGCTGCTCTGAAACTCAGATGTACCCATGCTCAGTATTACTGCTACAGAAGTGACAGTGATACTATCGGTTCCTGTCCTGAGGTCACACCTACACACAGTCAAAGATTGTGCTGTTTGGCGCATGCTGAATGTTACTCGGCCCTGATAATGAATTGACGCGTTATATAGAAAACATAAGCAAACTAGAGTTTACACATGTGTAACGGACCCATAGCGGATGATGAATAGGCCTCTCAAAGACAATCACTTGTCTTTGTGTGTCTTGTGGTTCTTTATGTATCAACTTAGCATTTTTTGCCTTAGATTTGTTGGGGATTTGTAAAGGTGGGTACACACTAGGCGATGTGCTCGATGAACGACGTCGCCTAGTGTTTCCCCTCCTGAGCCGGACCGCCTGACGGCAGGCATACACACTGCACGATATCACTAATGATATTGCACAGTGACGTCATGCCGCAGCCAGCCGGGGCATGCAGTTTTGGACAATGAGTCCAAATTGAGCTGCATGCACGGCCGACACCGAGGGTCGGCCGTGCATGCACGCCGATTGTTGGCGACAGCATACACACTTAGCGATAAACAACGTCGTTCAGGAAGGGTCAAAATGAGCGACGTTGTTTACTTTATAGCTAAGTGTGTACACACCTTAAACCTTTCTATTTCTAAGTTTCTATCTTTCAGAGCCATATGTTCATTGCCTGTCCGTTTAAAAAGGTACTGAAATGCCATTTAATAAAGCCTTCTTTGAGTTGCAGCTTCACAACAGGTGGAAAGCAACAGATTGTCTATTCCAGGCTTAGGTTTGTCAAAACCTTAAGTGACATTTACTTTACTGTGCCGTTTCCCCAGACCTGCGTGAGAGTAAGTGTGAAAGAGATGTGCTAGTGGGATGAGTGCGTGTTTCCTCAACCACTTAAAAGAGGCACTTGTTAGGACCCAGATGTGAGGACATGGCTCTGCGGGCAGCTCTCTATTTCGGTGTGAGTCAGTGTTCAGTGCGATTCCACAGCACCTCAGCTTAACTCATGACCTCAGGCATGGAGTAAGCCACATGAAGGCTGCCATATAGACACCCAAGGCTTCAGTAAAAGGGAAAGTAGCAGGAAACCATGTATAGTGCAAACATCGCTGCTCTTCTCGGTTTCTAGTGGTTTGTTACTCATCCTTAAGGACAGTGTGCTCCAGAATGATAGACAGTATGGGCCGATAAGATCTGTGAGAACGTATCACAACAAAGGCTTTGTCCATTGATGGTGCAGCAGGTCTGATACAGAGCACAAGCAAGGACAGAAAGCTGTGTCTATAGCCATCATTGGCCTTCATGTGGCAGACCACAAAAGGGAAGGGCACACTGGAGATGTCCCAGTTCTACACATTCACCATTAACTTAGGGACACAAGTTAGTTTGTGTCGGAGCAGGCTGAAAATAACATGGGGTTCTCCCTGGCAATCACCCTGACTCCCCAGCATTGTGTGACCAGTGCTATATTAACTACAGGGCAGCCGGGGTGGTCACATAAGGGCCCCACACACAATGCCACATCACCAGCGTGGGCGTTACGTAGTATATGTGAACTGGGCTTTCTGTGTGGCATAGTGTGAACTGGGGGCACTACAGTGTGTTTAACACACTTGTGGCACTGGGAGTATTTATATATACTATTTAAAACATCACCAGCATATTATATTGACAGCTTAATTGGCAGCCCACCCACACCCACAAGTTAGTGGCCATGGGGCATCCACAAACCTTACTCTGTCCCTCGCTGTGACTCATGGGTAATATTTATTACCAGTTATGTAGCGCACACATATTCCGCAGCGCTTTACAGAGAATATTTGGTCATTCACATCAGTCCCTGCCCCAGTGGAGCTTACAATCTATAGTCCCTATCACAGAGGCTCACCAAGGCACACTAACAGTCCAGGTTTTAAGGATAGCCATACTGAGCACAGGGGACTTAATTAGTAACTCAGATATTTTGTTTTAACCACCCGTGCTCAAGCATGGATATCATTAAAACCTTGTCTGCTAATATGTCTTGAAGACCGAAGTTAGTAATCACTACCCTATCACATGAAGACATACACGTATACACTAGGGTGATTTTTTGTCAGAAGCCAGTTAACCCATCAGTATGTATTTGGATTGTGAGAGGAAAATAGAGTACACAGAGGAGGAAACCCATGGAAGCATGGGGAGAACATACAAACTCAACACAGTTAGGGCCTTGATGGGAATCAAATGCTAACCATCACCCCTTGCTTTACGGTGTAGGCGTACTCCAAAGCTAGACGAATTATGGGTGTAATAAGCATTCTTAGCTAATTCCGAATTATGAGTTAGCGGGTTCAGCATGAATGACCGCCGGACGGGATACTGACAATCACAATATCGATGCCTGCATCCCAATCTGTGAAATTCCGACATGGGTGAGGTAAGTATGTTCCGCACTCTCCCATACCCCCTAACCCTTCCTTCCAGCAGTCTAACCCTAACCTCCCCCCTTAGTGCCCAACCCTTCCCCCCCCCCCCTTCCCTGCAGCCTAACCCTAACCCATCCCCCTTAGTGCATAAATCTAACCTCCCCCAGTGGTGCCTTACCCTCCTCCCCGCAGCCCAAGCCTAACCTCTCCCAGCCTAAACCCGCCCCCCTTCTCCCACACTTGCCCTAACCTGCTCGCTGTACTTACGGTCAGGATGCCGGCTGTTGGGATCTGGCGTCAGCATTCTGAAGGTTGTCCGTATTCTGGCTTCGGTATTCCAGCTGCGGGATCCCGACAGCCGGCATCTTAACCGCATCCCGAGTTAGCATACTCCTTTTTCTTTCATAAGGATTATTTAAATTGCACAATTGCTGCTCTTCTCTACTGAGAGTTGTTATTCTTTCCTTATCACAGCTAAAACATAGATTAACATTCAAATACTCGTTTACAGAGAAGGCATATTCTCACAATTTGACCATTTGATTTGCACCTTAAATTGTTACAAATATATTTTATTTATTAGTTATATAGATTTATGTTTAACTGCCTCATTACAATTAACAAAGCTTTGATAGTACTTTGCATCTCTGAGAAGTTGCACAGTGTAGAGAGTCTTATGACACACATTACATTACTGATGTCATCCTCATTCAGTACTATGTGGGAGGTATACTTGCTACTCCTGACTGTGGTCATGTTGGGTAACCGATCCCATGAGCTCCAGATTCCAGAAACCACTTTTCATCAAGTTCTTTAAAATTGCGTTTGGGAATTTAGTTTTCATGCATTTCAATGATGCTTGGGTGAAATAGGAATATTCACTGACTAACTTGATCGTCTTCCAGGAACGGTGTCACAAGGCTGTTTTCAGAAAGAGACAGGATTCATAGCTTCTGCTTAAAACTGCCAACACAAACCTAAACTAGCTTTGTGTTTGACTTGACAGGAGCACAATAGACTTGTTTGTGCCCAAAATAACTGTCTGTCATTTCCTAAATTTCATTTTTCTCTGTTATTCTTTCAAATAGTTGGAAGTTCTGGTATTTGTCAAAGCCAAGAGCATTCTCCCTGCTCCCTAAAAATATTTTCTCAGATTTCATTTAGTGTAAGTTTCATACTTGTTATGATTTTATTTGTTAAGTTGCAGTGTATCTGTTACACAAAATTGTGTCTTTAGGTACACAGTGTGTGAACAGTGCTTCTTATCTCCACAGGGACACAGTTCACAGGCACCTGACTGGTTAGATAATTTTAAAAGCATGATTCGGAATGTAAATTTAGAATTAGCTGCAGCTAAAAAGGAGAGACAGGTGTTAAAACAGTCTATTGATTGTATGGCTAAAGCAGCAGATACCAGAAAGGCTTCTCAGTCCCCTCTGTTGGTTTCACATAAATCAGAATCAGACTGGAGCACCTGTGGCAGTGACACAGGTGCTCCAGTCTGATTGTGATTCTGATCAGCCTGATGTGGATGATGATGATGATGATGATATGGATGAGGACAGCTCTCTGTCCCCTGGGGTGGAGGCCCTCATGCTGTAAGAGAGGTTCTTCACATACTGGATCAGGACGCAGAACCAGATGAGGAGTTGTACTTTAATGTTAGACCAAAGACCTCAGTCACCTTTCCTGTGTCTAAATAATTAAATTATCTGGCCAGGAAATTTAAAATTCCTCAGAGGTTTTTAGCTATTTTTCCCCAGCTGAGGACAGGAAGGTATGGGAAAAACCCCTGTCAGTCGATCCGTCTGTATCCAGAATGTCTAAGAAATTGGTACTGCTGGTGCCAGGGGCTATATCCCTAAAAGAGCCGGCTGACCATAAAATTGAGACAACTCTCAATGCAATATATACAGCAGCAGGCGTTGCACAGTGCCCTACAATTGTTTGTGGGTGTGTTTCCAGGGCGGTAGTCAAGTGGTCTAATACTGTTATTGATGGTTTAGACTCTCTGCCCTGGGATGAGGTCATTACTCTGCTGCAACATATACAGGATGCTGCAAATTTTATGAGTGGGCTATAAAAGAATTGTGTAAGCTAAATGGCCACACTACTGCTATGGCTGTTTCGGCACGCAGAGCTCTGTGGTTGCGTCAATGGTTAGCGGATGCTGATTTCAAAAAGGGTGTAGAAAATCTTCATGAAGCCTTGTTTGGTGACAAATTAAATAAATGGATCTCCCAGGCAACGGCGGATAAGTCTACCTATCTGCCGTCGGCTGCGCCAGCTGCTAGACCTTTCTTACACAGGACCCTCTTTGTAGTCCTTTCGTGTGGCAAAGTTCAGAGGCAGGGGCCTGGGGGTCTCCACTGCTCCCAGAGGATCTTGTGGTAAGTCCCGTAAACCTGCAGCTGCTGCCGCCCTGGACCAGACCACCGTATCCCCTGCCGCTAAGCCTTCCGCGTGATGGTTGGCCTCAGTGGCAAGGCGACTTTCAGGTGGGTGCTCGCCTTCTGGGATCCTTGGGTGAGGGACCTCATTTCCCAGGGTTACCAGCTGGAATTTCAAGCACTTCCTCCTCACAGATTTTTCAAATCGGGCTTGCCAGTTTTACCCGCAGCAAAAGTTACCTTGCAAGAGGCTATTCAAATACTTTTGCGGACAGGGGTGGTGGTTCCAGTACCTCCTCCGTTATACAACAGGGGTTTTTACTCCTGTCTTTTTGTCGTTCCAAAACCAGATGGTTTGGTGCTACCCATCTTGAACCTGAAGTCTCTAAACCCGTATCTGAGGGTGTTCAAATTCAAGATGGAATCCCTGCGGGCACTGGTGTCCGGTCTGGAGGAGTGGGAATTCCTCGTATCCCTAGATGTCAAGGATGCTTACCTACACATTCCCATGTGGCCCTCCTAATCAGGGTTACCTCAGGTTCGCCATCTTGGACGACCATTTCCTGTTTCAGGCTTTGCCCTTTGGCCTGTTCACAGCTCAGAGGGTCTTCACCAAAGTCATGGCAGAAAGGATGCTGCAACTGCGCATGATGGGAGTCAACATAGTCCCCTACTTGGACGATCTCCTGATAAAGGCTATGTCCAGGGAGCGTTTATTGCACAGCATCGATCTGATGACTCGTCTGCTTACGGTTCATGGGTGGATCCTAAATTTCCAGAAATTCACCTGGAACCGACCCGACGTCTTCAGTTCCTGGGAATGATACTGGATACGGTGTCTCTAAAGGTGTTTCTTCCGTTGGACAAGGCCCTGGCTATCCAGGCCATGGTCCGCTCACTGCTCCGTCCTCGCAAGGTATCCATACATCTTTGCATACGCTTGCTGGGCAGGATGGTTGCTGTTTACGAGGCAATCCAATATGGCAGATTTCATGCCCGGCCTTTTCAGCTGGATCTGCTGGACAAATGGTCAGGGTCTCACCTTCACATGCATCAGGAAGTGACCTTATCTACAAAAGCCCGGATTTTTCTGTTATGGTGGCTACAAGTTCTTCACCTGGTAGAAGGCAGGAATTTCAATATCCACTCATGGATTCTGACAACAGACGCCAGCCTCCGGGGTTGGGGGGCTGTGACCCAAGGGGCCCAGTTCCAGCGGATATCATCAGTTCAGGAATCTGCTCTGTCAATAAACATCCTGGAACTCAGGGCAGTTTACAATGCTTTTCTGCAAGCTTCCCATCTCCTGAAGGATCAGGCGATCCAGGTTCAATCGGACAACACCACGGCGGTGGCGTACATAAATCGACAAGGGGGAACAAAAAGCAGAGCGGCGATGCGAGAAGTGTGAAGAATACTCGTCTGGGCGGAGGCCAACGCAAGGGCCATCTCAGCCATATTCATTCCAGGAGTGGACAACTGGGAAGCAGACACAACCTCCATCCGGGGGAATGAGGCCTACATCCCCAGGTGTTTCAACAGTTAATTCACCGGTGGGGCTGTCCGCAGATAGATCAGATGGCTTCTCGTCTCAACAAGATGCTGTTACTGTTCCAGAACGAGGGATCCGCAAGCTGTAGCAGTGGATGCGCTGATGACACCATGAACGTACCAGTTTGTGTACCTGTTCCCTCCTCTACCACTAATCCCAAGGGTTCTAAAAAGACTAAGAAGGGAAAGCATTCAAGTAATTCTAATTGCCCCGGATTGGCCTCGACGGGCGTGGTACTCTGACCTCCTAACCATGGCCCTGGAGGATCCCTGGCCTCTGCCGCTTCAAAGGGATCTTCTTCAGCAAGGTCAGTTCGTCTATCCAGACTTACAGTGGCTACGTTTGACGGCTTGGAAGTTGAGAGGGAGATTCTAGCTAAAAAAAGGTCTTCCCTCCCGGGTTATTTCCACCATGGTCCAGGTCAGGAAGGTGGTAACGTCTAAACATTATCATCATATCTGGAAAATTATGTTTCCTGGTGTGAAAGTAGAAAAGGTTTCTTCCGTGGAATATGGAATTGGTCGTTTTCTACTTTTCCTGCAGCTGGAGTGGATATGGGCCTACATTTAGGCTTCATCAAAGTACAGATTTCGGCGTTCTCTATTTCTTTCACAAACAACTTGCCATGTTGCCGGAAGTGCAAACTTTCCCAAAAGGAGTTCTTCATATAAAACCACCCTTCGAACCTCCCACGGCTCCGTGGGATCTCAATGTAGTTCTATCCTTTCTTCAATCGGACTGGTTTGAACCCTTACATAGGGTGGAGTTGAAATTTCTTACCTGGAAGACAGTGATGTTATTAGCATTGGCGTCATGAAAACAGGGCGGAACTCAGGACCCGACCTAAGTTTTTGCCAAAAGTGGTTTCAGCTTTTCATGTGAATCAACCCATTGTAGTTCCAGTGTTGTCTGACCCTTCCATTGGCCCAGAGTCCTTGGATGTGGTGAGGGCTCTGAAGGTTTATGTCAACCACACTGCTCATCATCGGAAATCTGATTCGCTGTTTGTCCTTTATGATGCCACCAAAATTGGTCGTCCAGCTTCTAAGCAATCAATTGCTCGTTGGCTCAGGTTGACCATTCAACAAGCCTATACTTTGGCAGTTCTGCCCTTGCCAGCGTCTATTCAGGCCAACTCGACGAGATCTGTGGGCGCTTCCTGGGCGGCTGCCAAGCTGCTACTTGGTCTTGTTCGAACACTTTTGTTAAGTTCTATCGGTTGGCCAAGGATGACCTTCAGTTTGATTCAGGCAGTGTTACAGGGGTCTCAGCATTCTCTCACCCGTTTGGGAGCTTTGGGACTTCCCCATGGTACTAAAGTACAGATCCCCAGTATCCACTAGGACATAAGAGAAAATAGGAATTTAATACCTACCTGTAATTCCTTTTCTCGTAGTCCGTCGTGGATACTGGGCGCCCGCCTCAGTGCTTCGATTCCTACTTACCTGAGTAAGTGTTTGGTTGACCCACCGTTGCGGTCCCATTTTGTTCTTGGGATAGCTTTGCAAATCTTGGTTAGGTTTGTGTTGCTATCCTCTGTTCTGGTTAGTGCTGTTGTACCTGTTTTCTTCTCTCGTGCTATGTCCGTCTCCTCGGACACAGTTTCCTAGACTGAGTCTGGTAGGTGGGGCATAGAGGGGAGGAGCCAGCACACACATACACACACTAAAGGTTTTTAAAGGGCCAGGCTCCAGTGGACCCGATCTATACCCCGTGGTACTAAAGTACACATCCCCAGTATACACTACGGACTACGAGAAAAGGAATTATTGGTACGTATTAAATTTAATTATAAATGGAGGTGGGAACTTGAAGGGCTTCCCAAAGCAGCATGTTCACTATGGACATTGCTTCCTCATTGGTTCATACAACAAAAAGGCTCCCAACACTGTTTGTAAACAAAGACCACACATTAGGAGAGAAATGGTTACATCTAGCCTCCAAACACCACTTTCACATGTGTAGTGTCAGATTATTGAAAATAAAAAAAAGTCCTTGTTTCATTTGCTAAAAAGATCATTGTGACTTCTCTGTAGTATCGGTCAAACTGAAGAGAAGGTAGCCTTGGAGAGAGATAACGTGGAGAGAGATGAAAATACCAACCAATCAGCTCCTGTCATTTTTCAAACCCAGTCTGTAACATGGCAGTTGATTGGCTTGTACTTTAACTCTCACCACTTTATCTTTCTCCAAGATTTAGTACATCTCCCCTAGAGAGAGCTCTAAATTTACCTAGAATAAGTCACTAACTGGTGGTCCGATCAGAGCTGATTCTCATCGCATTGTAAAGGCTGTAGATCAGAATGTAAGGGTATGCTTAATAAGGTAGCAATGCACTGCCTGCCATTATATAGAGGAGATAGCCAAGTTAACTGCATGCTTTCTTAGTCTATTTATAACCAGACTTATGGAGATGTATAATGCAATTTGGCTGCCAGCACTGTACGAGACTTCCAGAGCTAAAATCCTTTAGGCCCCCTTCATGGAAATACAAATGCTGCAGATTGAAGCCAAATTGAAAGCTAGCATGGCAGTAGGGTCTGTTAGAGGGAGCGGAGCTGACTCTCTAAGACCACAGCATACAAACTTCCAGGTGTTGTGTGTCCAGGTCAGATCTGCTACTTATTAACACGTGACCTTCCCTCATGTATAAGGTAAATCATGTTAAAGCATCCCACTAACCTCAGCCTGCAGGAAAAGGGCTGAGAATACTTCATACAATATACACAGCTGGTACAATCAGGTCAGCTGGTACTGGTAGCCATAGAGAACATATGACTCATTTGACAAAAATTATAATAAAAATAGAAAAAAATCTAAAAATGTGAGCCTGACTGCTGAATGGTCATATCTATCCCAATGTGTGTAGCCACATAAATTCATAAATTTAGATCCAGCTTGTAGTACCGGCCTGCCAAGACACAGACATGGGGGGAAATTTACTATAGCTTCTAAAAATGAACAGTGGTGATGTTGACCATAGCAACCTATCAAATACTGTCTGTCATTTCTCAATGGCATCCTGGAAAATAATAGTCTGATTGGTTACTATGGGCAACATCACTTTTAATTTTTTAGAAACTTTAGTAAGTATACCCCATGGTGTCCTTTGCTGTGCAGACAGTTTCGCCATGTAAAACTTGCAGCAGAATTATATATATATATATATATATATATATATATATATATATGGATGAATGTGTGTATGTATGTTTCATCATAACTCTGAAATGCCTGGAGCAATTTACACCAAACTTGGTGCACATATGACTTACACTCTGGAAAAAAATACCCTAGGGGTGGGGGTGGGAAGTGGGTGACATGTAAAAATCCATAGTTTTCGGGGTCCCAGTGATGAATAGTGACACACTCAATGCCGTCTCAGTCCAAGTTTAGCCCCCATCAACTAGAATTTTTCTCACCCACGGCAAGGCAGTTATTTGGTGAGCCCCCCCCCATTTTAAAATTATTAGTAGGTCATAAGCCCTAACTTTTAGTCACCGTATCACTCCTTTCCTGGCCTCTTCACCCACCTGCTGGTGACCTTATCACACCTGCCAGGCCTCCTGAAACCTCTACAGGTGAACCTCTCACGCCGTCCTTACCCCTCTGCTGGTGATTTTCTCTCTGCACCACCACCGCCCCACCCCCACTCCCACAAGCCTCCTCACCCCTCTGCACTGCTGGTTGCTGGGAACACCACTCTCACTGACAGCGGATAGGGCTGGGGGCTGGAGGATGAGAGGCCTTTTCTGTCTCCCTGGTCACCCAAGGTCTCCAGCAGAGAGAGTGGGGCGTTGGGGCCTGGAGTGAGGCGGAGTCTCGCGTCCTGCATAACAGGAAGAGTCTGAATCTGACCTGCATTAGCAGCCAATTGACACCCGGCCTGTGTGACAGGGAATGCCAGAGACAACCAACATGCTGGAGATACCAGAGGCGAGGGCTTCTCCCTGTCACTGAGCCGGGTATGGGTTGTGGCGGGACACAGCAGCAGGTAGTCCCTTGTGGCCGAGAGGTGGGAGGGTCGGCAGAGGGAGGGGGTGTTCGGGGTGACCTCTGTGCTCTGATGTAATATTATTAAGGAGTTAACCTAATGGCAGCAGTACTTCAATGCTTCAGTTGCCAGGGTTGCTGCATTTGTGCCTAGGTTACCCGGAGGCCCTGACATGTGATTTCAATCCTATTTGTCAGAGTAAAAAACCCAAAAAGAGTATTAATAAACAGAATAGTAATACAGTATCTATCTATCTATCTATCTACTCCTCGGGTAACGCAAGAACCATGGATTAATATTTACTTACATTAAGAGGTCTCAACTTTACATCTCTATAGAGTTAACAATTTTTTAACACTCATTTATATTTACAACCGTGAAAATCAGAAACTCCCGTGCGAAGAACGGGTAGAACTGCTAGCTGGTTACTGATGAAAACTTTTGGGTCTTCCTTTACAAATAATCCCGATGACAGCTTATTTCTCAAGAGGTTTTCCCAGGAGATGGGTTATTTTTGAGAGAAAAAAATAAGACTGGAAGGCAAAGTATTTGGAAGCTAATCGGTTTAGGGGAAAGAAATGGACTTGATGGAACAAAGAACAAGTCCCATCAAAGGCCACCTTAGTCTTTCCTCTCCAATTCACAGGGTTGCGTTTCCCCTTCTGCCCTCATTACGGTTATCAACACGTCTACCTGCTTTCAGGTTTGACAGGTGTAATAAAAGGTCAGAGTTGTGACAGTTCTGCTTGTCGATTCTGTGAGTGTCCGACTCTAAAAAGAAAATGACCTGGGCCCAGTAAGCCACAGGAGCTAAAAATTCCCAGGGTTAAATGCAACCATTGTACTATAACAGCATGTCCCGAAACCCGATCCTCAAAGTAGGTTGTCAAGCTTTTCTGACCAAGTGAGCAAACTATTAGGCTATTGTTTGAGCATCTATTCTATTCCTCAGCTCCTTAGAAAAAAAGATTATTAATAGGTTTAGAGATAACCAAGGACATCAGCTAAAAGCAAATAATTTCCTGCTAGTTAACCCTTTCATCCATCTCTTTTGTCTAGGTCTATGTGAATGGAGAGTGGGTAACCAGCATTGGAGAAGGTGGTAGCTTTGGAGAGCTTGCATTGATCTATGGTACCCCAAGAGCTGCTACTGTCAAAGCAAAGACAGACCTCAAGTTATGGGGCATAGATCGGGACAGCTACAGACGCATCCTAATGGTGAGTTGCATTATTGCTGATCTAGTGTGTTAGTGTGGACGCTAAAATAAGTAGACCTGAAGCTGGTTAAATTGATACTTCACCTTTTTGTAACAATTATATGTTACTGCACACATTTGAACATCATTGTCATGTGACACGGGCAACCCAACCAATCATGTTCCAGTTTCACCTGTTACTTCTGTCTCTCCTGACTGATTGTGAGATTGACTGTTTGCAACTGGTGGTCTTCAGTTTGCCAGCGGCCGGGCTCCCGCTGCATAACATACTACACCCGTTTGCAACCCCTATGCCAACACATCATATGAACCTTTTTTTATAGTACTACTGTATTTCTTTTCTAGCATCAGATCTGTTATTTAATAATAAGCAGTCTCTTTGAACATGGAAGTGAACACATTATGGCCCAAATGTAATACCTGTAAGTTATATAAACCAGCAAGATTTTGGAGATTAAGGCTAAATTTAGAGTAGCAATAATATAAAAGGCTAAAACCAGGTTTTGTCATTTAAATTATTGCCGCTTTAAATCTAGCAGCTAAATCACCAAAATGGTGTTGGTACCTGCAAGTTGCAGGCTGTTACATTTGGGCCTGTAGTTTGTTATACACTAGTATGCTGATATTTTCAGGTGAAAGTTCTATCTCTTGTAAAGTAAAATGTTTAAAGCTACTTGGCCACTGACAGAAGTGTAATAGAACTGAAAGAAAGATCATTTGTGTGAGTAAACTTCCGAAAAAGATGGGAAGGTGTAGAACTTAGTGCAGTTACAGTAGGAAGGCCAATCCTGGGCCATTTTATCAATCTCAGGATTCCCAGGATACTTGGTGTTGACACGCCAGATGCCACACCACGCGGCCGATCAGCTGGGCACTGCTGTGCTGCAGACCTTCGTAGTTTATGTGGGCGGGAGGACGTGGCTGAAGGAGTGGACTGGCGTGGCGTGACCTGTGATGTGGCGCTGCGCACTGCTGTGTAGCGTCTGAGCCGAGTTTTGCTGGTGCTCAGCGCTGCTCAGCATAAAAACATAAATGTGCATGCGAAAAGTAATCCCGAAATCCCGGGATTACAGGCTCCAATCCAGGGATTGAAATCCCTGCAATTTTGGGACAAAATCCCAGGATTCCGCCGATCCCGGGGTGGGCCTCCCTAGTTACCAGCTCTTGCATATGGCATTAAACGACTGGGAAGCTCTTGGCTGCGGTTAATAATATTGAATTGCATTAGCTCAAAGATTGTGTATGACTCCACAAAGCTAAGGGAAGCTGGTGATAAACAATACAGTTGCAGCGTGGAGAGTTCCTTAATAATTGATGTACAGTAACATGTAAACTAACTTTAACTCATCATCCCAGCCAAAAAGGCTAACTATCCATTTTACTGACTCCTGTTTTATTTGACTTCTTATCTCTTATAGTCAACATTACCTAATCAGAGTGTCCGTGATTCCGGAATGGTCTAAGTTGTCATTCATGAGTCTCCTTGATGGAAAGGGAAAGGGATTAAGTGATGTGTACACTCACATATAAATGATGATCCAGTAATGCAAAAGAATTGCTTTCTTTAAATAATCTGGGTTTTTAAAAAAATAGTTTTTATATAAATTATGTCTTAATATAAAGCGTCATGTACATGGCACATGTTACAGGGAAAGAAATCAAGATCTGCATCACTTAGCAGGATCACAATGTTGTAAGCGCACATGAATGTTATATGCTTAATGATTTGCATTATAAATAGCCCTCCAGTCCTGAAGACTTGTGGCTGGCACAGCAGATCAGATCAGGATTATCAGCAGAAGCGAGAGGAATCCTGAAATGCTTGAGTTCTTTCGGAGCCGTGAGTCTTGCTAGCATGCTCTGGAGCTACAAATAGCGGTTGAAATATGTCACAAGATTTCTGCATTAAACCCATAGCAAACAAGTGGGCAGTCACTTGTCAGACCCATCTACCGCTGCTGTTAGCCTCTTCTTCAACCAGGACAGAAGGAGCCATTCATCAGCCTACCATGCAGGCTCACCTGTAATGAGATACCCAGCTTCCCTAGCTGCTGTCACCGAGCAAATCTTTTCATGGCCTCATTTTAGGTTCAATTACAGCACTGTACACAGTACATACGGCCTCGGCTCTCTCAGCACTGATTAGCAGTGTTTTTACACTCTTAATTTACTCCCAAAAACATATCTCCATTCGCTGGCCTTGCCTTCCAATGCAAAGTGTGGTTACACAGGTGGCTGGAGGTCACATGGAGTACAATAATCACATATTTTGACACTGAAGCTAATCATGAAGTTGACATGATGGTTAATTCATGACGTGCTTAACATATAGAGAGAAACTGCATGTGACATTCGTTCCTATTCCTGCATATTTGCACATGTACAGAAAATGACCGTTTGAGTCTGGGATTCAGCCGATATGAAGCTTATCTCTTAGCACACAGCTCTGGGGATGTATTAAACATGAAGGAGCAGAGTCTCTGAGATCTAGAGCACTGCCAGTTATTCATGTGCGGACTCATTTTATGGTTCATTATAGTTCGTTCCCAATCAACAACTGAATATGTGCCTGATTCATGTTTGTAAGTAAAGCAAAATGCAAGTAACTTTGTGTTTGGAACAGACCATGTTGTAATGCAAGGGGAGCAAATACATTTATATTGTTTCTGTGCAGGTTAAATACTGGCTGCTTTTGCATGTACAGTAGCCCACAAATGTTAGATAGCTTTATTTTTACTCTGCAATTGTTACGGAGGCCACCAGGTGGTATAAGGTGGTGCTCACATGATTACACTTGTCCAGCAGTCTTTTAGCCTCCTGCAATGCTAGGCTTCACCTTTAGCAGCTGCCTTTCCAGGGTGAATTAGGCCCACCCCGTACTCAGTTGCCCCCAGGATTTATGGATGGACAAAGCGACTATAGGAGGCTAGGCAAGAGTAAAATACAAGTGCAGAGAGAAGCTCACTGGATTCAAACTTGATTTAGCTGACCAATTCATAGGCTGGGATAAGTAACAGAATGTATGTGAGTGCAACAATGCACAAGATGGTATTAGCAACTAAACACAAACTGTATGTGAATGCAACAATGCACAGGGTGGTATTAGCAACTAAGTATGAACTGTATATGAATTCAACAATGCATTGGGTGGTATAAGCAACCAAGTACAAGCAATAAATAACTTAGCTGTGAGTCCCTTAAGGAACTTGGCAGAGCAAAGCAAGGTACAGATAACAAGATAACTTAGCTGCAGGAGTCCCCTGGATTCCAGGCAAGGCAAGGTAAGGCTGGAACTGGAGCTTGTCGGAATGGACTTCGAGAAAAGGTCTCACATACACAGTCAGGAGCTCAGGTGACAAAGGAAATGTACTCAGGATTCTGTCAGGACAGGGTACACAGGATTCAAACAGGACTGGGTATCACAAGTAATATAATAGCACTAACTGCACAGGTTCAAGATACCACCATAGGACAGGGAACGGAACCAGGTACAAACAGGAATAGGAACCTATAACCGGCCTCAGGTAAAGGGCAAGCTGGGTAATAAAGGGAGACCCTCCCAATCAGAACAGCCAAAGAAACAAAGCTTCCTGATGAGGAGATACAATGCAGCTGGACAGCTAGACACACACAGACAAACTACTAATTATACAGCAGCTGAGGCTGAACACAAAGATACATGCAGGAATCTAGCTGCTGGAGTGGTAACACAGACGCGCCGCAAGCAGCTTGTAACAGCAGTTTAGAGTCAGTTTGAACACACCCCACCCAAATCTAGCTCTCTGCGCGTTACATCTGCCCCAACTGCAGTGCAACATGGTTTGTCCAGTTGCTTGTTTTTTTGCTTTACTTACAGTACAAACATGAATCAGGCCCTATGAGTAGTAACTTTCTTGTTTTAACTTGAAATAAACTTTCTGTACCATAAATGTAATGTATAGGCATCAGAAATTGTGGGGCCTGGGACTGCCAGAATAGGCAGCCCCTCCTCCCCCACCTTTCTAATCCATTTACCATTCTAGGTGCTGGTTGCTGCTACTGGGGCAAGGCAGCAGAACACCAGCTGGCGCACAGTGAAATGACATTCATTGATTTAAACTGTTTATTAGATTTCTTGCACCATTAAAACGCTATTAAAGTATAAATCATGTATTTGCTATTTCAGTGGAATGTAGCAGCTTCTAAAAGTCTATCGACCAAATGTAGTTTGAGTTAGCCAGCGCAATTACGATGACCTAGTGATTAGATGTAAAGTAACAATTAGGTTAGAGGCAAAACCAACCAGGTTTAAACTCATTGCGTCTTTAATTCTAGTGAGTATCTTGCGGGAATCACCCACCGTCATACAGTTCTTAGGCTATTGCATTTGGCCCTATGGGTGGTATTATTATTATTATTATTATTATTACACTTTATCTATAAGGTGCCACAAGTGGCATGCAGCACAGTACATATACGGCAACAGTAGGACAGTAAACAGAACATTATATTACAGTAATCAAAACATAAATAGAACACCACTAACAATTAGCACCACAATTCTCCGTACTGCTCTTGCAAATGACTATTGGACATAGTGTACTAATTGTAAAGAATTGTGCACTAAGAAATAACAAAATCATTGCACTCCAAATCCACATATCACTTCTAGATCAGCGCTGTTGCGTGTTGTTATGGACTGTATACACACTAACCTTACTACAAATGTGATGTGACCACAAATGAATCTGGTTTGTAGGCACCTACAGTATACAAAACTTTTTGAGGGCAGTCAATTGGATAGCCCTAATGCAATCATTGGGGGTCATTCCGAGTTGTTCGCTCGCAAGCTGCTTTTAGCAGCTTTGCACATGCTAAGCCGCCCCCTACTGGGAGTGAATCTTAGCTTATTAAAATTGCGAACGAAAGATTAGCAGAATTGCGAATAGACACTTCTTAGCAGTTTCTGAGTAGCTCCACACTTACTCGGCATCTGCGATCAGTTCAGTGCTTGTCGTTCCTGGTTTGACGTCACAAACACACCCAGCGTTCGCCCAGACACTCCTCCGTTTCTCCAGCCACTCCCGCGTTTTTTCCCCAGAAACGGTAGCGTTTTTTCACACACTCCCATAAAACGGCCTGTTTCCGCCCAGAAACACCCACTTCCTGTCAATCACATTACGATCACCAGAACGAAGAAGAAACCTCGTAATGCCGTGAGTAAAATTCCTAACTGCATAGCAAATTTACTTGGCGCAGTCGCACTGCGGACATTGTGCATGCGCATTAGCGACTAATCGCTCCGTTGCGAGAAAAAAATAACGAGCGAACAACTCGGAATGACCCCGATTATCAAGTCTTGTTTAACTTTCTGGATACTTAAAAATGCCAGAAATTTGGTTTTCCCCGATTGTTGAATGTTCAGAACATCTAGGAACAATTTAAGTACCCAATTAATCACTAACTTAAAATGGTTTCCACATCAGATTACTAGCCAGCTAAAGCTTTCGGAGATGGTGATCTTTTTTTTTTTAAAGATATGAAAGAGATGATTGATTTACCATAGAGATGATTTACCATACAGATGATTTACCATACAGGGCGATTCTCCGTGACAGCTACACAAATTCAAATGACGTACTTCTCCAAAATACTAAGATTTTAGTGGGTCTTAAGTTATAGGGTAAGGCATCACTACTAAGCAAATAAGTTTTCATATAAGAACAATTTCTTAACAGACCTGTTTAAAAGGAAATAAAAATTAAAAGCATGTGATGCACAGGACTTTATGTTCACTTTCTGGAGAATCACCCTGCAGATGATTTACCATAATGATGATGCACCGTACATATGATTTACCATAGAGATGATTTACCATACACACGATTTACCATAGAGATGATTTACCATAGAGTGACAAAAAAAATCCCCCCCAAAAAACATATACACTTGAGTCGGGCAACCAGATTGATGTTTGTGTATCCAGCTATAGCATTTACATCCAGTTCTTACTGACACATTCATGTATGTAAACTCAAATCAAATCAACCTAGACTATATCACTGACATGATGGTAATATGCTTATGTTGTCATTTATGTTCATACACTGAGTTGTATCCAGTTTACACCATACAGAGAGAGGGCAATGTACTTTCATTTCTTCATTGCTAATAAAGTGGGATACAAAAAAATAAAGAACATTTAAGAAGAGAAAAATATATTTAAAAAAATGAAGCCGGAAGACCTGGTAACAAAGGGTTAACTTGGACAAGTTCCTATTTCTGAATGGACGGAACGTATGCCTGTCCAGGGCGAGGTGGAGGGACGAGTCCCCTTCTCTAGGTATATATTCACTGACACTTGGCAGGAAAAGTTGGATACTTGGAAGGTATTTTGGCTTGGCATAATTTCTGAAGAGTTTATTCCTAAACACCGCAGAGCTTTGAAGATAATCTAACCTCACAATCTCTGTTTCAGAGATACTTTTCCCGCTGAGCCATATGACTAGTCTTCAGTGACCAGGATCGCAGGCCGCAGCCATATTAAGTTCTTTACACAGCATCCTTTCAGAGCGTACATGTTAACACTGTGGGCGCTGCACAGTATGACATGTTTACCTTAGTCAGCTGGACACTCGTGGAACCTATTTTATAGCCTGAAGAAAACCTGCTACTGTTGGCTGAAGATTTATTTGTTGATGCCAATATGAGTTTTACATCCTAAAATATCTTTCTCTGACGTCCTAGTGGATGCTGGGAACTCCATAAGGACCATGGGGAATAGACGGGCTCCGCAGGAGACTGGGCACTCTATAAGAAAGATTTGGTACTATCTGGTGTGCACTGGCTCCTCCCTCTATGCCCCTCCTCCAGACCTCAGTTAGATTTCTGTGCCCGGCCGAGCTGGATGCACACTAGGGGCTCTCCTGAGCCCCTAGAAAGAAAGTATATGTTACGTTTTTTATTTTACAGTGAGACCTGCTGGCAACAGGCTCACTGCAACGAGGGACTAAGGGGAGAAGAAGCGAACCTACCTGCTTGCAGCTAGCTTGGGCTTCTTAGGCTACTGGACACCATTAGCTCCAGAGGGATCGACCGCAGGACCCGTCCTTGGTGTTCGTTCCCGGAGCCGCGCCGCCGTCCCCCTTACAGAGCCAGAAGCATGAAGATGGTCCGGAAAATCGGCGGCAGAAGACTTCAGTCTTCACCAAGGTAGCGCACAGCACTGCAGCTATGCGCCATTGCTCCTCATGCACACTTCACACTCCGGTCACTGAGGGTGCAGGGCGCTGGGGGGGGGGCGCTCTGAGCAGCAATAAAAGCACCTTGGCTGGCAAAATAACCACAATATATAGCCCCAGAGGCTATATATGTGGTAATTACCCCTGCCAGATTCCATAAAAAAGCGTGAGAAAAGTCAGCCGAAAAAGGGGCGGAGCCATCTCCCTCAGCACACTGGCGCCATTTCTCCCTCACAGTTCCGCTGGAAGGAAGCTCCCTGGCTCTCCCCTGCAATCTACACTACAGAAAGGGTAAAAAAGAGAGGGGGGGCACTAAATTTAGGCGCAGTATAACTTATAGCAGCTATAAGGGGACATAATTCAGTTAGTCCCTGCATTATATAGCGCTCTGGTGTGTGCTGGCATACTCTCTCTCTGTCTCCCCAAAGGGCTTTTGTGGGGTCCTGTCTCCTTTAAGAGCATTCCCTGTGTGTGTGCGGTGTGTCGGTACGGCTGTGTCGACATGTTTGATGTGGAGGCTTATGTGGAGGCAGAGCAGATGCCTGTAAATGTGATGTCACCCCCTGCGGGGCAGACACCGGAGTGGATGGACTTATGGAAGGAATTACGTGCAAGTGTCGACTCCTTACATAAAAAATTTGACGACATGCCAAACGCGGGACAGCCTGCTTCTCAGCTCGTGCCTGCCCAGACAACTCAAAGGCCATCAGGGGCTCTGAAGCGCCCACTACCTCAGATGGCAGACACAGATGTCGACACGGATACTGATACCAGTGTCGACGACGATGAGTCAAATTTAATGTCCACTAGGGCCATTCGTTGCATGATTGAGGAAATGAAAGAGGTATTACACATTTCTGATATAAACCCAGGTACCTCAAAAAAGGGTATTATGTTTGGGGAGAAAAAACTACCAATAGTTTTTCCCCCATCTGAAGAATTAAATGAAGTGTGTGAAGAAGCGTGGGCTTTCCACGATAAAAAATTGGTGATTTAAAAAAAATTACTAATGGCGTTCCCTTTCTCGCCAGAGGATAGGTCACGTTGGGAAACTCCCCCTAGGGTGGATAAAGCGCTCACACGTTTGTCAAAAAAGTTGGCACTACCGTCTCCGGATACGGCCGCCCTAAAGGAACCTGCTGATAGAAAGCAGGAGGCTATCCTGAAGTCTATATATACACACACTGGTGTTATACTGAGACCAGCTATTGCTTCAGCGTGGATGTGCAGTGCTGCTGCTGCTTGGTCAGATTCCCTGTCGGAAAATATTGACACCCTAGACAGGGACACTATATTGCTAACTGTAGAGCATATAAAAGACTCAGTCTTATACATGAGAGATGCACAGAGGGAGATCTGCCGGCTGGCATCTAGAATAAGTGCATTGTCCATTTCTGCTAGGAGAGGTTTATGGACTCGGCAGTGGACAGGGGATGCAGATTCAAAAAGGCACATGGAAGTTTTGCCTTATAAGGGTGAGGAGTTATTCGGGGATGGTCTCTCAGACCTTGTTTCCACAGCAACAGCTGGGAAGTCAGCATTTTTGCCCCATGTCCCCTCACAGCCTAAGAAAGCGCCGTATTATCAGGTACAGTCCTTTCGACCCCAGAAAAACAGGCGGGGAAAAGGCGGGTCCTTTCTGTCTAGAGGCAGAGGAAGGGGGAAAAAGCTGCAACAAACAGCAGGTTCCCAGGAACAAAAGTCCTCCCCCGCTTCTTCCAAATCCGACGCATGACGGTGGGGCTCCACAGGCGGAGCCAGGTACGGTGGGGGGCCGCCTCAAAAATTTCAGCGATCAGTGGGTTCGCTCACGGGTGGATCCCTGGATCCTTCAAGTAGTATCTCAGGGGTACAAGCTGGAATTCGAGGCGTCTCCCCCCCCGCCGTTTCCTCAAATCGGCCTTACCGACAACTCCCTCGGGCAGGGAGGCTGTGCTAGAGGCAATTCACAAGCTGTATTCCCAGCAGGTGATAGTCAAGGTACCCCTACTTCAACAAGGACGGGGTTACTATTCCACACTGTTTGTGGTACCGAAACTGGACGGTTCGGTGAGACCCATTTTAAATTTGAAATCCTTGAACACATACATAAAAAGATTCAAGTTCAAGATGGAATCGCTCAGGGCGGTTATTGCAAGCCTGGTCGAGGGGGATTACATGGTATCCCTGGACATCAAGGATGCTTACCTGCATGTCCCCATTTACCTTCCTCACCAGGAGTACCTCAGATTTGCGGTACAGGATTGCCATTACCAATTCCAGACACGGCCGTTTGGACTGTCCACGGCACCGAGGGTGTTTACCAAGGTAATGGCAGAAATGATGATACTCCTTCGAAAAAAGGGAGTTTTAATTATCCCGTACTTGGACGATCTCCTAATAAAGGCGAGGTCCAAGGAGCAGTTGCTGGTCGGAGTAGCACTATCTCGGGAAGTGCTACAACAGCATGGCTGGATTCTAAACATTCCAAAGTCGCAGCTGGTTCCTTCCACACGCCTACTGTTCCTGGGGATGATTCTGGACACAGAACAGAAAAAAGTGTTTCTCCCGCAGGAGAAAGCCAAGGAGCTGTCATCTCTAGTCAGAGACCTCCTGAAACCAAAATGGGTATCGGTGCATCACGAGTCCTGGGAAAAATGGTGGCTTCATACGAAGCAATTCCATTCAGCAGGTTCCATGTAAGGACCTTCCAGTGGGACCTCTTGGACAAGTGGTCGGGATCGCATCTTCAGATGCATCGACTGATAACCCTGTCTCCAAGGACCAGGGTGTCTCTACTGTGGTGGCTGCAGAGTGCTCATCTTCTAGAGGGCCGCAGATTCGGCATACAGGACTGGGTCCTGGTGACCACGGATGCCAGCCTTCGAGGCTGGGGGGCAGTCACACAGGGAAGAAATTTCCATGGACTTTGGTCAAGTCAGGAGTCGTCCCTACACATAAATATTCTGGAACTGAGGGCCATTTACAATGCCCTAAGTCAGGCAAGGCCCCTGCTTCAAAACCAGCCGGTACTGATCCAATCAGACAACATCACGGCAGTCGCCCATGTAAACCGACAGGGCGGCACAAGAAGCAGGATGGCGATGGCAGAAGCCACAAGGATTCTCCGATGGGCGGAAAATCACGTACTAGCACTGTCAGCAGTGTTCATTCCGGGAGTGGACAACTGGGAAGCAGACTTCCTCAGCAGACACGACCTACACCCGGGAGAGTGGGGACTTCATCCAGAAGTCTTCCAATTGTTGGTAAACCGTTGGGAAAGGCCACAGGTGGACATGATGGCGTCCCGCCTCAACAAAAAGCTAAAGAGATATTGCGCCAGGTCAAGGGACCCTCAGGCGATAGCTGTGGACGCTCTAGTGACACCGTGGGTGTACCAGTCGGTTTATGTGTTCCCTCCTCTGCCTCTCATACCAAAGGTACTGAGAATAATAAGAAGGCGAGGAGTAAGAACGATACTCGTGGTTCCGGATTGGCCAAGAAGAGCTTGGTACCCAGAACTTCAAGAAATGATATCAGAGGACCCATGGCCTCTACCGCTCAGACAGGATCTGCTACAGCAGGGGCCCTGTCTGTTCCAAGACTTACCGCGGCTGCGTTTGACGGCATGGCGGTTGAATTCCGGATCCTAAAGGAAAAGGGCATTCCGGAGGAAGTCATTCCTACGCTGATAAAAGCCAGGAAAGAAGTAACCGCAAACCATTATCACCGTATTTGGCGGAAATATGTTGCGTGGTGTGAGGCCAGGAAGGCCCCTACAGAGGAATTTCAGCTGGGTCGTTTTCTGCACTTCCTACAGTCGGGAGTGACTATGGGCATAAAATTGGGTTCCATTAAGGTCCAGATTTCGGCTCTGTCGATTTTCTTCCAGAAAGAACTGGCTTCACTGCCTGAAGTTCAGACTTTTGTAAAGGGAGTGCTTCATATTCAGCCCCCTTTTGTGCCTCCTGTGGCACCTTGGGATCTCAATGTGGTGTTGAGTTTCCTGAAATCACATTGGTTTGAGCCACTTAAGACTGTGGATTTGAAATATCTCACGTGGAAAGTGGTCATGTTATTGGCCTTGGCTTCGGCCAGGCGGGTGTCAGAATTGGCGGCTTTGTCATGTAAAAGCCCTTATCTGATTTTCCATATGGATAGGGCAGAATTGAGGACTCGTCCCCAGTTTCTCCCTAAGGTGGTATCAGCTTTTCACTTGAACCAACCTATTGTAGTGCCTGCGGCTACTAGGGACTTGGAAGATTCCAAGTTACTGGACGTAGTCAGGGCCTTGAAAATTTATGTTTCCAGGACGGCGGGAGTCAGGAAAACTGACTCGCTTTTTATCCTGTATGCACCCAACAAAATAGGTGCTCCTGCTTCTAAGCAGACTATTGCTCGCTGGATTTGTAGCACAATTCAGCTGGTGCATTCTGCGGCTGGATTGCCGCATCCTAAATCTGTAAAAGCCCCTTCCACAAGGAAGGTGGGCTCATCTTGGGCGGCTGCCCGAGGGGGTCTCGGCTTTACAACTTTGCCGAGCTGCTACTTGGTCAGGGGCAAACACGTTTGCAAAATTCTACAAATTTGATACCCTGGCTAAGGAGGACCTTGAGTTCTCTCATTCGGTGCTGCAGAGTCATCCGCACTCTCCCGCCCGTTTGGGAGCTTTGGTATAATCCCCATGGTCCTTACGGAGTTCCCAGCATCCACTAGGACGTCAGAGAAAATAAGATTTTACTCACCGGTAAATCTATTTCTCGTAGTCCGTAGTGGATGCTGGGCGCCCATCCCAAGTGCGGATTGTCTGCAATACTTGTATATAGTTATTGCCTAACTAAAGGGTTATTGTTGAGCCATCTGTTGAGAGGCTCAGTTATATTTCATACTGTTAACTGGGTATAGTATCACGAGTTATACGGTGTGATTAATGTGGCTGGTATGAGTCTTACCCGGGATTCAAAATCCTTCCTTATTGTGTCAGCTCTTCCGGGCACAGTATCCTAACTGAGGTCTGGAGGAGGGGCATAGAGGGAGGAGCCAGTGCACACCAGATAGTACCAAATCTTTCTTATAGAGTGCCCTGTCTCCTGCGGAGCCCGTCTATTCCCCATGGTCCTTACGGAGTTCCCAGCATCCACTACGGACTACTAGAAATAGATTTACCGGTGAGTAAAATCTTATTTTTTTTAGTGTCCTGCCTTCCATAGTATAGTACTTTGGGCCTTATTTAAAGTTATTAGCAAACCAAAACAGCACACTAATGGGAAATACCATGTGCACTGCAGGTGGGGCAGATATAACGTGCAGAGAGAAGTTAGATTTGGGTAGGGTGTGTTCAAACTGAAATCTAAATTGCAGTGTAAAAATAAAGCAGCCAGTATTTACCCTGCACCGAAACAATATAATCCACCCAAATCTAAATCTCTCTGCACATGTTACATCTGCCCCACCTGCAGTGCACATGGTTTTGCCAATTAGTGTGCTTTTGTTGGGTTCCCACTCTTACACACCATTGTTTCTTCTAAAAAAAATGTCAGGACCCCATCTTTTGAGGTAAGAGAACACAATTAAAAAAAAAAGTACTTTATTATTATTATTATTATTATTATTATTATTATTATTATTTATTTTTGTATTATTATTTGTATATCAAAACTAATTTATAAAGTGCTTTACAGGATTTATAATCTCACGAACCTAACACACAAGTACACAAACACAATAGTGTTCATTTTTTCAGAATCTAGTTTAGCCACTAATATATGTTCGGAGTGTGGGAGGAAACCAATGAAGACTTTGCCATATATGCTGCACTAAATTCTGCAAAATTATTATCAGCTGTTATGTACATACTTGCCTACCTGACCCTCTCCATGAGGGAGAAAATGCTCTGTTCCTGGACTTTCCTAGTAATGTATGATTATAGAGCCAGGGAGGAGTCATCAGGGCAACGCCCCTCCTGTTCCGTAACACTGTCACATGTTCCCGACCCACTATTGCTAGCAGCACAGAGGCACAACGGGCAGGGAGAGGGTGGAGTCTGCAGCTGCTCAGTGGTAGCAGTCTCCCAGGACTCTCCCCAGCCCAGCTGCCGGTTGCTGCTATACCGCAAGCAGCTGTAATGGGCTGGGGAGAAGATCTGCCACTGTATAGTACATATGTTCTGCAGGGCTTTACAGAGAATATTTGTCCATTCACATCGGTCCCTGCCTTAGCGGAACTTGCAATCTATATTCATTATCACATGTACACACTACAGTTCATTTTTGTTGGGAACCCAGTAACATACCACTATGTTTTTGGATTGTGGAAGGAAACCAGATTATGCAAAATCCAGTCAGTGGTGTTATTTCTATAGTTAATGAATAATGGAGAAAACAATACTAATTTTTGCCGATTTTGGTTTAAGACACTACCATATGAAACACTACAAATCACAGAGAAGCCTGAGATTACTGTATTAAAAATGTATAAATGTAAAAAGCATTTTTGCTCTTTTTGTTACATTTCTGTTACATGTAAAAGGATTCACACATGTCAGTTCTGTAATGTTTCATAGCTCCGCATCATTTTATATGTTCTCTTTGTATCAGCCCTGTAACAAACTTACTGCCACAGTAAATGTTCTTCTATTTATATATAACAAAAGTAATTGTGTGTAGTTGTGTGTGATCTGTCTAAATTAACACTAATGGCTAAATTTTACTAAGCAGAGTTTTGCTATCCACCAATTTACTAAGGGCAAAACTTCTGGTTTCCGGGGGTTTCTAAATGACACCAAAAGGTCAGCTTAGTAAATTTAGCCCAGTGGGTCTCATTAATGAAGAGCAAGTGGCCTAGTGCAGCTCATAATCCAGCTTGATGATGTCATGTGCCTGAATTCCCACCCAGGGACGTAGCTATGCCAATCGGGGCCCCATAGCAAATTGTCTTTGCAACCCCTTCCTCGACTGACTACTCAGAGGCAGCCCCCGCTCCTCCCCCCCCCCCCAATAACTGTAAGGCCCCGCTCTAGTGGACTACCCACAGTGTATGGGCACTCACCATTGTGGCCCCGTTGCTCCTTCTCTACCTGTTAGTAGTGTGCCACATCTGCTCTCTGGGCTGGCTCCGTCTAGTCTTTCTCCTAACAGACGCTGGGAGGAGGTGTGGCCATGGTCCAGGGATGTCCCTACAGACTCAGCCACATCTCCTCCCAGCATTAGTTAGGACACAGAAGAAGCGGAGCCAGCCGGGTGAGCAGGTGTGGCTCAGCAACTAGATGCAGGGGAAGGGCTGGGCCCCAGAGATGGTCCGGGCCCCATAGCAGCCGCATCCCCTGCACCTATTGTAGCTACACCTTTGTACCCACCAAATACATTAGTTTACAAAACAGCATGGAAACATTTACAGAGGTGCTAAAGTATGCATCAGCAGATGGGAGGCTGTGCTCATGCTTTACATCTAACCTACTACTCTAGATAGCCATTCTTTGAGCTTAACCCAGACACTTTGACACACCCGAACAATGCTGTACTTATTTTTGTCTTAATACATCCATGGCAGTCTTAACAGCATTGTAGGCCCTGGGCAAGACAAGGCACTGGGGCCCCTAGCCACCCATTCACGGGAACCAGTTAAAGACAAATCATAACATGCCTTTCCTGTGGTCCTGCATCATCTTTCTAAATGCTTCCATACAGTGAATGGTTGCCAGCACTCTGATTGGTAGATAGCTCCAGACAACCACCAATTAGCATGCTGCCAGCCATTCACTGTCTGGCTGCAGTCTTTGAGGCAGGTAGAGATTGCTGCCTGGCTGCTCTGATTGTGTGACTACTGCCTATCCTTGCTCCAAGGCCCCTGGAATTGCGGGCAGCTGCCCAGTGTGCCTGTACATTAAGATGGCCCTGAATACATCTTCTAGCCACTGTTTTCAGTCATCTGTTTTCAAATGTGATGTTTTGTATTATAAAATATTACAGACACATTATTTTCATTTTACGCATAATTTATTATTCTACAATACTGTTATATGATTTTTATTACTACTTCAGTTATTTTGGTTTGTATTCATTATTTAATGGATGTTTGCATTGTTTTCATTCTAGTAGTTTCACCTTCCCAGCTAATTATTTGTAAAACTACAGAGTGACACTGACATCTTTCCTGCCCCGAAGGGTTAGTAAGGAGGGGTCCACAGAGAGTCAGTTGTACTAAGCCTCTTAAAATCTAAAAGCATTCCTGCCCTATTTATAGCCGGGTCACTTGCCTCCTATATCCAGGCGACAGTGGACAGTATCTCCACCACTTATAGTCCAAATTAAATCTGCTTGGTTTACTGTACAATAAATGGTTTCTTTTGTGTTGTTGGGAATGTATTTAGGATCATTCATACTGTTTGCAAAAATATGACTTCGGAATTTTCAATGAGTAGCAGTGCTCTTGTTTGCCCTCTCCGGTTTAGTAAGCATTGTTTCCAAGCTTACTGTATATGTTGTTGGGTGTGACTGTAGCAGAACACCCTAAGCAATGTGTACAAGTATAAGATGTAAAGCCATGTCTCCTGTTTTCCTGATCACAGGGCAGCACGCTGAGGAAGCGGAAGATGTACGAAGAGTTCCTGAGCAAAGTCTCCATTTTGGGTCAGTAGTCCTCACCAGCATTACAGGCTACATGAATGACTTGCAGGCTCTGGGAACACAGGGTGCTCGGTTACCATAGACCACACAGCAGCCACATAAACTGCATGGGGGTCCCGCACACTAGTCATTTTATTGGTTCATGTAAGCTCACATCTGTTCCTGGGGTTTTTCTTAGTAGCTATCTGATCTCATACACCAAGACTAAATGATATTACATATGCGAGGAGCTGAATTCTAAATCCTAGGGCATTAATGTGGGAGGGTGCATAATCCACAGTGCCGTGCTTAGATGACATTGATTATTAACGTAAGTACTGTCAGGTGTAATCTCTTATGCCACTGCAAATTTTTTTTCATTGAAATTCTTTTTTAAGACTACTTTCTTGTTGTGCATCCCACCTTTTAAAGATTTATCCATCTTCCAAGGATGTGTCTATATACATGTGTGCATGTATGTGTGTATATATATATATATATATATATATATAATTGCTTATTCCTAACAGTAAAAAGAACACTGAAAAAAAATACCTGTAAATATTATTAATTAAAAACAAACTGGTAATATTGGGTGTTAATTCAGATTTGGGAGTACAGTAAGACAGAACAGGTAACTGTGCACTTGGACAAACCATGCTGCACTGCAGGTGGGCACATGTAACATGTGCAGAGAGAATTAGATTTGGGAGGGGCATGTCCACACTGAAATCTAAATTGCAGTATGAAAATAAAGCTGTCCAGCATCTGTGGGCTATTGGAAAAGTAGCCATTATTTACCCTGCCTGTCAAAAAATGTACATATGTAATTGCACCCTTTGCCTTGCATTGCAGCATGGTTTGTCCAGGTGCACAGTTATACCTAAGCTTACCGTACTATCCCTTTAGACCCGGGACACTCATGGATTACACAGGTTTTGTGGCTTATTAAAACCAGGTGAAATGCAGTCTTGAAGTCAGAAACCACAGAATCTGTGTAAACAGTAGGTGCCCAATTTAAAGGAATTGCATAGTAATCCTAGTTATACCTCTCTGCCACCAAAATCACGGGCCTGACCCAGGTTTTTTAACACAGTTCCAACCCAGGCCAGACCCCATTCACATCGCAGCTGTGACCCGGGTTAGACCCGGCAATAACCGGGATTATTGCGGCAGTGGAAAAGGGGTATTCCTTTCTCTTTCATACTGTATTCTCAACTCAGAATCAGGCCCATAGTGGATGGGAATTTGTGATTACTTTTCTGTCCACACCTGTCACTTACACACAGTGGTGCCCACCGCGTGACCAAAATGCAGCCCTTATATGAAGTAGGAATCCGTGCCATGCACCCTATGCAGTCACTACCAGTCAGCAACATATTCATTGAATAATATGAAAGAATTCACATGCTGCATTCTCATTAATATTGGTTCGGCTTACAAAATATCTGACTCTCCTGTCAGCCAACAGTGACTCTTCACAATAAACAGTCAGGCCAACTCCATGTCAGTGATGTCTGTAGCATAAAAATGCGGACTCACAGAGAATAAAGACCCTTTACTATGAGTGATGACCTGAAATGATTTGATTCGAATGTAAACCAGCACCTGATATTTTATTTTGCTAGATATAGTCAGGTGTGTCCTGGCAAGGATAGGCATTAACAATAATAGTTCCTTAGATTATAGTAAAATGCGCAGTGTTTATACTGACTGAAGATTACTTTACCTGTACAGAATTTTTTTTATTTCAAATTTTACTTGTGGTACCTTTAAAAAGCCTTATTCTACTTAATTTTCTGTCGTCATCTTTGTTCTTTTTTCCTGAGTTGCTGTATTTTTTGCTTTGCTTAATGCAATAGTCACCGAGTTTAGAGTCTCACAGTACCCCTGTGTTAAAAAAATAAAACAAAATGCCACCCTGGGCCTTACCACCTGAGCCATGCTCCTCCACTGATCAATCACCATTAGCCAAAGACAAACACGGAATAAGTGGAACAACTCTGGCCATTACCACAGAACCCTAATTGCACTGCAGAAGAATTTGCATTACTGATTGCATTAGGTTACGTGTTACTGGGAATGTCAGAGCAAGTAGTCATGGGCAGTTTAACAAAACAACAATGCATCTGCTGCTTAAGAAGCAAACAGACTTCTCTGGCGTCACTGAGATGAATAATTCCAGGAATATATTATTACTGAATTTCTGGTAGGTTCCAGAAAAAAGTCACTGCACACACTTATCATGCTTTGACTAATGGTTAATAAATCATTATTATGTTCTACTACTGCAAGTTTTATGGAGGAACTATTCTATTACTTGTCTAAACAGCCCCAAAAATACCAGGACAAGATGTAGTCTGCATTTGTCAAAATGTGCCTCTACCTTGGTTCTAGACAACATTGCACCTGTGTTTATTAAAGTATTGCTAGAAATGGTCTGGAGAATGTGTTTCATATTTGAGCAATACATTATTCATGAACTAAAGCAGACACATACAGCTGTTGAATTACAACTCACAGAATGCTCTGCCGAGGGAGGGTGTCCTAAGTCTCCTCTTTTACCTCAAGTGTGGAAAATGTCAGTAACTACAGAATTTTCTTTGGGCCAGTGTAGAAATGAAACACAACCCTAGCCTATGTACAGACCAGTCCACATTCATATTTGTTTGGACTAATGCCCAGGGGTGCTGAGATGGTGGTGTGTGCATGTGCAGCAGTGATCCTAACTTGCCGTTGCCACGTCCCTTCAGTGGTTTGCCAGTCTGGATGTGTCCTCAACAGTCCTAGTATGAGTGGCCTTCATCCACTCTTTATACCAAGGCTCAACATTTTTAAAGGCTCTGCCACTGCCATATTGAACACACGAACTAGGGGCAGATGTATTAAGCCTGGAGAAGTGATAAAGCAGTGCTAAATGCAAGGTGATAACGTACCAGCCAATCAGCTCCAATATGTAAATTTACAGTTAGGAGCTGATTGGCTAGTGCGTTATCACCTTGCACTTTTCATTGCTTTATCACTTCTCCAGGCATAATACATCTGCCCCTAGGTGTCAAGTGGTTGCAGTCTGCAGATGTTTTACTGAAGCATAGTTAGGGCGCTGGATGAGCAGCGTGTTTTAAGTGTTTGGCTACCTAGAACAGGTCACTAATACTCTCAGGCACACCAGATGCCAGATTGGAAGTCCATGCTTGGAATAGACTAAATTTTAGATATTGGTTTGTTCCATAATTTCGTTATTGATCTGTGCCAAATCCAAACACATTATAATTATTTTTGTTGATCAAATTCTACTTGGAAAGTCATACATACTGTAAATAATATGTTGTATTATGTGACATCTACTTACTGTATATCAAATTGCTCAATTTGCCCCCCCAAAACAGTTTTTAATATTGTGCGATTTTTAATTAAATCAAAATAAATTCTGTATATAGAAAATAAATAACCCTTAAATGTGAGAATACAGTATAGCTCTATCTTATTTTGCTGCACTTCATTGTCGTCTGTAGCTCTTGCATCTATCAATGCTCGCCCAAGTGCCCGAGTTTTCTATTTTGTTAGGGGGGAATGAGAATTACAGAGAGGAAATGGAACTGACACTGCGCGAGACTATGGATGGCTGATTACCATGGAAATTCAGCTAGAGCCTTTTAAATATAAAAAAAGATGAAAGGTGTAGCCCTCAGAATAAATATAAGTTACAGATGTGTCCTGTATACACATTGTAGTATGAGAATCCTGGCGCGAGCCATCTAAGCGTTGTAGCATCTCAGTCGCAATGCGATTTGACTAAACCGCTTCTAGAAACTCACTGATTAATTTGATATGCAATAATTGTATATCTGTGTGCGACTGAGTCTGAATCTGTATACGAAGCACAGTGGAACTTGGAGTGAAAAAAAGCCACGGCCATTGCATCGCAGCACTTCGTATACAGATTCAGACTGAGTCGCACGTAGATATGTAACTGCTAAATATCGAAGTAATCAGTGCAGTCTCTTGAAGTGGATTAGTCGCAAGCAGAGTTGCACGGGACCTGCTATGCCGAGAAGGGATGTTGGACACGTCTGCAACAACAGTGTGTATGAAGACACATCTGTAGTTAGCTTTTGTCTTTGATAACACACACCTCTGCACCTATTACATCTGCCCCACCTACAGTACAAAATGGTCTTGATCAGGTGCACAATTACTTGCTTTTTGTTTTTCTTTACTTCAGAATCTGGCCCCAAGTTTTGTAGTCATATCTAACATTGCCTCTGACTCAAAATAAGTGCTTATTAGTGTGTCACCTGCTAATTCTACAATATATCTCCAAGCTCTTGTCCCGTTACTCTGTTATTGACCAGCTTGGCCTGACTCTTCTGGTACTTTGGTCACATCATATCCTGGTTTTCCTTATATCCATATTTTGCCCATCTAATTGTTCCTAAAACTAGAGTTCATGCAACATCACAGAAGAGAAAACGGAAGCCTCCAAGATGCCAGAAGCATAGTTTTAAAGATACAGTAGCAGAACAATTCTGCACCGTAAGTCCTATTACTGACCTTTTCATTTGATGATTAGAGTACCAGTTCCATTCGGTAGGATCTATTCCCTCTCTGATCATGAATGAAAGTCTTCTCAGGATTATCCTGATTAATGTCTGCAGCTAGTACCAACTGCCACTTACTACAGAGCTTCTTAAGTGAGCCTATAACTTTGTCGGAGATTTTGGAAAGCCACTATCCGTACCCAATATGACTAGTTTGTATATCTGCCAGGGCTGTTTGACCGGTCCAATTTTTCACCTCCTTTCAAACATAGACAGCATGTGTTTCATAAATTGCTAGATCTCGAGTCTATGTGGTCATATACTGTATATACTTGGATGATATTCTCAATTACTTTAAAAAGCTAGGAAAACTGTCAGCATGTTCAGACACTCTTAAACCTCAGTCAAGAAAATAACCTCTTTTCCAAACTTGAGAAATGTACACTTGAAGTAACTTCCTGAGCCACACAATTCTGCCTCAGAGCCAAACAGATCCTGCAGCAACAGCAGACATCAGAGATAGCTCTGTGCGACATAACAATTGTGCAGTGCTTCAATATCTTCCCCAATTATCAGTGCTTCATCCAGAAATTCTGCTGGAATACAGTGACGATCACTGCTTTAACGTGCAAAGATTTCTCATTTGCCGTTTATCTCCTGCTCAGCCTTCTCTGTCTTCAAAGCAGCTTTTTCTGCAGCTCTTGTCCTCATGGATCATGGATCCTGATTTACAGTAACACGCTTGTGGCAGTACATCTGAGAGAGTAGTGTTATCCCAAAGACAGGGTGAAGGTGGTAATGTACCTTTGTACCTTTGCTCCTTAATATGTAAAAGAGTCCTCCAAAGAAACTGATATTTTAGAGGGGGAATTTGTATACTTTAGCGATTCGCTAGCTTTCAAAGAATTGCATCTTCTTCTTGAAGGAGCCCAATTAAATTACTGTTTTCAAGGTCCAGTGGAGTCTGGAATATAGACAGAATGTGCTATGTCTACTTAGACCTGCTTTATTCTTTGCCCAGTTGCCATGTTTATTTCTGCAGTGCGGTACACTGGGATTCCACATGGAATACATCAGGGTGTAGAGTTGGATCTTGATCCGAGGCACCAACAGGCTAAAGCTTTGACTGTTCCCAGGATGCATTGCACTGCCTCCTCTATAACCCCGCCTCCAGGCAACTGGAGCTCAGTTTGTAAGTTGGTGCCTGCAGAGCAGGTCACTAACAGGTGGGGGTGGTCTTCAGTATGCCGACTGACGGGATCCCGGCACACAGTATACCGGCGCCGGGATCCCGACAGCCGGCATACCGACACTTATTCTCCCTCGTGGGGGTCCACGACCCCCCTGGAGGGAGAATAAAATAGCGTGGTGCGTGTAGCGTGGCGAGCGCAGCGAGCCCGCAAGGGGCTCATTTGTGCTCGCCACACTGTCGGTAAGCCGGCAGTCGGGCTCCCGGCGCCGGTATGCTGGTCGCCGGGAGCCCGACCGCCGGCATACCATAGTGAACCCACAGGTGGGGCTGCGCTAGGCAGCCCTGATAAGAGCTTTTAAGAAGACTTCAAGGGCCGCAGCACTTTCTATGTCTTTATGACATGCTGTGCTGCGGCTCCATCACCTCCCCCAGCAGCGCTGCATACTCCCGCGGCCAGGTTCCCGGCTACTTGCAGCGGAGGCGCACCGGTCATCAGGCACACCACCGCTGACGCTCTCCAGGATCGCGTGGCTGCACATCAGGGAGGAGGTAAGAGGGTCCCCCAGGTGGGACCCGCCGGTAAATCGCGGTCCCAGGAGATGGACCGCGCCGCTGGTGTGGACACTGTACTGCACAGGGACCCCACTGTATCCACCAGGACAAGGGAGCACAGGTCGGATTTACTAAAATCCGTTTGATATAGGCTCCACAGTACCCGGTGGTGAGTACCATCATAGGGGATACGGCGCTGACCTGTAGCCTCTCCCCCAGCTCCGGGCGCCATCTACTGCTGGTGTTCCCGCCCTGGAGCTGCATTTCACTCTCCCTCACTCCCTGACAGAGATTTTGGCACCATCTTCACTACTAGCTGGGCTGATTTCCGGGACTGCAGGGCACTGTCTCCTCTGTAAAGCCGCCTCTCTCATCAGCGCTGTGCATTTACAGGCACTTAAGTTTTCTACATGTCATTTTAGACAGTGTTAGTTAAGAACAAGTGTACTGTTATCTGAATATTTAGTACAAATGTTCTGTGATTTATATCCAGTATCTACTGTGCATTGTTATATCTATACTCATACATATTTATATGTAAATTTACTAGTCCAGTGTAGTTTTATTTTTTATATGTAATAACTTCTGCATTGTACATGTGACTGAGTGTGTCTGTAGCTGTTGTGTGGGATTCCATTCTCCTGTATCACATATTGGCACTCATTCCGAGTTGTTCGCTCGGTATTTTTCATCGCATCGCAGTGAAAATCCGCTTAGTACGCATGCGCAATGTTCGCACTGCGACTGCGCCAAGTAACTTTACTATGAAGAAAGTATTTTTACTCACGGCTTTTTCTTCGCTCCGGCGATCGTAATGTGATTGACAGGAAATGGGTGTTACTGGGCGGAAACACGGCGTTTCAGGGGCGTGTGGCTGAAAACGCTACCGTTTCAGGAAAAAACGCAGGAGTGGCCGGAGAAACGGTGGGAGTGCCTGGGCGAACGCTGGGTGTGTTTGTGACGTCAACCAGGAACGACAAGCACTGAACTGATCGCACAGGCAGAGTAAGTCTGGAGCTACTCTGAAACTGCTAAGTAGTTAGTAATCGCAATATTGCGAATACATCGGTCGCAATTTTAAGAAGCTAAGATTCACTCCCAGTAGGCGGCGGCTTAGCGTGTGTAACTCTGCTAAATTCGCCTTGCGACCGATCAACTCGGAATGAGGGCCTATATTCTGTACCCTAAGGTGCTGCAGGGTCCCATGTATATATATATATATATATATATATAGACTTGCAGAAGTGTGGCACTCGGCTTGATGAATAGACAATAAACCAGTCAGGTCTTACAACGTTTCAGTGCTTTTATTGCACTATCGTCAGGATACAAAACAAATGAAAATGTTACATACCTTTATACACCTACACCCAGAGTGAATTCACTCTGGGTGTAGGTGTATAAAGGTATGTAACATTTTCATTTGTTTTGTATCCTGACGATAGTGCAATAAAAGCACTGAAACGTTGTAAGACCTGACTGGTTTATTGTCTATTCATCAAGCCGAGTGCCACACTTCTGCAAGTCTATATTTATACTTTTGGTATATGTGGAGGCACCGGCGCAGTCATTTGAAATTTGCGTGGAGTGCCGGTCTGAAACTGCTATATATATATATATATATAGTGTTACACAGAATATACATGGTATTTTTACTGTGTGTTTCAGTCACCTCATGATGCTTAAAGCCTGTTGTGTGTACTGTGTTTACTGTCACATAACATAGGTTTTTTTTTGAAGGCACTGTATTTGTCTGGGTATATTGTACTGTTACGCCCTAAGGCTACATTCCTTATAATGTCTGCTACACAGGGTGGGAAATCCATGGACGCTTCTGCATCCTGCAGTTCTAGCGTCACAGATTTACCTGAGGGGGAAGTTTTAGCTGCTGGCTCAGGCGCTGAGTGCCATGCACCCAGTCAACCTGCAGTACCTGTGGCCAATCAGGACCCACTTTGGGCAGCGTTCTCAAGTATGCTGAGTACACTTGTGACATGTCTTGCGCCCCCTGTGGGACCTCCAGTGCCCTTGCAGCCACATATTGTCCCTGTAGTTAATCCGCCCTGGGCGGATACTCTGTCTACCCAATTACAACAATTGAATTAATCCTTGATTAGACAAATGTCTAACCCATGCCCCTCTGGGGCCAAGGGGTCATCTAAACGGGCCATTTCTTCCTCACAATCCACTAATATTTCGGATAATTCTTCCGATGAGGATGGGGAATATACTGATCCCTCAGACACTGATACAGTTGCTTCTGATGAGGAATCTACAACTCAGGTTGATGTTCCTGACCTAGAGGAGGCTATTAAGCTAATTCTTCAAATAGATGATGACATTAAGCCTACTACTGTGGCTAAGAAACCTGAAAAGTTCAAACGTCAGAAGGTTGCTAAAGTAGTCTTACCACATTCTGACCATTTAATTGACATACGTCAGGAATCCTGGTCGTCACCAGGAAAGAAATTTTCCCTGTCTAAAAAGATGCTAGCTCATTATCCTATCCCTGCAGAGTTGAGTAACAAGTGGGAAACTCCACCGCCGGTGGACTCTCATGTCGCCCGTATTGTGGTGTCATCTACTCTGCCTGTCACCACTGTCACCTCAGTGAAGGAACCAACAGATAAGCGCGTGGAGGGATGCCTGAAGTCTATTTACTGTCTTACTGGTGCGGTACATAGACCCACTATGGCAGCCTCCTGGGCTGCAAAAGGAATTGAAGCATGGGTTCAGGCAATTGAGGATGAGCTGCCTCAGGATTTTTCTGACACTGCCAGACAATATCTGTCTTATATTACCACAGCCTCCCGCTATATTCAGGAGGCAGCCTCTGATGCAGGTGTAATGGCGGACAAGGCATGTACTGCATCTATCCTGGCCTGTCAAATTATGTGGTTGAGGTCCTGGAAGGTGGACCTGGACTCCAAAAAGACTTTGGAGGTGCTCCCTTTTAAGGGAGACATCCTATTTGGGAAGGATCTGAACAAGATTGTAACTGACTTGGCTACTGCCAAGACAGCGTGTCTCCCAAATAATAATCCTTCTGCTCCGGAGGCTAAGAGTACCACTTTTTGTTCCTTTTGACCTCCAGGGAAAGCAAAGGGTCAGGCGTATCCGCAACAGGCTCGTGCTTCCAAAACCACTAAGCCTAAATCTAAACAATCCTGGGCCGCCCTTCAGCCTGCTTCAAAACAAGACAAGCCTGCCGCATGACGGGGCAGGCCTCCCCCTGGGGGACTCCAGGATGGGAGGCCGCTTCTGCAGTTCGCCCAGGCCTGGTTAAAGAACACTTTGAATACCTGGATACGGGAAGTTGTCTCTCACGGGTACGCAATCTCTTTCAAGAGACGTCCCCCTCGCCAGTTTTGCACAATGGTTATCCATGCGGATCCTTTAAAAGCGCACGCTCTACACTTGGTTGTGCAATCCCTCCTGGATACAGGAGTGATAGTGCCGGTACCTCTGTCTCAGAGAATACTATTCGACCCTGTTTCTAGTTCCGAAGCCAAATGGGTCCTTCCGGCCTATACTCAACCTCAAATCATTGAACAAGTTTGTGAGAGTATCCAAATACCGCATGGAAACTCTGCGCTCTGTAGTGCTGGCCATGGAACCCGAAGACTATATGGTATCCCTGGACATACAGGTTGCTTACCTGCACATACCTATTGCCATTTCGCATCAGCAATATCTGCGGTTTGCTATTGGCAACCTACATTATCAATTCCAGGCACTTCCTTTTGGATTGGCCACGGCCCCTTGGATCTTTTCCAAGGTCATGGCCATGATGACGGCTCTTCTCCGCCATCAGGGAATCAGGATCCTGCCGTATCTGGACGACTTGCTGATCCTGACGAATTCCCAAGAGGTTCTCCTCAGTCATCTGGAACTGACGGTCCAATTCCTACAAGCCCACGGGTGGCTCATCAACTGGAAAAAGTCCTTGCTGGTCCCTGCTCGGAGCATTGCGCACCTGGGGCACTACTGGACACACACAGCCAACAATTGTTTTTGTCTCAAGAGAAAGTCCTGAAACTTCAGGACAGGATCGGATATTTTCTCTCTCACCCAAGAGTGTCGATACACTCGGTGATGCAAGTACTAGGCCTTATGGTGTTTTCTTTCAACATGGTAGAGTATGCTCAATTTCATTCCCGCCCTCTGCAGAGGTTAATTCTTTCAAGGTGGGACGTCTGCCTCATCGCATCAGGTCTCAAATGATCTCCTTGACTCAGAAGGTTCGTCTGTCACTGAGCTGGTGGCTACAGGAGCAACAGTTGAGCAGGGGCTGTCCCTTCTGGATCTTCAACTGGGTCCTCCTGACCACGGATGCCAGTCTGCGGGGTTGGGGCGCGGTGTTGAAGCAACACTCTCTCCAGGGTCGGACCAGGGAGGAGTCTCTCCTCCCGATAAACATTCTGGAATTGCGAACGGTGTTCAATGCGTTGACACTGGCCCTGCCTCTGGTACAGAACAGGCCTGTTCAAGTACAATCAGACAACGCCACCATGGTGGCATACATAAATCATCAAGGCGGCACTCGAAGCCACATGGCAATGCTTGAAGTATAAAAAATCCTCCGTCGGGCGGATCGCCATCTGCCAGCAATATCGGCAGTGTTCACCCCCGGAGTCCTCAACTGAGAAGCGGATTTCCTCAGTCGTCAGGACGTTCACGCCAGAGAGTGGAGTCTTCATCCGGAAGTCTTTCAACTCCTAGTGGACAAGTGCGGCCTACCAGATGTAGACCTGATGGCTTCTCGACACAATCACAAGGTTCCGGTCTTCGGATCAAGAACAAGGGATCCTAAAGAAGCGTTCGTGGACACACTGGCAATTCCATGGAACATTCGCCTGCCCTGCGTGTTCCCTCCAGTGTCACTCCTGCCCAGGGTACTACGGAACTTCAAGCAAGAAAGAGGAATACTACTTCTAGTCACTCCAGCGTGGCCCAGACGGCATTGGTTCTCAGACCTGCAGGGTCTATCAATAGAGCGTCCTCTTCTACTTCCTCAACGCCCAGATCTCCTCGTTCAGAGCCCTTGTGTCTATACAGACCTGCTTTACCAATTAGCTCTCTGCACTATTTATTATGGTATGGCTGATATTCAAATGATCAAACTACAAAATTTTACTGTATTTCATATGTTTTAATACACATAAAAAATTAGACCGGTCTAAAATATCATGAACAATGTAAAATTATAACAATCAGTATTAAAAAATACTATAGACTTAACACAAGGAGGTGAAGCCAAGCTACTCTATGCCCAGTTATGGACAAATTGTATTAACTATATTTCAGTCCGCATAATAAACTTATTAGAATGCACATTCATTCGTTTCTGTAACCCATATAGGGATATAAGTTCCTTAGATGCTTTTTATAGGTAAACAATGTTCCATATTCAACTGCTCGTCAGCAAAGATAGAAATAAAGCATGACAATGCGCTCCTGGACAGAGCCTTACGTGTAGTAACCGTCCGTGCTGTGTATCGCAAACTGAAGCCCCAAAGGTCTGTGTCGCGGTCCCGGTTTCAGGGGAACAAGCGTCTGCAGACGCTTGTTCCCCTGAAACCGGGACCGCGACACAGACCTTTGGGGCTTCAGTTTGCGATACACAGCACGGACGGTTACTACACGTAAGGCTCTGTCCAGGAGCGCATTGTCATGCTTTATTTCTATCTTTGCTGACGAGCAGTTGAATATGGAACATTGTTTACCTATAAAAAGCATCTAAGGAACTTATATCCCTATATGGGTTACAGAAACAAATGAATGTGCATTCTAATAAATTTATTATGCGGACTGAAATATAGTTAATACAATTTGTCCATAACTGGGCATAGAGTAGCTTGGCTCCACCTCCTTGTGTTAAGTCTATAGTATTTTTTAATACTGATTGTTATTATTTTACATTGTTCATGATATTTTAGACCGGTCTAATTTTTTATGTGTATTAAAACATATGAAATACAGTAAAATTTTGTAGTTTGATCATTTGAATATCAGCCATACCATAATAAATAGCGCAGAGAGCTAATTGGTAAAGTAGCTTTGAGAATCAGCACAGGGACCACCTGTGCTAATTATTCTGACTTGAAGACCCCAAGTCAGTAGCTCTGTATTGCAGCTTGAAAACAATTAATTGATGATATATTAATTGAATTTAATTATCTATTAAGCGCCTGGTTGCAGTTTGTGTCTATACAGACCTGGCCAGACTGGCTTTGACAGCGTGGCTCTTGAAGCTTCACTCCTGAGGGCCAAGGGATTCTCTGAGGCGGTTATTCAAACTATGTTGAAGGCCCGCAAACTGGCTTCTGCCCGGATTTATTACAGGGTCTGGAACTCTTAATTCACATGGTGTGCTGCTAAGATTTATGATGCCTATTCGTTCAGAACTTCTAGGCTTTTGGCTTTTCTGCAACAAGGCCTAGATTTAGGACTTCGTCTGACCTCCCTCAAGGTTCATATATCTGCCTTGTCGGTGTGGTTTCAGAGCAGAATTGTCTATTCCTAACGTTCATACTTTCATTCAGGGCATTTTACGGATTCAGCCTCCCTATGTCCCTCCTGTGGCTCCATGGGCTCTATCTGTTGTCTTAAATGCCCTACAAGTGTCTCCATTTGAACCACTTGAGTCTGTGGGCCTTAAATGTCTTATGCTTAAGGTCGTGTTTTTATTGGCTATTGCCTCTGCTAGGAGGGTGTCATACTTAGGCGCTTTGTCCTATCGTCCACCCTTTCTGATTTTTCACGGGGACCGGGCAGTTCTTCGAACTCACCCTGGTTATCTACCTAAGGTGGTATCATCTTTTTATCTTAACCAAGAGATTGTGGTTCCTGCCTTTATTTCTTCTGGTTTGTCCTCCAAAGAGCGGTCTTTGGATGTGGTATGGGCTTTCCATATTTACGTAGAGAGGACTGCCTCCCTCAGGAGGTCAGATACCCTTTTTGTACTTTTTGGTTTTCACAAACGTGGCTGGCCTGCGAATAAGCAAACCTTGGCCAGATGGATTAGAATGGTGATTGCACAAGCCTATTCACAGGCTGGTCTCCCAGCTCCTGCTGCTGTTAAGGCCCATTCTACTCGGTCTGTTGGACCTTCGTGGGCGGCCTGCCGAAGCGCGTCCGCTGAACAATTGTGCAAGGAGGCTACGTGGTCCTCAGTGAACACGTTCATCAGGTTCTATGCCTTTGATACTTCAGCCTCCCAGGATGCTTCCTTTGGACGCCGGGTTCTTGTGCCCGCTATGGCGCATTCCCTCCCATGAGGAACTGCTTTAGGACATCCCCGATGTATTCCCTGTGGAATCCCAGTGTACCCCGCTGCAGAAAATGAGATTTATGGTAGACTTACCATGGTTAAATTTCTTTCTGCGAGGTACACTGGATTCCACAGGGCACCCACCCTGACGCACTTTGTGTTTGTATGGCATTAGCCGCTAGTCCCTTCTCCTGTCATGACAGTCTGGTTCTATGTGACTAACTTCTACCGTCTCTTTTACCTGCTACTGCATTGGACTGGTTAACGAAACTGAGCTCCAGTGCCTGGAGGCGGGGTTATAGAGGAGGTGGTGCAATGCATCCTGGGAACAGGCAAAGCTTTAGCCTGTTGGTGCCTCGGATCAACATCCAACTCTACACCCCGATGTATTCTCTGTGGAATCCAGTGTACCTCGCAGAAAGAGATTTAACCATTTACCATAAATCTCCTTTTTCAGTGGACTCTTAGGACCACTTGAGCTGCACTTTCAGCATGCCTTAAGAATGCAGAAGTTGCTTACAAACATCAGGCTTAGAAAATTTGATCTCCCCCTTATCTCGTCCAGGTGGGTAAGACAGACTGGGTTTCTTGGCTTTTTTTAATTTGGGCACAAACATTCTACTGGGTTTCTCACTTTAGGAGCCCCAATTGCTTTATAGAGGCCATTACAACAGCCACTGTCTTTGCTGAATCCTGCTGTGTCTGCACCTTCTCAATACATGGTGGAGAAACTCATGATGCCAATCGCATCAAACCTGGGTACTTGGAACTCACACTTTCAGGACGTTAGTGCTATCAGGACTTTTTTTAATAGTTTACAAAAATATGACACTGTCTGGGCCTCCCTTGGGGACATATGATTTCGTCTCATATAGGATCTATTGTCTGGCACAAGTGTGGAACAAACTTTTCGGAAGGTGGCATAAGAGTTCCCCACGAAGGGGCAAACCTTGTAGCACTATTTTAGAAACAGACTCATTGCCACATTATTCTGTTGTCTGCTATTACTCCAGCATACTGTATCTCTGGGAACTCTGTTATTGACTACATCTTGCTCTGACTCCCCTTCCACTATTAATCTTTGGCTATCCTGGTTTTGACCTTTGGCTCGGTGATGAACAGTACTATCCAGCTCTTGGATAAGAACACATCTCTGCATTATATGTAATTATATCTAGGAATCAGCTTTTTGTTCTATCTCTGACATACCAATTTGAAGAAATAAAGATTTTGAAGAGCATGGAAGGAAAATGCATTAAAACAGCTAAACCGTTGGCAACCGTTGACTGAACAAGCCAATAGCTAGCCAAAAGTGGAAAGCCTCATTCACATATAGGCATCTTCTATGCACAGCAGACTTTCCACTTTCCTTATAAGAGAATATAAAAATATCTATTTATTAACAGCTAGTTATATACTGTAGTGCATACATATTCTGCAGTGGTGTACAGAGAATATTTCAGTCATTCACATGAGTCCCTGCCCCAGTGGAGCTTACAATCTTTGGGGGAGATTTAGCAACGCTTGAAAAGAGATAATGTTGTGAGAGATAAAGTACCAACCAATCAGCTCCTAACTGTCCATTACACACAGCCTGTATAATGACAGTTAGATGCTGATTGGAAGGGACTTCATCTCTCTTCACTTTATTCTTCTCCCAGGTGTAATAAATCTCTCCCTATGGGGTCTATTCATGAATCAGTGAAAACAGTGGAGAACTTGCTCATGGCAACCAATCAGCATCTCCCTTACATTTATAGAATGTCCTTGGTAAAGGCTTCCTTCAAAGCTGATTGGTTGCTATGGGCAACTTCCCCACTAGTTCTTTTCTCTACTCTTTTAACTGCTTCATCAACAGACTCCTATATTCCCTATCACAAGTACATATATTCCCACTGGGGCTCATTTTGCCAGAAGCCAACTAATTTGCCAGTATGTCTTTGGAGTGTGGGAGGGTATCAGGGTATGCAGAGCAAACCCACGCAAACACAAGGAGGACATATAAGCTCCACACCAACAGGGTGCTGTGAGGTAGCAATGTGAACCACTGTGCTACTGTGTTGCCAATATTTTTGGACTTTCTCAAGCTCAATGTATCCCTTTAAATATGTTTTCATTTGCAAAACAAGTAAAAGGCGATAATTTGCATGTACAGTAACTTTCCCTATCAAACAGCTGTATTAGCGAAAAGGGAAACTCCTTCTGTAATCTTATTAAGCATGGCAACTTTAATAGACTATCTTCCAGCACGAAGCTTCAGATCCAAGAGCTGTGCCAGGGACTGGTATTCTGTTGGAAAATGTCTCCTATGTCTACAATTTCCCAAGAAAAGTTTGTGTCAAATACCACTATTAAGCATTGTTCTTGGAAGATGTTCTGTTATAAACACAACATGCCTGGATGCATCAATACACAAAGCATGGATCAGACATGACAGTGTCCTGTTATTGTGCAATAGGTTTTATAAAACATATATGCATTCCTACTACAATCCACCCTCCACCCTAAATAAAATAGTAAAAAAGTACTTTAAGAAACTATAGGTACACTTTTATCAGAACAACTAATGTCCCATATTAGCTGTCATTTCTTTATTTTTATTGAAGATATGATTAACAGTTTCCTTAAACATATCATTACGGGGATTTTAGTGTAACAAGCAGTAGTGAATCTAGACTTTTCTTTTAGCATAGACCCCTTCCCCCAGTCTCTTTAATAATATAACATAAGACCCCAGATCCCTGGTGGCTTTATATTACAGAGTCCTCTGCCCCGTCTCCCTAATCTCCATTAGTTGGATGCACCAACTCTCGCCAGTACATCCCGCCACACATTGCAATGACATCGCTTTCATACTAATCACATATGCACTAACATTTTCGACTAGTACTGCAAAGGACAGCTCTTCTGATAAGAGCTGTCCTTTACAATTAGCGCCGGCCACTGGACTTCTGGGTTTATTACCCGGAAGTCTGTCTGCGCATGCGTAGAGTGACATTCTAGCCGCAGGGGGCTCTGGGAGGGATCCGATCGGATCCCTCTGTCAGAGTAATGCTCCAGGTGGCTGGGAAGCAGGTTGAGCATTATTGGAGCAGCAGGGTAGTATACTCTGCTTGCTTCCCTGCCGCCAGGTACATCTTTGTACAGATATGTCCTCATACACTTAGCCTTAATACACTATCATGCGCTAGAGACATGCAATGACTGAGCCGCCAGGTCCCACGCAACACTAATAGCTTGGGCATCTTTTTTGCCCTAAAGTGCGACATAATCGCAATACGATGTGATTAGAATGCACCAGTAAGACTGCTGGTTAATTTGATATGAGGCACTTGTATATTGTGTGTGACTTAGCTGTATAGCTTTGCGGTGAAAAAAGCCACGGGTGCTGCATCATAGCACGTACAGTAGTGTACAGATTCAGACTCAGTTGCACACAGATATACAAGTGTAACATATCAAAGTAATCAGCACAGTCCTGTGGTGCGTCCTAGTCACATTGCGTAGTGACTAAGATGCATTTTGGGTAAAAAGACATCCAGCGCTAGCAGAGCCTCACAGGACCTGGCGCGCAGAGACGCTTTTTAGAATGACTGCAGAAATAGTGAATGAGGACACATCTGTAGTGTGCAGATGCAGGCAGCCAGCTAACCTGAAAACGTCCAGAAAGTGCATGTCTAGATGCATCCAATCATCCACAAAGTTCCTGGAAAGAATAGAGATTATTTTGTGCCATGTAATCATATACTATCCATTGTCACTATATGACTGTTCCCATTCAGAATCACTGGATAAGTGGGAGCGTCTGACAGTCGCAGACGCGCTAGAACCTGTTCAATTTGAAGATGGAGAAAAAATTGTGGTTCAAGGAGATCCTGGTGATGACTTCTTCATCATTACAGAGGTAAGTGCACATAACCCTATTTTTGCTCTATGTGTCTCATTGCTCCTCACAAGTAAAATGAGGGTTTTACTTAGAGTTAGGAGGAATCCAGCTACAGTTCTACACATTAGCGCAGTGGTTCTCAAACTGTGTGCCAGGTGTGCCTTAAGTTGGCTGTCCAGGACCAATTCAAACTATTTATTGTCAATGTAATAGGCAAAGCTAGTGCTTGTGGCTGCTAATCATAAAAAATGTGGGCAAACAGAAGAAAATCTTGCCCTCACCACATAATTGAACCTACGGATGACATATAAACATAATTTACTTAATTTAATCTTTTTTTCTAAATTCCTCAATAAGAAACTTATGGCCTAGGGGTGCCATGAAAAAAAATTCTAATACTCTAGGGCGCAATGATTCAAAAAAGTTTGGGAACCACTGTCTTAGTACACAATATATGTATGCTACATGTAAAAGCAGCCAATATGTTCTCTGCATGCAAACAAAACATTTCATGATAGCAAGGTTTGTCCAGGGGAACATTTGCACTCTTTAGCTACTGTAGATGTACTGCTAAGTTTAAATGACGCCCTGACTGTAAATTCTAGCAGCTGGTTTGGTCTAGTACTCCATGGAGTCATGTTATGTTATTCAGTGCTACCAACCGTCATTATTCCTAAGTGATGTCAGCTCAGTGAGAGGTGATAACTTTAGCAATGTAAAATGAAAAACTAGTTTACAGCATATCCAGTTGGCATCTAGGAGACCCCGTAATGGTTAGCAGAAGTACCAATGTGCAGCTCTGATCCTAACTTTATTGTTTTTGGCTTCTCTCTCACACAAAATTGCTAGTTTTTGCTATTTATAGAGAAATGTTTAACTGAACATTGACTTATGGAACTAGTGACTGTATAGTTTTGTGTCTATGGAACTTCACTGTTCTTTCCTTACCATTTATTCTGAGTCAGAAAGAGAGATCAGACTTATATTTGGGATCCCTTCATTATAAAGTACTTTAAACACTGTGCGTAACATTCTCAATTAACTTTAGCCTAAGATCACACAAAGAACATTATATTAAACAATACAGACTAATGACATAGAGTACTCATAAAGGTCACGGTGGGATTGGTAGTTGAAGATTCAGTCATGTTGCTATTTGGGGCCATGATTATATAGCTGTCCAATGATGAGATCACAAAAGTGCATTTCGCCGATCCAAACCTGTGTTCTTTTTTTCTTAATGCTACACTTCGGTACAAAAGTTTTGGTGTCCCTGGGCAATTGCCCTATCTGGCCCACCTGCCATTTCATACCAACACTCGCCCACTGCAGAATAGTTTTCACTATTTGTTACCATAGAAAAAAACTTTTCATTAATTAGTTCACAGAAGTGCATTAGTTTATCAGTTTATTGTGGGGGATTTATCAAAGTTTGAAGAGAGATAAATTAGAGAGAGATAAAGTACCAACCAATCAGCTCCTAACTGTACTTTTTTAAACACAGCCTGTAAAATGACAGAAGCTGATTGGTTGGTACTTTATCTCTCTCCATTTTATCTCTTTCCAAGGATTGATGCATCTCGCCCCATATGGTGTCTATCAGTGCCTATCTCATTCATAAATTCCAGGAATAGAACATTTTTTTTTTCCTTCCTAATGATATACTGCAACTAGACGGGTTCACAAACTTAATTTGTAGAATCTCATTTGATAGAGAGAAGCTTCCTTAGTCAAGTAACTGGTCAGTCAGTCATAGGGCCAAATGTAATAGAGTGAGAGTTTCAGAAAGTGAGATATTTGGTAAGGTTTTTCAGGTTTTTTTAAAGTGCCAATCATTTACACTGCAAAACCAGGTTGATCTTGCTGTGTAAATGATTGCCACTTAAAAAAAAACCTGCAAAACCTAACCAAATCTCTCACTTTTTGAAATTCTAACTCTATTACATTTGGCCCAAAGTGTTCCTAGCCATCCTGGGAGCAAAAATAACGTTATTGCCACCACTGTGACATAACTGTACATAGACCTCGCCTACTACAAGCAAAATCTAAATCCAAGCCTAAATACTGATCATAAACCTAGATTTGCAGATTTGAACGTAAATTAGCTGCAAAACACGAAAATCTTCAGTATTGTATTATTCAAGAAAAGATTTACTTACTGTTGATTGATTTGGATTAGGAAACCTTATCTCAGTATGGGAAGAACAAAAATTAGGTGGGATTGTCACAGAAGGACAGGTATCTATATTCTTCTCTGAATGCAAGAAACCCGTGATTGGCATTTACCGACATACTAGAAACTGCAAATCTTTGTTTTGTTTAATGTTTGACTGGCATTATCCTATGTAGGATATATCATATAATTCATGTAGGTTCAGTGTTGATAGACAATGTCCACCAGAGGAAGTCTCAAAAGTTGTTTTCTGTTTTGATTGATGTGTAAGTTAAAGGAACAAGCATAGAACACGTAAGTAATTATCTTGTCACAACCAACAAAGGAATATGTGTCCTATGAACTTTTTGTGTTGAGTAAAATGATTAGTTCCCAACTTGATGGAACAGCAAAGATCTAAAAGAATAACAAGGGGAATAATCCCTCTTGGTCAGCATGCTGACCGTCGGGATTGTGAGGATGTGGGATGTCGGGGTAGCTATTTTGACCGGTGGTCTCCAGACCGACGGTCACATAACTACATCCCAGGGGAAATACAAGTATAAATGCATGATAATTTTTGGAACAGATGTTCTAGAACGAAAAGCCCAAATGGGTCCTTCACTATGCCATGATCAGAACATGGCATAGTGATCACCTGGTCTTAATCAGAACAGTAGAGCGGGGAGACTCCTTACAGCTTGGTACAATACCAGCTTCACAGGCTTTTTCACCGTTAATGACGACTTGTACCTTGGTTTTGTACCAATATACAGGAGTCTTTACCAAAAAGTAAAATTATCCATAGAACAGGAATACTCTTCAGAGGTGCATTGTCCCAAATCCTCCTATCTAACAAATTGCAATTCTGCAAGGACATGATGGCTCCACTTGGTGCAGCACAGCAATCTTTTTAGATTGGTGTCCAAGAATTCGTTTGACTTGGCTCTTTGACCCTAACAGGGATGTTTTTCATAGAATATATTGCGTCTGATAGGGGGGCCTGATTCAGAGGTGCCTGCAATTTGGATGTCAGACGCAGTGGAGCATTTTCTTTGCTACTGCGTATGCACCAAAGCCGTACTGCGCACATACAGCAATGGTGTGTGCGATAGGATTTACTGCCAAAGGGAGTGACAGGTAGTCAGTGCTTGGTGGAGTTAACGTGGAGTGGCTAGAAAAACACAGACGGGACTGTTTTCTGGGTGTGCCTAAGTCAGCCACTGCAAATTCGTTCTCGGCAGCAGAGGGCCAGGCGTCTTAGGTGCTCAGTATGAGACAGCACAGACTGTTATCCGTTAAGTGGCGGATGTGAGAGGTCCGAGATGCGTCCCCATGCACAAGACAGCATCTGAGACATTAGGATATTTTTACACTCACCTTGCGCGGCTGCACATGCAATAGTCTGAATCAGGCTTAAAGACCCCAAAAATGGAGTATTAAATATTGAATTACGGTATGTGCTAGTCAAGTGAAGAGTGTCAGCATTTATTTTGGCCTTTCCTGATTGTCAGATATACAGTACATTGTGTTGTAACCACCATCTTTGAGGTCACTAAACAATGGCACAAAATCTCTTGGACTCCCAAAAAAATGGTAAACTCGGATGTCCATCTGCAAAAGGATAGTGCACCCATGGCTGCTGATAGGTGTTTGAGCGGCTGCATCCATATGTATTACATAGACACAGCCTCCCTGGCCTGTGACCCCCCTCCCCCAATCCACCGCTTCCGTTGTAAGGAGTCATAAATATAAGGTGTAAGAAGTATTATAATCTCCATACCGACATATGTTTACACTTAGTATGGAAATGTGTGTTTTAATAAAACATCATACGTCCAACTGTACATGAACCCTATGACCTGTGCGTGTGGTAGCTGTTCTTATTATGAAGTAAATAGGAAACATCCATGTCAGAACCATGGACAGGGAAAGGGTCATACAGATCTTATACTGCATCGTGAAACTCTTATATAAACCAGTGATGTCAATGTTACTGTCAGACAAGCGACAAAACACCAGAGTTTCAAGTTTAATTGTCACATTTGCACGTACGTGGATTCCAGATTACTATTACATGATACAGTCTATGGTGTAGAGCAATGGGAGTCTACATATATTAAAACATTACCTTTCTTCAGCCAATAAACTATGGGGTTCTGCCGTCGTCTGAGGTGCACTTTTTGTTATTAACACACTTATATTTACTGTTTGCCTCAAAAATATAATATAAAAGTAGCTTGTTAAGTAAGATAGGGGCTACATACACAGGGGCTGGTGCAGAGCCAGTGCTATGCCAGTTGTGCAGCATATCTGTGACTTTCCCCTGGCCATGCTCAGTAAGTGCAGCTGTAGACATGTACACATCTGACACTTACGTCTGACTATGCAGAGGAGGAAAGAGGCGGTATATAATAGGCTGACACCAATGTTCTGGCAATTGTGGCAGTCCTGCAGAAACTCAATTACACATCTGTTCGGAGGTACTTGGGGTAGGGGACTGCGCTAATACCTCTTTGTTTTAAAGTAGCAGCTGGGAGAAAATAGGGGTTTTCCACTTCCCCTATATATAGACACTGGAGAAAAAGAAGGATCCCCCGCGCTCACTATATACAAAGTCTAGGCATACGTATCTTTGTAAATAAATAAATGAATTTATTGTAAATAGTTATAGAACTTAAAGAATTGTATAAAATGATGAATTTAAGTATATATATAAATAAAATCCTAATACCGGTATACAAGACAAACATATACACTGACAATACAAGACAGTATGAACTAGGCAGATACGCGTCAGCGTTTTACATCTGTTCGGAGGCTGATCTTTTGCACTTCAGTTGCGGTTACATGAAGATGATGATGGCCTGTAATAAACCGGCATATGCTGCCGACATGGAGGCATGCATGTGTTTAGAGTTGCACAGATCTGCAGAAGGGTAGAAATACGCTGTTTCTCTGCTCTTTTACACCCATTTTGCCCACAACCCGGAATCAGCCTCGTAGTGTATAGGGCTCCAGTCCTCCAGATGGGCAGTAGGGATATCAATAGTCGCAATGACCCCTATCTTAGCTGACAAACCTGGGTGTGTTTACTTGATAGCATTTTTATAGGCTCTAAGAATCTGGGGCCCTCATTCCGAGTTATTCGCTCGCAAGCTGCTTTTAGCAGCTTTGCACACGCTAAGCCGCCGCCTACTGGGAGTGAATCTTAGCATAGTAGAATTGCGAACGATAGATTAGCAGAATTGCGAATAGACAGTTCTTAGCAGTTTCTGAGTAGCTCGAGACTTACTCGGCATCTGCGATCAGTTCAGTCAGTTTCGTTCCTGGTTTGACGTCACAAACACACCCAGCGTTCGCCCAGACACTCCCCCGTTTCTCCAGCCACTCCCGCGTTTTTCCCAGAAACGGCAGCGTTTTTTCGCACACACCCATAAAACGGACAGTTTCCGCCCAGAAACACCCACTTCCTGTCAATCACACTACGATCACCAGAACGAAGAAAAAACCTCGTAATGCCGTGAGTAAAATACCTAACTTAATAGCAAATTTAGTTGGCGCAGTCGCACTGCGGACATTGCGCATGCGCATTAGCGACTAATCACTCCGTTGCGAAAAAAAAATAACGAGCGATCAACTCGGAATGACCACCTGGGTTCATCTTGTTCATCCATATTTAGGAAAATGTAAGCACCTTCTTTGTTTCTTAAGTACATTGTAGATGAGATATATATCACAGTCCCACTCTGGGGCCCTAGCTAGTCATTGCAATTGCACACACCAGCAAATATACAAGTTACTGACAACTGCATACACTCAGGTACCACTTTATTCTCCATCCTGTCCAAGTATTAAATTATCATGGGGGAGTCTCCCGAATAATATGGCACACAGTATGAATGATTATGATGTGATTTGGCAACCAACTCTATGTTTTAGGGGAACTGTGCTCTCGCCCACTACAGAGGCTTTTTGCGACCCACCCCATTTCCATGGATATAGGAGCAACACTGGCTGGCAGGGAAAACACTGATGTGGCTTCACTCCAAATTACAACAGCTGTTCCATTAAAAGAAAAAAGAAATGGTTGGTAACTATTTGTGTGTGTTGCCAGTTTTCCACGCTGCTTTATCTCTTGATGAGGCGCCTTGCGTTAAAGAAGGGGAAAGAAATCTGTGAACATTTGTACGTCCTCTGCTGGGCGGTGATCTCAATGACCATGGTAGGCCGAAGCAGATTTTGATCAAGAAAATGACCTGAGTACCTGCAAAAAGTGATCTCATCACAGTTGCGTTTGTAATAGGAAACATGTTGGAGCTTGGGGGAAAAATGTTGATACAAGAGCATTCTTATATCATGAGTCTTTCATAAGATAATCGCTTGCAGACTTCTGTATTAAAAGAAATGGGAGTCTCCAAGGTTCATCGTCGGTGGAATCCTGTGTGTGAAGGAAGATTAAACATTTGGAGTGCCAGTCACATGCAGGGAATCATGGGAAGTTAGATTGACAATGACAGAGATGAGCTTCGAAGTCTTTCAGCTTACCTTTGTGTGCAGAGTTGGCAGGCACATCAGTCACATGCAACTTGGAGTATTTCTTTTATGTACAGATTATTTATTTAAAGAAGAGCTATATAGATATTTTGAGAGTTCTAGAATGTTTTAGTATGTGGTAAATATTGCAGACTGTACATCACAATCCAGTAATACTCAGCTCAAAAGTGTTTTTTCTTCGGAAATTAATTTCTTCTTGTCCTCTCTTTTTATACTAATAGGATGTGAGAGGCTTACCTTGCGTATTCACAGTGTAGCATGCCACACTTAGTTGCATTACTTCTCTCTGGATCTCAATGATGCACTCTTCTGTACATAGGGCCTAATTCAGACCTGATCGGTGATGTGCAAAATCGCACAGCGGCCGATTATCGAACAACTGCACATGCATACGGATCATAATGCGCAGGCGTAAGGCCAAACTGCGAAAAAATCCTGCATCTTTTTTGATCGCTAGGCGTCAGGGAGCGGGCGTTTGGGACTGGTAACTGGCTGTTTTCTGGGAGTGCCTGGAAAAATGCAGGCGTTCCCAAGCGTTTTCAGGGAGGGTGTGTGACGTCAGCTCCGGCCCAATCAGCCTGATTCTTTCGCACTGTAGGAGTAAGTCCTAGGCTACACACAGACTGGTAAAAATCATTCGATGGTGAGTGAGTTGCGAACAGATTTGTAGCTGACTGGCATTTGCAAAGCTTTTCGAATGGCGTACGCAGACTTGCACGAGGCGGTTTTTCACTCTGTTTGGGCGCCGACTATCTGATTGCAAACCTGCAAATTCGCAGAGGAGCGATCAGGTCTGAATTAGCCCCATAGACACGTGGCCAAATATTCCTGTCTGGCCCACTTACATTTAAATAGACTTACCAATGCACATTATAGTACCTGAGCAACAAATATTCTGTTCAGTGACCTGCTGTCTGTTTGTCTACTCATTACTGACTATGCCTGTGCCTGCTGATCTATTGCCCATCTGATCTTTTACCGACCTCTCCTGTCTACCACCATCCCTGTTTCTCTGTGACAGACACTGACGTCCCAGACGTACCTATACTACACCTTGACAGATCTCTGAACATGATTGTGTCTCTCCTTCACGCCCTTCCGTTGTCTGCAGCTGCCTAGCTGGGTTGTTACCTGTAGGTGTTCATCCCGTCTCTATGTGGAACCCTAGTGAAGTGACCCATTAGGCTCAGGGCCGGTTCCGGGGCTTCTTGCGCCCCGGGCGGCATTAGTGGGGCGTAGCTTCATACAGGGGGCGTGGTCAGTTACGCCCCCTGTACTGTAGTAGGATGCGCTAAGCGTCTAGTTCCCTTCGTGGAGAGGACCTTTGCTGTGCGGTGCGCGATGACGTCAACGCGCACCGCACATCATTACAGTTAAGGTCCTCTCCAGGAAGGGAAACTAGATGGGCAGCGGGGGGCACCACAGCAGCAGCGGATCTTGCCATGGTGCCCATCCTCAATGTGTACAATCGCAGGGTGCAGTCGCCATAGCGTATGTTAATAAATCAGGCCAGATATTAATAATACTGTAAAGGCTCTAAGTGACAGGTCTAAATTACATGATTTTAGATGTTTTTTATCAATTTTAAAAGAAATTAAAAAAAACACTTGAGGATTTACGCACATCTCTTACAAAAAGGGAGCCAACCATGTAATACACTGTGGCTGTAGGCATTATGGGCCTCATTCAGAGATGGATACAGTGCACATCATGCCTGCATCTTTGGATTCCTTGCCCCCAAAGAGTGAAAGCTGTTGCTGTGAACATGTGATCAAAGGAGCTCCCAATGCAAGTGAAACAGACTGTCCTTAGGCTGCAAAAACAAAATCCATCAGAGAGCTAGCAGGAACCTTAGGAGTGGCCAGATCAACAGTTTGGTACATTCTGAGAAGAAAAAGAACGCACTGGTGAGCTCAGCATCACATAAGGCCTGCACATCAATTGAAGACAACAGTGGTGGATGTACGGGTGGTATTCAGTATGCCGGATGTTGGAATCCCGGCGCTCAATATACCGGCGCCGGAATCCCGACAACTATTCTCCCTCTTGGGGGTCCATGACCCACCTGGAGGGAGAATAAATAGCGTGATAGCGCGCCACCGTGCCCGCAGCGTGGCGAGCGCAGCAAGCCCCCAAGGGGCTCATTTGCGCTTGCCCAGCTGCCGGTATGCCGGCGGTTGGGATCCCTACGCCGGTATGCTGGCCGTCGGGATCCCGTCTGCCGGCATACCATACTACACCCGGATGAACACAGGATCCTTTCCATGGCAAAGAAAAAACCCTTCCCAGTATCCAGCGAGGTGAAGGACACTCTCGAGGAGGTAGGCATATCATTATTCAAGTCTACCATAAAGAGAAGCAAATACAGAGAATTCACCAAGTGCAAACCATTCATAAGCGTCAAGTATAGAAAGGCCACATTAGACTTTAACAAAAAAAAAAATTATTCTAAAATGCCAGTACAGTTCTGGAACAGGACAGATGAAGCCAGGATCAATCTATACCAGAGTGACAGGAAGAAAAAAGTATTGGAGAAGGCTTGGAATGGCTCATGGTCTAAAACAGGGGTGGGGAACCTTTGGCCTTCCAGCTGCTGTTGAACTACACCTACCAGCATGCCCTGCTACAGTTTTGCTATTTGGCCATGCTAAAACTGTTGCAGGGCATGCTGGGATGTGTAGTTTAACAACAGCTGGAGGGACGCAGGTTCCCCACCCCTGGTCTAAAACATACTACATAATCTGTAGAACAGAGTGGAGGCAGTGCGATGGCATGTTCCTGCATGGCTTCCTATAGCACTGGTCCACTAGTGGTTACTGGTGATGTGACAGAAGCAGCCAGGTAAATTCTGAAGTGTATATACTATCTGCTTAAATTCAGCCACATTCAGCAAAGTTCTTTGGGCAGCACTTCTCAATACAGATGTACAGTGATCAACCCAGGAGTTTTTTAAGGCAAAGAAGTAGAATTTTCTGCAATGGGGGAGTCACACGATCTCAACCCAACTGAGCATGCACCTCTCTTGCTGAAGACAATTCTAAAGGCAGAAAGACCCATGAAGCCCGCTGCAGTAAATACATGGCAAAGCATAACAAAGGTAGATACCCAGCATTTCACGATGTCAAATGAACATTTATCTAGCATCTTCTAGATCAGGCCTGGACAACCTGTGGCTCTCTAGCTGTTGTAAAACTACACATCCCAGCATGCCCTACCACAATTTTTGCATTTCCTAATAGCAAAACTATGGCAGGGCATGCTGGGATTTGTAGTTTCACAACAGCTGGAGAGCCGCAGGTTGGCCAGGCCTGTTCTAGATAATTTGTTGCAATGGGAAACATCTCCACTCCTAAATCCGCAGTTTAGCAAATACACCCCTTCTTCTTTATGAAGGATCCCAAGTTGTACGTTAACAGTCTTCAACCAAAATAGATCCTCCAATAACGGCATTCCTATATATATACTGTATATATATATATATATATTTTTTTTTTTTATTTTTTTTACTCACCTGTCATCAATTATTCACATCATTGGTCACAAAGCTTTAATTGCTTTAGTCCACTATAAGGCTGAGTCCTTGACTAGTCAGATGGGCACTCTTCTTCTGATTCAGAATGTGGCACACATTGCGAATTTAGGCCCTCATTCCGAGTTGATCGCTAGCTGCTTTCGTTCGCAGTGCACCGATCAGGCAAAAAAAACGGCACTTATGCGTATGGGGCGCAATGCGCACGCGCGACGTACTTTCACAACAGCCAATATAGTTTCACACAAGGTCTAGCGACGCTTTTCAGTCGCACTGTGGGCCGCAGAGTGATTGACAGGAAGTGGGTGTTTCTGTGAGGTAACTGACCGTTTTCGGGGATTGTGTGGAAAAACGCAGGCGTGTCAGATACAAACGCAGGCGTGGCTGGCCGAACGCAGGGCGTGTTCGTGATGTCAAAACAGGAACTAAACAGTCTGAAGTGATCGCAAGCTAGGAGTAGGTCTCGAGCTGCTCAGAAACTGCACAATCTTTTTTTGTAGCCGCTGTGCGATCCTTTCGTTCGCACTTCTGCTAAGCTAAGATACACTCCCAGAGGGCGGCGGCTTAGCGTTTGCACAGCTGCTAAAAGCAGCTAGCGAGCGAACAACTCGGAATGAGGGCCTTAGCAAGAGTGACTCATTGCACATTGCAGTATTTGAGCAACTTATCTTCTATCTTGCAATCTATGCTGGGGTTTGGTATGACCAGTCGACCTTCAGAATGTCGGCACCAGAATGTCAACATGTTCTGAATGTCAACATGAATGTTAGGTCGACAGCCAACATGTCAACATTCATTTACAGTATGTCAACTTGCTTAAAATGTTGATGCATTTAGAATATAGATATTTAACATGTTGACAGCAGTATGTCGGCATATGTTTTTTTTGGCCTATTCCTAGCCTAATCCTAGAAATGAACCTGAGCCTAACCCTAAAAAGCATATGTCGACATTCTGGTGTTAACATGTTAAATGGAGACATTCTTTGTTAATATGTCAACATTTTATCTATGTCAACCTAAGTGTATGTTGACATATTGGTTGTCAGTGTCATATTACTAACTGTTCCTGATTATTTTCTCCGGGCAATGATATATTGTTATGGGGAGTTTTTTTCGGAAGAGGTGGGGGGTTCTGGTTCAGCCAAGGTTTCTTCATTCCCTCTCTACCAGAAAAGCCTTTTCTATGGAGTGCCTTGGAAATGATTGACTGATTGTAATGTTCTTTTGCTTTCCAATTGAATCATTTTTGGGAAACGTTTCTACCATACTGTAAGATCTTATAGAGGGGCAGATTTATATTCAAAATGATCGACAGGTGATCCCCTAATTAATTATTATACTGGTGCAGTCATTTACAAATTCTATCACTTTCAGTTATCATATCGTTTGTATTTGAGCTTCCATTTACAATTGATAATGTCAATTATTATCTTCAAACATAAAGCTATACACTATTTCCGTGGAGCCGCTATGGCCGCTAAACCACGTGCACGTGCTACGCACTTTGTACGCTATTTGCGTACAAAGTCCCGCATGTGGTACGCACTTGGCGTACACACGCTTCGCTGAGTGTACGGAATACACACAGCGGGCGCACACACAGTTGATAACGTTTAAACCTTGTTAATAAAATACAGTAAGAATATGCTTATACTCTAAACCTTAGTAGTCAAATACTGTAATGATGTAACGCTTAAAAACCTTAGCAATGTGTATGCTGTTTGAGCGATTGAGACGCTAAGAGAGCCCTTTGCAGGAAAGTGAAAACACAACACCGGGTTTGGTTAAAACCATAGCAGCTCTAACACTGCCGTGGATTATTCAGAGAAAAAGGGGAAAACAGTACAAGTTATACACGACAAGCTAACACAGAAATCTAACAGAATAACAGAGAATAAGACGAACAATGGCTACATAGAATATACATACGTGGGGAATCTTTTGCAAGCACGACCTGGAATCCAGTCCTCAGCTATTCAGGTAGAAAGCCTTCAGAGACATGAGGCTGGCCAGGCAACAGTGGTCTTTATATACACAACATACATTCACAATACAATGGTACCTGTAATCTCATTGTTCATTGGACACAGGGATGTGTCTCTACATTACAGCAAAGGTCATAGGTGGATTTGAACAGGTGGCCTGTGTCTGTCCCCAACTGCTCTTGTGGGTGGTATCCTCAGGATTCCCGCCGCATGTGTAATTTACAGCAAATACAGTTAATGTTCATAATCTACTTCTGTACATAACTATACGCAGGAGCGAGCGATCCTTTCCTAACTAACACCGGAATGTTACCCTTAAAATACCCTACAGCTGGATACTAGACACCACCTTTCAACCTTTATCTGACCCTTCCTATCATGCAAAGAGGAATCTCTCTGTCCAGGAACAGTTTAAACTAATCATACTCGCTGACATGGTCTAGGGGAATATTAATTACAAAATGCACTATTTGGGTTAAATATGCTACGATCGAGTCGCACGCTACACGCTCACAAACTCCGCCGTAAATACACATCTCATGCGCACGATCGCCGGAGCGATCTTGCGCAACTTGCGGGTATGTGTACGCACGTGGGACCAGGTGCACGAGCAGCGTGCATGTGCATGAGGGGTTAGTACAAGGGGTATGCATCATGATATTTTTCGACTTTGACAGTCCACCCTTTGGCATTTAACAATAACTGCCACTATCCAAACAATTAAGCGGAAAAATATATAATACAAGGAAATACCTATAAATGATTGGGTGGAGGGAGGAGAGGAGAAGGTGGGAAATGTATGACCTAGTGGGATAGTAAAAGCATGTATGTATGTATGAAATTCATTTCTGAGGGGCATGTATCATTGTGCCGTACATGTTCTAAATAAGCTTCGAGGTATTGCGAAGTATACATTAAATCCTTCTTATCCCGTATTAAGGGTCTGTAATTGAGCTCTTTTCGGCTTCTTGTTCCAACAAATGGGGTGCACATTAGTTGATGATACATGGGGGGGGGGAAATATGTGAGTGCTAATATATGTACCTATATCACCTGTCGACTATGTGTGTCACTACCTGAAGATCGTAGAGATGAAGATAAGAAACATGTGTTATAAATACATTCATATGATAATGTGTGTAATTGTCCTTGGATGTCTGTTGAAGTCTGTCCGGATAGGTGTATCTTTGCTGTGGGTGATAAGCAAAGTTTTTCAAGTGTCCATAGAAAGTTAAAGTCTCTAAAGTGTCTCGCAAAGTCTGTGAAAAAGTTCATCAAAGGTCTGTAGAAATGTTCATCAAAGGTCTGTAGAGATGTTCATCAAAGGTCTGTAGAAATGTGCATCAAAATCTTCTTCCGAGTGGATGTCTTTTTACCTTGGAGAAAAACAAAGGAGAAACGGGTGAAAGAAACGGACCATGGAATCACGTCTTATCACAACATTGTCTCGATTGATGGGTCATAAATTAAACCAGATGTTGTAACAATGCCCTCGCTCCTCAAACTCATCAATCTGGTACTGCGCTTGCAATGCATCAAAATCCGAACACATCTAAATATCAAACCAATCATTATGACAACTCCCAGGATACAAAGGAGAAATTTCCCTACATTCACGATAACATTTTGAGCCCATTCTCCTAAACCTGAGAACCAATTGCGTGGGCTCAACCATGAAACCCAGCCGGTCAGTTCATTACTCACAGCAGTAAGGGTAAGGTTGTGTCTCCTTTGGAACTCCCACTTCAATTGCAAGATATCGTCCATCTTTTGATCTATGACCTCGGTTGGGTCATCAGTGCTGTTTGTGATATACGTACAGCACTTCACACCATACTGAGTTGCTAGGGTGACACAATACCCGCCTGTCACCGCTGTGATGTAATTGAGAACCATCCTGTGCTGGATCAGTTCCGTTTTGTAAGCTTGCAATTCCCTCCCAGTATACCTGAAGGTGTCATCATACATCTCGGTGATATTGTCTATCAGGTTCGCTAGCGCATTAATATACCTAAAATTTATAATTCCTCTGGCGGTATGGGTGATATCTAACGCGAGTAGGAATTGAATCCCGGTGGATTCGTGGATCAAATCAGAGACTGTGTGCTCTGTCCTATCTATAAGGTGTCTCTTAACAATGTGTTCGTAGTGAGTGTGAGTGTAAGGAGCTTGAGCATTGCGGTGAACTTCTTTCATCTTATCATGGGTAATGGTCATTACTTCTGGCAACACTCTTCCAATGTAACACAATCCCTCTGAGTTTGGGGCAAGCCACTTATACGCCTTCCTCCCACATATGAAATATGCATCATCGGGGAGGACATATGGGACAGAATATGACATCACCATATTGCAAACCTTCCAGGTGAAAAATCCTATCCCTAACTCTCTCATCTGTTCAGTACACGTATCAGGCTGTATGATATGCGCACAGTATCCTGGAGATACTTCTCCAACCCGCATGGTCCTACTTCCTAGAGTGTACCTATACTGAAAATATCTCCCACCGTTGGCTATTTGGCGTATAAGTTCTGAGTCTACGGGCATTCTATCGGCTCTGTGTGAAAATGCCATGGTTTGGTTGTTCCATGTCACTTCCCAATTTCCTGGCTTTCGGGGATTGGAAATGTTAAAACATACTAAGGACCTATCCACATGATATTGGTGGAGCTTCAAACTAGGAGGCCTAGAAATAATAAATTTCTTGTCCACCGGTCTCCCACCCCTTAATTCAAGTACCTCATCTATTGTTAAAGAGTATGGCACTAGTCCTGACTTTCTATGACCTTGAGGTACTTGTGAGCACACCCAGCATTCCGTTTGATTTAAAACCTTACCCACTAACGAGTGATAGTCACTCAATGAATGACGGTCCATGTTGATATTAAGGCTGGACTGACATCTCTGGATGCACCCGTCCTCAACTATGTTTTCACAATTCCTACAGATACAATTCTCTTCAGCTAACAATCCTTCACAATGTCTCCTAGTGTCATGACTACCAGATCGTTTTCTGATACTCGCCTTTGCTCGGTGATTGTGTTGCTCTTGGAATTCTACGAATCCGTCCTTGTCATCAGAACCCATTCCAGATCCTTTCTCGACCTCTCTGGTACTCTCACCGAAATAGACTGTTCTGGTCAACAACAGGGTCAACAGGAAAACCCGGAACGCAGTCTCTTGGGGTAAGTCCATCTTGCAGGAGGAGAAAGAAAGAGTGGTAATGGGAGGTAAAGAAAATAATTAGAAGGGAAAGAAAACTGGAGCGACAACCGCCTCTGATCTTGTAGTTCTCTGTGCTCAGGTGCCGTGACAACAGTCCTGCCTCTCAACTTTCCCGGAACAGGCACTCCGGTGATATGGTTTCCTCTATACTCTGCTCTTTGTCACGGGCTTTCTCTGGGTCAGCGACCTTCTTACAGTGGGACGAGTGGACCCAAGTCTCTCTTTCGGCAACCTTCAATGCTGTCGTGCTGGTTAGTAAGACTTGGTACGGTCCTTCCCACCGGTCAATCAGGCAACCTGAGCGTAGAAAATTTCGAATCATTACATAATCCCCAGGTTCAATGTCATGACAATTACTGTCTGGCAGATCAGAAATCACTAGCTTTAGATTGCTATTTTGATTCCTCAACTGCTTGCTCATCTTAACCAAATACTTTACAGTTACTTCATTGTTGCATTTCAAATCATCCTGGGGGTCAATCATTACATGGGGTTGTCGACCAAAAAGAATCTCAAAGGGTGACAGGTTAAGAGGGGACCTGGGAGTGGTTCTGATGCTGTACAATACAAGTGGCAAAGCTTCTGGCCACAACAATCCAGTTTCAGCCATCACTTTGCTCAACTTGTACTTAATAGTGCTGTTTACTCTTTCCACTTTCGCACTCGCCTGTGGGCGGTACGGAGTATGCAGCTTACTATTAATTCCCATTAATTTGCACATTACCTGAAAGACTTCACCTGTAAAATGGGTACCTCTATCACTTTCAATTATCCTAGGGATACCATACCTGCACACAAATTCCTGCTCAATTTTCTTTGCAGTGAACGTAGCAGTATTTGTGGCAGCGGGGAACGCTTCTACCCAATTTGAAAACACATCAATACAGACCATCACATACTTTAAGTTTCTACAGGGTGGTAATTGTATGAAATCAATTTGTATCACCTGAAAAGGGCCGTCTGTTGGCGGGATATGGGATGGTTCTGTTGGTATTGCCTTTCCAATATTCTTCCTCAAGCAGGTGAGGCATGTCATTGCTCTCTTACGCGCATGAGAAGAGAATCCTGGCGCGCACCAGTAGGCTCTTACCAACTTGCACATACCGTCTTTGCCTAGATGGGTCAGACCATGTGCCGCCTCAGCTAAGCTTGGAAGGTATGCTCTGGGTGCCACTGGCTTACCCTGTCCATCTGTCCAGAGTCTTGAGGACTCCTGGCCATATCCTTTTGACCTCCAGACTGCCTTTTCCTGTGGGGAACACACATTTTGCATTTCACTCAATTTTTGTGTGTTGACGGTATTGAATACCATCAGTTGTGTGATGTCTGTCTGTATGGGGGTGCTGGCTGCTGATTTAGCAGCTTCGTCTGCCCGGCTGTTACCAAGTGACACTGGGTCTTGGCTGTACGTGTGGGCTTTACACTTGATAACAGCCACTCTGTCAGGTTCCTGTATCGCTGCTAGAAGTCTTTTGATGTGGGTCGCATGCGCCACGGGTGTGCCAGCTGCCGTCATGAAACTTCTGAGGCGCCATAGGGCCCCCGAAATCATGCACTACTCCAAAGGCATACCTAGAATCCGTGTAGATATTGGCTGACTTACCCTTAGCCAATTCACACGCTCTTGTTAGGGCGACCAGCTCAGCAACTTGTGCTGAGTGTGGTGGACCCAGGGGTTCCGCTTCTATGGTACCTTTGTCATCTACGACTGCGTATCCAGTACACAAGTCTCCCGAGTCCATCTGTCTGTGGCAACTACCGTCAGTGTAAAAAGTAAAATCTACACCTTCCAGTGGGTTGTCACTGATGTCGGGCCTTGCAGTGAAATTTTGGGTCAACTATTCCATACAATCATGTGTGTCAGTGTCTGTACTAAATCCTCCTTCACCATCACTCTCATCCCCCACCCTTTGTGCCTGTCCAGGCACACCTGGGAGATACGTTGCAGGATTTAGTGCGCTGCATCTCCTTATGGTGATGTTTACAGGGGCCATTAGTGCTAATTCCCACCTTGTAAACCGTGCTGATGAGACGTGTCTTGTTTGGGCAGAATTCAGTAAGGCTGACACTGCATGAGGTGTATGGATGGTCAGGTTGTGTCCCAACACTACATCTTCGCTTTTACTCACTAGCAATGCTATCGCTGCAACACTTCGCAAGCATGTGGGGAGGGATCGTGCTATGGTGTCTAGCTGAGCGCTGTAGTAGGCTACCGGCCTGCTGGCATCACCATGTTTCTGGGTTAAAACACCTGCCGCACACCCAGCACTCTCCGTACCGTACAATTCAAAGGGTTTCCCATAATCTGGCATACCTAATGCTGGTGCCTGCGATAGGCACTGTTTGAGTCTCTCAAATGCCAGTTCGGACTCGTCTGTGTGCGAAATCCGATCTGGTTTGTTTGATGAGACCATCTCTTGCAAAGGTAAGGCTAGCATGGAAAACCCTGGGATCCAGTTGCGGCAATACCCACACATTCCTAGGAAAGTGCGAATCTGTTGCTGGGTTTGTGGCAGAGTCATGTCGCGAATCGCCTTTATTCTATCAGCGGTGAGGTCTCTCAGTCCTTGTGTCAAGCAATGTCCCAAATATTTTACCTTGGTCTGGCATAACTGCAACTTATCCTTTGAAACCTTGTGTCCCGTATCAAAAAGATGAAACAAAAGTTGTTTTGTGTCTTTCAAGGACGATTCGAGTGAATCAGAACACAGCAGTAAGTCATCTACATACTGTATTAATACTGATCCGCTCTCAGGTTGAAAGGATTGTAAACAATCATGCAAAGCCTGTGAGAAAATACTTGGGCTGTCAATGAAACCTTGTGGTAAGTGAGTCCAGGTGTACTGTACTCCTCTTTATGTGAATGCAAACAAGTATTGGCTGTCAGGGTGCAGAGGGACCGAAAAGAAAGCGGAGCAGAGGTCAATAACAGTGAAAAATTTCGCAGTAGGAGGGATTTGCATAAGGATGACAGCTGGATTTGGCACTACGGGGAATTGGCGCTCAACTATTTTGTTGATCCCCCTTAGATCCTGCACTAGCCTGTAACCCCTCCCCCCACTCTTTTTCACAGGGAAGATGGGACTATTGGCAGTGCTGGACGTCCTGACTAGGATGCCCTGTTGCAGCAAGCGCTCTATGACTGGGTACACTCCTAACTCCACCTCTGGCTTCAGAGGATACTGTGGGATTTTTGGAGCTATCGTACCATCTTTTACTTGAACTACTACAGGAGCTACATTTGCCATCAATCCAGTGTCTTGTCCATCTTTGGTCCAAAGTGACTCCAGTATCTGGGAGATCATTTCCTCTACCTTGGATGGACACCTGTCTGTAACAGCAGTGTGTGACATTAACCTTTGTGGGGAGTCTAGCATATCCTGCACTTCCTGAGCGTGATTCTCGGGTATATCTAAGAAAACACCTTCAGGAGTACAATATATGACACACCCCATCTTACACAGTAAATCTCTCCCAAGTAGATTAGTCGAAACCGATGCAGCTAGCAAAAAGGAGTGCTTGGTTTGCAAAGGCCCTATCGTAATCTCTGCTGGTTTACTTAAAGGGTAGTGTTGTACTACTCCTGTTACTCCCATTGCTGGAATTGTTTTACCCGTGGTTTTCATACCCACCGTTGAATTTAACACTGACTTGGCCGCCCCCGTATCTACAAGGAAAGGTAGTGATCTGCCAGCTACATCAATTGTGACCTCAGGTTCACTTCCAAGGCTCGCAATTAATTTCACTGGCTGCAGACTACAGGTGTGGCCTGACCCCTATTGTTAGTTGTGACCCTCCCGCAGCACGTTGGCAGCTACAATACGTGAGGGGGGTAACTGAGAATTTTCAGAGACCTGCCAGTCTCTCTTTGGTGGGTACCTCTTTGTTTCCCCTGCATGTGGCTCATAACTCCTCCTCTGCGGTCCCTGATCCCATTTGCGTGCGCCATACCGTGTGTCATGTTCTGGTCTAGGGGGTCGATATACCTTATGTGGGTCTCTAGAGTTGCAGTTCCGTGTGTAATGTCCTTCCCTCTGACAGTTATAACATTTTACCACATACGACTTACCATCAGGGGTCTAGGGCTTAGGCTGAGGTGGCCTTGTTGTAAGGGCCTGTATACTTACTGCCATCAGCTTATCCCCCTGTGACTCCCTGTGTCTAACGATGTTCCGATCATGCCCAACAGCAGACTCTCTTAATGCAGCCACCGAGATACCTCTCCAGTTAGGTTGAATGGTCTGTACCCTTGTTCTCAACACTTCCTTTAAACCGTCCATTAATACGGACACCACTACCTCCCTATGATGCACACTTTCCTCAATGTCCAGGACCCCAGTGTATCTAGCCATTTCCTCTAGTGCTCGATGGAAATAGTCAGAAGCAGTTTCAACTTCTTTTTGTCTAATGGAGAAAATTTTGTTCCACTTGACAACAGTTGGGAAATATACTCCTAACTGCAGATTGATCTGTTTAACATTTTCCTGATTGTATTCATCAGTGAGAGGTACCTCTTCATCTAATTTACATTCAGTAATGAATTTCACAGGGTCAATACTAGAGGGCAAACATGCCCGCAGCACTGTCCGCCAATCTTTGTTATTGGGTTCGGCGGCGTTACCTAGTTCTTTAATAAACCTTTGACATGCGGCTAGATCTTTCCTGGGATCGGGAAATTCAGACATAATTGTCCTTAATTCTGTCCGGGACCAGGGGCAATGCATTGCAATGTTCCTGACGGGAGTGACTCCCTGTGCGTCAGTCTTTCCATTGGGGACTGCGATCACCCTGACAGGATTAAGTTCAATTACATCACTCTGGGTTGATTCTACAATGTGAGGTGTAATTGTTTCTGCATAATGTACAGTTCCGTACTTACCTGTGGACACGACCTCACCTGGCCCTCCACTAGGGGCCTTCGCTACTGCTCTTACTGGTTGGGCCGTGCCCACTGTAGTATCTTGTATGGTGGCTGCTACAGAGAGTGCCGATATCGTGGTGGGCTCATCTTCCTGGTCGCAGTCCTGAGGGAAGTTTAAGATGGGATACAACTTACACGGGTTAGCATTAGCATCAATACATTTATCTACTTTACTCTTATCACCATTAATACATTTATTAAGTGCACTTTTATCGTATACCAGTATGCCATTCTCTGTAGCCATTTTGTCTCCTGTTATGTATGGTGGTGGTGGTGCTGTTGCTATCAGTTTCCTGCTAGGGTTGGAACCAGCTGCTTGAGCTAGTCCCCGTTGTATCTCACCCTCCTGTTGCCATAACTGTAAATAATCATAATGTCTAATCCTTTGCTTTCCGGATTTTATCAGACATATCCTTCTCCTTAAATTTTGCAACACCTCAGGATTAAAACTGCCTACCCTAGGGAACGGTTCCCTATCGTCTACAGTCATTCGTTCCCACTCATTGCATAAGACCTCTGCGTGTGATCCATATTTCTCACACATTATGTACCTCGCCGACCCTTTGGGCCGACAAATATCAACGTGAACCCTTGTTGATCGTCCCTTACTTGAGCAACTGGCCCCCATTCTTTGCAGGTATTGCCTTCTCAGCTAATCCTTACAAAAACCAAATGACTCAGTGATAAGGCGACGGTGAAAGTTCTCCGAGCGCTCTCACCCACTTACGCCCCTGTTGGCCAATACACCGAACACTGTGCCCAATGCTGGTCGTACCCAACCTCGGGCCCCTGTGTAACCGTTATTTACGGAGAGCGTGTGGGAGTATGCTACCCCTCCCAGTAAATATCAGTTGTTGGAGATTTCCTGAGTGACCAGCGAAACTCCCTTAAAATAAAAAAACTGTTACACAAATCACGTTACGTGTACAACTAGCGTCTATGACCCCGCAAATTGAGTGGGTATCAAGGTGAACTAACTAATGCACACAGTAACGTGCGGTACAGTCGCACTGCGTATAAGTAACTATTACTTATCCGCCGAACGACCAACGGAATCTGTTGTTTAGGCTGCGAAACCTCAGCCGGAGCGTATCTGAACAGGCCTATATGGGTACTACGCAAACCCCCGGGGCTGCGCTCTCTACATCTGACCTTTCTGAGGCCACGGTTTTCAGAGCTTCGCTTGACCTAGTCAGCGGATTTCTGACTTCGCCGACCTTTTGGTCTGCTGTAATACTAATTGCTCCTTTATACCTTATACAATGTTAACGTGAGAAAGCCACTTTCACGCCACCAAGTGTCCACTCACCTGATGTGGTCTCCTACGGGATCCCGAATTCTGGGTTCACAAAACCTTTATTGTTTGCACACTCACTCTTGCACACTCATATACACTTCGATTTTTCTGTACAGAAAATTACTTTCATTCAGGTGAAACAGGCTAATCTCAGAGGTGATGCAATAAGAGAAGGATCTTTTAAACTAAAATATTGGAAACTGAACAAATTTGTGCTATTTTCGCATGGCTACCGTATCGCCTAAACTAAAACAATGCTATCGTGTGATTTGTATTTAGTGGGCGTATCTGTACGCACGTTGCGTAATATACGCCACGTGTGTAGGCCTTTGCGTTGCGTACGCAGTCTCGCACGCTGTCCGAGACACGTGTACAAAGGCCGGATACGCCCGCAGTAACACAAATAACACGTTTCTATAAATGTAAACGATATTCAACTATAATCGCTTACTAACACCACACAGTATCTCCTGTATAAACCTTTATAACTGGGTCAGGCTGCGTGTGTGTTTTACACTTACTCCCTTAAATATTACTCTTTAATTTTAGCTGAATAGCAACAAATTTCTCAGCAAGTCATCAATGCTAATGCAAACAAGAGGGTAGATATGCGAAAATACACAAATGAAATACAGGTGTGTGCGTGTGTTACATGTGTTGCGTGCGCAGTTGGCAACAAACAGAAATTAAACAGATTTAAAACCAAACAATAGCTTTACGTTCTTACCTTTCGGATCCCACCAGCATCCCTTCAAACAAAGCGGAGCAGACGCTTATCTAATCAGCACTAGTGTATCCCCGACCACAAAACAGCTAACAGGGGATACTACCTTCCCGCCCTTTGCTGTTAGATAAAAGTCTGCCTTGTCCTGCTAGGCTGCGGATATGAGGAGAACCGGACGAGCTCCCACTTGATAATGTCAATTATTATCTTCAAACATAAAGCTATACACTATTTCCGTGGAGCCGCTATGGCCGCTAGACCACGTGCACGTGCTACGCACTTTGTACGCTATTTGCGTACAGAGTCCCGCACGTGGTACGCACTTGGCGTACACACGCTTCGCTGAGTGTACGGAATACACACAGCGGGCGCACACACAGTTGATAACGTTTAAACCTTGTTAATAAAATACAGTAAGAATATGCTTATACTCTAAACCTTAGTAGTCAAATACTGTAATGATGTAACGCTTAAAAACCTTAGCAATGTGTATGCTGTTTGAGCGATTGAGACGCTAAGAGAGCCCTTTGCAGGAAAGTGAAAACACAACACCGGGTTTGGTTAAAACCATAGCAGCTCTAACACTGCCGTGGATTATTCAGAGAAAAAGGGGAAAACAGTACAAGTTATACACTACAAGCTAACACAGAAATCTAACAGAATAACAGAGAATAAGACGAACAATGGCTACAGAGAATATACATACGTGGGGAATCTTTCGCAAGCGCGACCTGGAATCCAGTCCTCAGCTATTCCTTCAGAGACATGAGGCTGGCCAGGCAACAGTGGTCTTTATATACACAACATACATTCACAACACAATGGTACCTGTAATCTCATTGTTGATTGGACACAGGGATGTGTCTCTACATTACTGCAAAGGTCATAGGTGGATTTGAACAGGTGGGCTGTGTCTTTCCCCAACTGCTCTTGTGGGTGGTATCCACAGGATTCCCGCCGCATGTGTAATTTACAGCAAATACAGTTAATGTTCATAATCTACTTCTGTACATAACTATACGCAGGAGCGAGCGATCCTTTCCTAACTAACACCGGAATGTTACCCTTAAAATACCCTACAGCTGGATACTAGACACCACCTTTCAACCTTTATCTGACCCTTCCTATCATGCAAAGAGGAATCTCTCTGTCCAGGAACAGTTTAAACTAATCATACTCGCTGACATGGTCTAGGGGAATATTAATTACAAAATGCACTATTTGGGTTAAATATGCTACGATCGAGTCGCACGCTACACGCTCACAAACTCCGCCGTAAATACACATCTCATGCGCACGATCGCCGGAGCGATCTTACGCAACTTGCGGGTATGTGTACGCACGGGGGACCAGGTGCACAAGCAGCGTGCATGTGCATGAGGGGTTAGTACAAGGGGTATGCATCATGATATTTTTCGACTTTGACACAATGGTGTATTAGGGGTTAAGTCAACTAGACTTAGGTTAACAGTCAATAGGTTGACCACTATTGTTGACATGGTTCAAAGGTTGACATTGACAATAGTTCGACATGGCAAAGGTCAACACGGAAAACGGTCAACATGAGCTTTTCACATTTTTTTTATTTGTTGAACTTTTTCATACTTTACGATCCATGTGGACTACGATTGGGAATAGTAACCTGCCTGAAGAATGGTGAGTGAAGGGGTGCACTAATTGGGGTTTCTGCTGATTTTAAGGCGTAAAAAAAACACCCAAAAAAGTAAAAACACTCATGTCGACCTTTTCCTATGTCAAACTTTTTTATGTCAACCTTTAGTCCACGTTGACCTTTTCCATGTGTCGACCTAGTACATGTCAACCAATAGTGGCCGACCTAGTGACTGTCGACCAAGTTAGGGTCGAGCCATTGATCTACACCGTGGACGAGGGTATGTACTTATATCAAGGAAATTGGACTGTAAGCTAAACTGGGTCAGACACTATGCAGCCCCAGCATTTAGCACAGGGATCATTAGTCACAATGCTTGTAGTGGAACGCTCTTGGTGCAGTCCCATCTCTCTTGATGTCTCTATTGTCAAACATGACGCAATACATTTATAGATATTTACGGAGGGTATCCTCAGTGAACCTGTAATCATCCCCAGCACTATAGCATTCCAGCAAATTATCTGCCATTGTATACTAGTAAAACGATTACAGATTACGTGTGGGTGGAAGGATAGCATTGCAGTAAGTAGATGTAGAATGGAGATAACCTCTACAGCAGCCATATGTGTGCACCGCAGTTTTACGTCTGACATCCTATAGCCAGATAAATCTATCAGCGTTTGCTTCTAATTCTAGTCCTTTCAGCTCTCACGTTGTACTGTGAGTGTCTAAAACCTACAGAACCAAGAGGAAATTTCAGACAGTTCTAGATCTGGTTTCCCAGTAAGGTTCACACAACCAGCTCCTTCTTTCCCAGACTGGACAGATGTGGAATGTATCCGAGTCCACGGTCACGGTATTATCCCATATGAGCTTCCTGGCACAAGCAGGAAAAACTTTTAAGAGCCATGCAATGGTTATTGTCATAAAGAATTACATTCTGGCAGGCTTCAGCCAGAACAGATGTACAGTCCCCAACAAGTAAATTAACAGTTTACATCACCCTTTGTTTCTGTGTTATCCGGCATGGCGGTGTAAATAAAATAATGCTATAAAATAATTTCAAGCAACTCGCAAATAAATCTCTTTATTTTTAAAAACAATGGGGGTCGTTCCGAGTTGATCGTAGCTGTGCTAAATTTAGCACAGCTACGATCAGGCACACTGACATGCGGGGGGACGCCCAGCACACGGCTAATCCGCCCCGCATGTCAGTGATGCGCCCCCCCGCAGAAGTGCAAAGGCATCGCACAGCGGCGATGCCTTTGCACTTGAAGAGTAGCACCCGGCCAGCGCAGCTTTAGTGTGCTGAAAGGGAGCTACTCTTCGCTCCCCGCCCACAGTGGCTGCATGTGATGTTACGCAGCCGCTGCGGGTCACTCCCTGCACGGTCCGGCCACGCCTGCGTTGGCTGGACCGTGCCCACGATACAGCGGCCAAACGCCGCCGTTTCGCCCCCTCCCGCGCATAGACCGCTTCTGCCTGTCAATTAGGCAGAGGCAATCGTAGTGTAGCGACGGGCGGCCATGCTCCGGCACATTGCGGGCCTGGCGCATGCGCAGATCTGATCTGATCGCTACGCTGCGAAAAACTGCAGCGTGCGATCGGGTCAGAATGACCCCCAAAGCGTATTACAACTAATTTGTATAATTTACAGTGACATTTAATGTAAACTTTACATAGAACCTGACCTACTGTACAGTTGTAAATAAAGATATCCTGTTTGTCTCTAGAGATAAGAGAAACGTTTAATCCAGCAAATACATGTATCCGAAGCAGACATAATGATCACCATCAACTCCCAATTTTGTTTGGGAGGTGTAAACTGTACTCGCTATTCTCGCCGCGCTTCGGGCACGATGGTTTGCTCCATTGCCGCCGCGCTTGCCACAGGTTACTTTTTCCAATAGATGTCCACATGGAGAGTAAATTAAGCAAATGTTGGAAAAACTTGTGAAAAACGGAAAAAAATGTGCTGACATCTTTTTTTTTTACCATTGTCATGCCGACCTTTTGAACCTGTCGACCTTCCATACCTGTCGACCTTAAGCACTGTCAACCTTTTATCTGTCGTCCTTTTGTACCTGTTGGCCTAATGCATGTCGACCATATGGTGTAAACCTAATGACTGTCGACCAATACATTGTTCATCTGTTTTCCGGATGTCGTGTCCAAGAGTCTGTCATTATAACACACAAATGTGTCCTGGTACCCTTGCTGGGAATCACTGAAAGACACCCTGAGGTAGCTGTAATACGGTCATTCCTCAGCACCTTGGCCCTCACTGAGATGTGGTTGTTGGTGCTATCACTGCTTACATAAAAGCAGCAGCAATAGCACTAATATGGTAATGCAGTTGGAAGGTATCTGAGCTGCACCCTGGGACGCAGTATCGGATCATCTCCGACACCATCGTGTGTGACCCTTGGGGTCGCGCAAGCCGGCCATCACAGCTGCTTCCTAGAGGCTAGGAAATCGCCATCCTCTGATGGAGATCCTGGCCTCTTCTCTCACCTGCAATGGCAGCGACACACCTGTAACGGCTGCGACACGCCTACGTTTGGACACCTCCTGAACCCCAAATGGCATCAGACTGTCAATCACTGACAGTCTGACGCCGGGCTGCTTCCTGTATCGCAAGACCGTTTGCATATGCGCAGAACGGGTCCTGCACAGGTACTTTGCACATCATGGCATGGTAATACCACTTTTACACCAAAATCCCGGGTCTGACCCAGGATTTGGAACACGATTCCAAGCCGGGTCAGACCCGGGACTCCGCCTTTTACACCGCAGTGCCAATTCGGGAATATGCCGGATCGGCACCGTTTACACTGCACGTGGGTGCAGTGTCTTTGAGGCCTGCGCTTAGAGATGACGTCATCTCCATGCACCGGGAAACCTGGCAGATCAGGACTCCCTTGTGTCACTCTGGGGGCAAGCCTAGCAATCTGAGCTGCTGGGCTGACCCCAGTCTCCAACACTGCCGGGCACCCGATACAGCGATGCAGTCTGCATAGACAGCATACACTGTGTCCCCAGTCTCCGGCGCTGCATGGAAGCCAGCACAGGGCTGCTGTCTGCATAGACAGCGTGCGCTGTGACCCCCAGCCTCCCGACCACCCACCAGACACTGCGGTTCGGGAGGTCTTCCATGCTGTAAATGGGTACTGGGTCAGATGACCTGGCTTACCCATTTACACTGCCTCCTACCCCGGGTCTTACCCGTGTCCAACCCTGTGCGCAAGCCAGGTTGAATTCCCAGAAAAATGGACCAAGGGTTTTGGAGAAGGACCCTTTCACACCGCCTGCAATCCCGTGATTTTGCCTGCTCCCATGCAAAGTCCCGGGATATTTCAGGCGGTGTAAAATGGGTATAACAATCTGACCTGAATGAGGTCCCTTATAACTGAAAGGCAAAAATTAAATGTGATTCAGAGTTGGGTTCAAATACATATCCGCCACATAGAAATGGGACTGAAATAACAGCCACATTGCGTATATGTGCAGGTCTTAAGCTCTGTTTTCATTTAAATGACAACAGCCCAATGCCATGTACACCTTTGTGCAGTGTCAGACTAGGGCATGAAGGGCCCACCGGGGCAATGCAGTTATAGGTGCCCATACTTAGGGGTGTGGCCAGCCTCCACAGAGGTTTGAAATACACAATAGTTTAGTGTAGTGTAATGCAACATATCTACCATGCAGTGCCGTAACTAGGTGTGTGCCGGCGGTGCCTGGCACACAGCGCATGTGCACTGAGGGCGCAGGACCGCCGGCAACACCTGCAGGTCCGCGCTGTCTGCAGAAGCACTGTACCTGCAGCGGCGGATCAGGACGCTGGAAGTGATTGACATATGTCCAGTCCGTCCTGCGCCTCCTCGTCTCCTGTGCCTCCTCCTCGCAGCCTGCCTATCGGTGCTGAAAGGGGGCGTGGCCACGGGTCCGCGATTAGGCTACGCCCCCCGACTTTGCTGTTTGGTCTCTCACTCTGCGGCCGTCTCTGCTACAGCTCTCCTGGAGGTAAAGTTGGCGGGATGGGAGGGGAGGGTTGGGGAGGATGTATGTGTGTGTGTGTGTGTGTGTGTGTGTGTGGTGTGACTGGAGGTGACAGGCTGTGTGTGTGTTGTGACTGGAGGTGACAGGATGTGTGTGTGTGTGTGTGTGTGTGTGTGTGTGTGTGTGTGTGGTGTGACTGGAGGTGACAGTGTGTGTGTGTGTGTGTGTGTGTGTGTGCGCGTGTGCGCGTGTGTGTGTGTGTGTGTGTGTGTGTGTGTGTGTGTGGTGTGACTGGAGGTGACAGGCTGTGTGTGAGTGTGTGTAGGGACTGTCTCCCATAATGTGTAATAAGGGGACACTGTCTGCCGTAATGTGTAATATGGGGACGCTGTCTGCCGTAATGTGTAAAACAGGGGACGCTGTCTACCGTAATGTGTAATAAGGGCACGCTGTCTGCCGTAGTGTGTAAAAAGGGGGGCGCTGTCTACCGTAATGTGTAATAAGGGCACGCTGTCTGCCGTAATGTCTAATAAGGGGACGCTGTCTGCCGTAATGTGTAAAACAGGGAACGCCGTCTACCGTAATGTGTAATAAGGGCACGGTGTCTGCCGTATTGTGTAAAAAGTGGACGCTGTCTGCCGTAATGTGTAAAAAGTGAACGCTGTCTGCCGTAATGTGTAATAAGGGGACGCTGTCTGCCGTAATGTGTAAAAAGTGGACGCTGTCTGCCGTAATGTGTAAAACAGGGGACGCTGTCTACCGTAATGTGTAATTAGAGGACGCTGTCTGCCGTAATGTGTAAAACGGGACGCTGTCTGCCGTAATGTGTAAAACAGGTGACGCTGTCTGCCGTAATGTGTAAAAAGGGGAAGCAGTCTGCCGTAATGTGTAATATGGGGACGCAGTCTGCCGTAATGTGTAAAAAGGGGGACGCTGTCTGCCGTAATGTGTAAAAAGGGCACGCTGTCTGCCATAATGTGTAATAAGGGGATGCTGTCTGCCGTAATGTGTAATAAGGGGACGCTGTCTACCGTAATGTGTAAAAAGTGGGACTGGCTGCCGTAATGTGTAAAAAGGCGGACTGTCTGCCATAATGTGTAAAAAAGAGGACTCTGTCTGCCACGCCCCTATATATTTTTGGCGCGCCTACGGCGTGCACTGCCCCTGTTTTGCATAGGGGGGGCGCCGAGGCCGTTTCTTGCACACAGCGCTAAAATGTCTAGTTACGGCACTGCTACCATGTACAATACAACTGCACAGTCTGGAACCTGATCTCTAGAGGAAGGAGTGGGCCCTCAGGCAGTGGGGCCTACCGGTGGTTTCCCTGGTACCCCTGTGGGCCAGTCCGACCCTGCCTTAGTGTGTATGCAAAACATAATTTTTATGTTTAACTGTAAATGAAACCATTAGCTTTAATGTAAGAATTAATTAGGATTGCCACGCACACTTCATTCAGAGATGTCAATCATTCTGCAAGCTTTGGAGCACTGCAAGCGACCATGCAGTCCCAGATCCTGCCCTCGCGCAGTGCGGCTTCTGCGCACATCAAAACATATGAGCGATGTACCTAAACATTGAGTTCACATACATCTCTGAATTAGCCCTTACTTCCCAGTACTATTGTATTTTCTATCATATCTAAACACCGCATGAATGTATGGCCCAAAATTGAAGGGATTTCCACCTATCAACTTCAGTACGATTGATTTGTATATGCTGCTGCAACGTTTACTTATAATTACACTGATTTATCTGTTTTTACTGCACCTTTCCTATATTCTTGTAGCATACGGCTGCTTTAAGTCTAATGCAGAGTGCACAATGGAGTTTTGCCATATCCAATGGTAAGAAAAATACATTTGGCTGAGAATCTGAATAATGGCCCTCATTCCGAGTTGTTCGCTCGCAAGCTGTTTTTAGCAGATTTACTCACGCTAAGCCGCCGCCTACTGGGAGTGAATCTTAGCTTCTTAAAATTGCGAACGACGTATTCGCAATATTGCGATTACACACCTCTCTTAGCAGTTTCTGAGTAGCTCCAGACTTACTCGGCATCTGCGATCAGTTCAGTGCTTGTCGTTCCTGGTTTGACGTCACAAACACACCCAGCGTTCGCCCAGACACTCCTCCGTTTCTCCAGCCACTCCCGCGTTTTTCCCAGAAACGGTAGCGTTTTTCCGCACACACCCATAAAACGGCCAGTTTCCGCCCAGAAACACCCACTTCCTGTCAATCACATTACGATCGCCTGAACAATGAAAAAGCATTGCAAATTTACTTGGCGCAATCGCAGTGCGAACATTGCGCATGCGCCCTAAGCGGAAAATCGCTGCGATGCGAAGAAATTTACCGAGCGAACAACTCGGAATGAGGGCCCATGCACAGAAGGAAGTTACAAAGTAACTTTGCACTTAATAAAGTTAGTAAATGAAAGTTGTGTCATAGTGGCCATTAAGATGAAGGGTATTTCTGTACAACTGTAAGTCTTGTCACCTCTTTTCCACAACTGGGTACACCATGGCAACTTAATAGCAAATATATTACTAGCCAGTCACACGTCACCAGGTCTGTTTTATTGGCCCATCCAGATCTGTGATTGCCAAGATTTGGAAACATGTCATTTGAGACATCTATGTTGATAGACAATATGTCCACAGCAAACACTCATTCTCGATACTCAGACCAGCAGTGTGGGGTGATATACAGACAGGGGTCAGATACATTTGTTATCTAAGGACAGGCAAAGGTCAGTAATAGGCTGCAGTAGGGATGTAGGTGCAAACATACATTTATCGGGTAGTACAATGGTCTGACAGGACCAGACTTAAAGGGTCACCAGCCTGAAACATTTTCAGTGCTTAATTGTGCCTATCACAGGTAAATGTGAATACTAAGCATAGTGGGGCAGGTGTATTAGCCTGGAGAAGGCATAAGGAAGTGATAAATCAGTGATAAGTGCAAGGTGATAAAGGCAGCAGCCAATCAGCTCCTAACTGTTAATTTACATATTGGAGCTGATTGGCTGGTGCCTTTATCACCTTGCACTTATCACTGCTTTATCACTTCCTTATGCCTTCTCCAGGTTAATACATCTGCCCCAGTGTTATATCATACTTTTGTGAAAACTAGGGAGTTGTGTGTAACTTTACACTGTCATTTTAAGACCATTCTGAACAGTAAATTATAACAATACTCTAATGGGTTATGTATGTGCACACCCTAGGGTGACCCTCCATCTCGCATCAGTGCCCCCAACCCTCTTCATGCCCTTCACTCCAGAAATGCTGCATTTTACCTTGGGAGGTGGGAGCAGCATCCCTGTCCCTGCAGATTGAAGGTGTGGCCACTGGCATGGAGGAGGAGCCAGAAGCTTCATACTGTATGTGAGATGCCTCTGGCTGCTTCTCCTTCATGTCACTGTGTGGGGGACACTATAACACTGAATGATTTATTCTAAATCAGATATCATGTCACTCAGAGTTTTAGGTGCACCCATTGCTTTTGGTACCCTTGGCACCACCTAATAGCCCTTGGTCACTCAAGTAGGATAGATTGTTATCAAACAAATGAAAAATGAATCCTAACAGCACCAAAACATTCAGAGTTAAATGTAAGTCTGCAGTAATTGCATATTTGTCCCTGTATGCCGAGCGCTACACATCTCTGCGGCCGCACTGCCACCATCCATGTGCTTGGCTACAGCACTATTATCAGCATACACTAGCACAGCCCTATCCATGGTGCAAGAGATCCATCCGGTGCGCACGCACAACGCACACATAACTCCGTATAGGCCCCATTACCTTCCAGTTAGACACCTCCAGCCTCCAGTGGAGATGTGAGTGAATGGTGCTCCGCCCAGTATCGCCTGTGGCTGTGTGAACTCAACTACAGAGCATGCACAGTGCGGAATCACCCAACATCCCTGTATATTTGTTCCTCTGTGATCATTTCTATTGATTCTATTTCTCCTACAGTATACCTTATTCCTCCTTCCAAAAGAACGTGTTCCTCTACAAGGGTATAACAACACTAGCAAGCTTTCCTGCCTCTCACAGCTCCCGTAGTAAATCGATCGGTTGCTTTACTGGGAATCTCGGTAGAGCCCACAAAATGGCCGCCTCCCCTGTGGGCCATCAGCAGTCGCACTTTTGGTATAAAATTGGATTTTGATTTCATGTAATGTGTGACTAATACAATAAATTGGGTATAGCAAATATAAGAGGATAAATGCTTTCTAGACTATGGCACATTGCCTAAACGCGTTCTGTTACTGTGTATTTGTTCTTCAGTCTGGCCAATAAAATAAGTTAGTGTAATTATGTGTGTCTCCATGTGCTATCTTACTGTGGGTCCTTTCCAATAAGGATTCCCCCACAAGCGTATCCCCTAGTGAGTTCTGCTGAATAGAGCCCAGTTGTTGTGAACACAAGCACTTGTCGGATCAGCTGTCTGGATTGCATAGCAGATTTTGCCTGTAAAACTTTCTGAAGAAGTTACATTGTGTGATTGTTTACTGCACCACCAACTCTCCGACGTTATAACCTGGGGAGTTCCCCACAGCACTGCCCGCACGCACCAGCCAGGATACACACACAGCATCTATATTATGTCCTGATTAATGAAGGCACGGCCTTAGGCACACTCTGTTATCAAAGTGATAATCTCTTTAAAACACACAGGATGATTAATTATTAATTAGCAAGATAAATGCTGCCTAAAAAAGAGCTCTTAAATTACTGCTTTCAAAAGCAGCAGCTCCACGTTAAGTCACTGTCAGAAGTTGACACTTATGTATTTGTACAGAAGGCTGGCGTTACAATTAAAGGTAAATCTAACCCCGTAACCTCATATTGTTCTTAGTATCTGTTCTAGGCAGGGGATCTATGGAGCACACGTGGCACCGGCAAGGTCAGCAGCGCAGTTAGAGTGAGACTTGACTACAGGGCTGTACACACGGGGAGAGATGTGTGCTGAGCGATCTAGTACAGTCCGCTCAGCACACATCTCCCCACCGCTCAGCACACAACCTGATGTGTCTGAGCAAGGGGGGGGACTCATTTCACCCAGCGGTGAAATGAGCGACCTGCTAGATTGTGCCAATCTAGTACCAGCGATAGCGAGGCACGGGGCCGCGCATCGCTATCGCTGTGGGGCATATACATGGAGAGATCCGTGCTTAACTTCTAAGCAATCTCGTCAGATACCCCATCCTGATGTCATTCTACAGCTGTATACATTGGTGCACAGGGAATAGCTGCCGTAAACCACAGCAAGCAAGCACATGGTCTGTTTTCATTTCCTTAAATATAATAGAAAATATCAGTTTAACATTGGATTTGGTGTGTCGCTACATACAAATGCTGTGCACCAGTCTATGTACATGTCTGAAATAGGGATTGCCATCGGTCATCGATGAGTCAAAATCATCAATGGTTTGTGACTGTTTGTGAATGCTTTTGCCATCGATTGGAAAGAACCAGATGGTTTCCCTCCATCAATGGCACAGCATAAACAAATAATTTATTTTATTTTATTTTTTTGCAAGGTGTCGGGACACGCCCCCGACACTGCTAAGCCCCGCCTCTGGTTTTTGAGTGGTCCGCGGCCGAGCCAGCACATTTCAGTGGTTTCCATCAAGTGGTGCTAACCATCGATGGTTTGCCATAGATGGCTATCACCGATGGTGTCATCGATGGACAGCCCACGATGGCCATCCCTAGTCTGAAACGCTTCTTAGAGGTGATTAACCTTTTCGATGTCTAATTCATCTTTAGTTGTATTCCTTTGTAATGCACGATCATAGAATGGCACATTTTATGGAAGTTCTTACATCATGTTGCTTCTACCAGAATTATTTTTAAGTATTGCGAGGGTCAGCGCTTCCATTAGCTTTAGGCAGCTGCCTATGGGCGCGGGATCTGAAGGAGCCAGGGGATAGAATTGTGTCATAACAAGGGTGGAATAGCATGGGGGGGCAGGGGGCACAGCTTAGGGTGTGATCGCCCACCACCCCGGTCTTCGTCCAGCCAATCGCATGTGATTGGTCCCTCCCTTAAGACCAGCCAGCCACCAATAAGCTTAATCTCTTTCTAACAGACCCACCCCCTTAACCCCTTCTAAACCTTCTCCCTCCTATCCAACGTGCCAAGTCCGAAACACCGCCTGCCCAGGGCAACAGCTACATAATTATATAAATCTGATGCTGGTCTAGCCACGCATCCCCTGTGCATGGGCCTCACGCCTCAGTGAGGATGGTGAGGCACATCACACTGTCAGCACTGCAGGACAAAGTGTGGAAGCGGGGACACACAACCGGAGGTCCCACCGAGGTCACCGTCGAAGATCACTGGACCTGCACTTCTCCCTCCAGCTCAGGTGGTGATTGCGCAGCACACACTCCTCTCCTCCTCTGGTCCCAACGGTCAGTGCATGCGCTGCTCTCCATCTCCTCTCCCTACAAACCTCCTGCTGGGGCCCGGCTTGTGGTAGTCTCAGAACCTTATGACGCGCCAACTCCAGTGAGCAGTTTTGTCCCTGATAGTCCACTGACGCCAATGGATGATGCATAAATAGCATGGTCAGCACTACACCCCATTGTCACCAATGTCATAAGGAGCACAATACATATTTTACTAACAACAAATAAATATATTATTATAACCAATAATGCACACATGATAAAATATATGATAACAATACTATGCAGAAGTAAATGGTTGTTCTTTTAGTAGGGTGCCACAAATGTAGCAAACTACTCACTAAAGGCTGAGGGTAAAGTTGATGTGTGATAACACCCCTCCCCTCACACCGCACTTTTTTATTCCTGCGTCCGAGTTCTTTGTCCACCAGTCCCCTTCAGGTCTCTAGCTTGTCCTCACTGGGCTAGATTGTAAGCTCTTCTGGCCAGTCTCATTCTCCTTCTGAGGTATAGCAGGTGTGTTATTATAACCCAGACCCCTCCTCCCCATCACGTTTTACATTCAGGATCTTCCTTTCTATAACTCTAGGTCTGCCAGTTCCCTTGCTTGCTCTCATCATGCTAGATTGCAAGCTCTTCTGTTTACAACCTTATTTTTCAGTTCGCTGGAGGGAAGAGGGGGTTGGGAGTGGAGCTGGCATAACGTGTAAGGGGCACTACTGTGTGGTATAATGTGTACAAGGGGCTCTAGTGTGTAGCTTAATGTGAGCAACAGATACTACTGTGTTGCGTGATCTAAATAACGGACACTACTGTGTGGCGTAATGTGAATAACAGACACTACTGTAGCAGTGGCGGGGAAGCTGTCCTCTCTCTCGGGTACAAGTTACACTTACCCACTGAGCTCACCCTGTGCCACAGGCGGCGTCCAGCGCGGTCTGGCAGTCATGCCTCTGCAGGAGGTACAAGATCCACGAGTGATACTCATGACTGTGACTTTGCTTGTCTCAGATGTAGTAATGCCAGACCAGAGCGCTTGGCCATTCACGTACAGATCTGGGAGGCCCTCAGCCACCACCCCCAGGGAGCGGGTCCGGTACAGACTATCCACACAGGTACCCTGCTGCGCATCTGGAAGCCGAGTCAGCAGCAGCAGCAGCGCCCTTTGTACATACTGCACCCTGCAGATATACCACTGCTCTCCTACACGCTCCCACATCCACCAACCAATCACATCGGCAGCAGTTGCGGGAGGTCCCGCACTGTGCACAGGAACAAGCCCACCAGCCGGCCAATCACAGGTCACGATGCAGTATCAGAATGGTGCGGTGGAGCTAAACCCTGACACAGATCTATCACATCCACACTTTTATATCCAAGGGTGTTTGTGGGGGCATAAGTTTTGCCTAGGGTGCCAAATTACCTTGCACCAGCCCTGAGTATGGCTAGAAATTTATATATGTACCAGTTGTAATTGAAGTAGGTTATCTAGAAGTAATAGTACGTAGCACACTGAAGGGACCTCCCACTGGAGAGGGCAGTGCCACAAGTGGTCATGAAACGTGTCTGTACACTGGCAACTCCCAGAGCTGCACTTACAGATATGTCCACATAGTGTACACCTATCTGCAAACCACTGCAAATAGCCCCACAGAGTTTGCAATTTAGCATTGTCATTAAAATCCGCATTTTAATCTGTAACTTAATACTAATTCCTTTGCTATATATATATACTAGCTACTTGCTACACTATGGAGGGTCATTCCGAGTTGTTCGTTCGTTATATTTTTCTCGCAACGGAGCGATTAGTCGCTAATGCGCATGCGCAATGCCCGCAGTGCGACTGCGCCAAGTAAATTTTCTATGCAGTTAGGTATTTTACTCACGGCATTACGAGGTTTTTTCTTCGTTCTGGTGATCGTAATGTGATTGACAGGAAGTGGGTGTTTCTGGGCGGAAACTGCCCGTTTTATGGGTGTGTGCGAAAAAACGCTACCGTTTCTGGGAAAAACGCGGGAGTGGCTGGAGAAACGGAGGAGTGTCTGGCCGAACGCTGGGAGTGTTTGTGACGTCAAACCAGGAACGAAACTGACTGAACTGATCGCAGTTGCCGAGTAAGTGTGGAGCTGCTCAGAAACTGCTAAGAAGTGTCTATTCGCAATTTTGCTAATCTTTAGTTCGCAATTTTGATAAGCTAAGATTCACTCCCAGTAGGCGGCGGCTTAGCGTGTGCAAAGCTGCTAAAAGCAGCTTGCGAGCGAACAACTCGGAATGAGGGCCTATGAGCGACTTTAGATGCAAAATTCAAGTAAAAGTACACTGAGGGGGGAATTCAATAGCCACAGTAATTTACATCAGTTAATGGATCCCCCAGGGGCAATTTAATTAGCCCCGACGCCAACACTTATTTGGGATTTTTTTTTAGGCCTCCCCCCAAAAAAAATCCCTGATAAGTGACCTGTTCTCACGGCTGTGATCACGAAAAAACATAGGTACGGAAACTTATCCCGGATCCTTTGTGTTTTCTCCCGAAAATGGGTACATTTTTGGGCAAAAAGAACGGGTTTCAATTGAATTGCTGGAAAAAACATTGGGCAAAAAAATAGCGGTAAAGCCCATTTTTTTTGCCTAAAAAATTATTTAATCCCCCCCCCACAGTTTGGGTAAAAAGGGAAAAGATAGAGGTCTGATGTGAGAGGCCCACACATGCTTTGCACCACTCATCATTATGCTTAATCTGTGACTTTATATCAGTTCCTTTGTGACAAAAATACTGTTCGTAAGTACAGATGTGTCCTCCTACATCCTTGCTGCAGTCACGCTAAACAGCCCATCTAGTCGCACCTAGTCCTGAACGCTTTTATGAACCCCGGCCGTCTTATTGTGCATTTTTCCCTGAAAATGCGTCATGTGTGCATCATTAGGCAGACTCTGCTGATTAAAATGATATGCAGCATGTCTGTGTTTTGTGTGCGACTGTGGCTGTATCTGCATGCAACATGCTGTTGAAGCTAGATGTATAAGGACACGTCTGCCTAGTACACTATGGGCCTGAGTCATAGCCGCATGCAGTGCCAATGTTCACGTAGTTGAGCGGGTTTAATACACATGCGCAAAAATGGAAAAAAAAAATGTACGCCGCATGCGTTACACATTGTTGCGATCAAGGTGGATGGTAGCAGGAAGGATATGGAAAAGTGCTAGCCATTCTTGGCGACTGGGAGGTGCCTAGAAGGGCAAGCAAAAATGGTCCGTTCAATGGGCATGTTATGGGAATGTCAATGCAAGTGCGTTTGTTCTCAGACACTCATCTGCAGGCATAGGAGGCCTTAGTCAGATGCAGAAACTGCACCTGCCATAGGGCTGTTGCAAATTTTGATGGTGCGACCAATTAATATTATACCTTGCATGGACAATAACAGTGGGCGTCCCAGTACTTGCACCTTCAGATACACAGATGTACACCAGGGAATGCGTTTGTATTGGCATTTCTAGAACGACCGCCAGTAGACGATATTGCATGCACTCCTGCATCTGACTAACAATCAGGCCCCGTGAGTGAATTTGTATGTGACTGAGATGTCAAAGTCAGCAAAAAGTACACAAGCACGGGATAGCTATCCATGGCAGAGCATCTAACTTGTGCCAGGTGTCTTGCGCCATATGGCACAAAAAGTATAGATGTAAGCAGTGGCAGTACTACGGGGTTCTGTGGGAGTGCGGGTCGCACCCGGGTGTCCCCTGCCGAGGAGCGGTATCAAAGTGCCGATTCCTCCTCAGTGATAGGTGCCATGTGCTGCACTGTAACATTACATGCAGCACCTAGCTCCACTCACAGTGTAGGAGCCGGAACTGCACACTGGACTGCTAGGCCACACCCCCTGCCTGCAGGATCATGCCCCTGCCATTGGAGCCACGCCTCTTTTTATCGAAGCTGCACACATTATGTATGTTCCCACACTGGGTGTCACCACATGTAGGTGTAAGAGGACACATCTCTATGTACTTGCACCGTAGTCAAATATCCATATCATTTGTGCAAAATGTGTGCTTTGTATACCCACATCTTCTAGTTAGTAAACTACCCATAATGCCCTTTACTTGTATGCTTTTAAAAAGCGTGAAAAGTGGAAAGATGCTGAAACGGAGTCATTATACTAATTTCATTTAACAGTTGATCTAGTTTCCTATCAGTGAGAAAGTTGGTTGTTAATTCTTATGGCTCAAGATGTCAGTTCCCTTGAATGTTTTTCCTAAGAAATCATTTTCGCAAACACAAATAAGTCATAAAAACACATTTTTTCAGTGTGTCAGTTGTATCGCTTGGAAGGAAAGCTAATGAGTCAATTTAGCTGCTAATTTCTCTTTTTACAGCTTACACTTAATCTTGACTGTCTATTTGAGAATACCTTGTAGTTTTCTTTATTATTTTTTTTGGAGTAGTGATTATCCCCTTGGCGACACTATTTTGTTCATCTTTTCAGCCTAATCACAGATACGGCCATTTCGGGAATAATAATCCATTATATTCGCTTTTATGTTGACTCAGAAGACATTTTTTGGCTGGTGAGAATAGAAAGATAATGACCCGCTTTGTGTGGGGAACGAATTCTTAAAAATGCAACATTTTTTTTTCACTACTGCCTTTTTCCTGGCTTGCGTATGCAACTGTCTGAAGGAGTAATGGGAGGGCAGGGCTGGCAGAGGGCCACAGGACTCTGGAGCTGGCACACGAACTGTAAAACCTGGGTTTGGAGTAGATGCAGATTTGATTGTTTTCCCACAGAAGTCCGTAGCACGTTCTTTGGTTCATGCCAACAAACTTTAAAATGAATCTTTATAATCAAACACCTGCAGCTAACCTCTGTCTTCACCTTCCCATGGTATGGTGAAACGTACAATACAAGGTAACCCTTTCATTGTCAGAAAGAGCTGGGAACGATTTGTAGCTGAGAATTTTGTGGTGTCGTATTACGTCCAAGTTAAACTTCGCCAACGTTGTAGACAATGGATAATGTACAAGCAGTAGGAAGCTGGGATGTTAATGTATTGTCCACACAGTTGGCAACTGGAAAATATGGTTTCATATTCTTTCCTAACTGTTGTTTTGAGAGGAGCTGCTAGCACATCATTCATTTGTACAAAGAATAGATTGTACATTGTAACCCTCAAACAACACAGCCAGGTATCCCCACGTCAAATTACCCTTAACCAAAATGCATTAAAGGGACACTAAAATGACAAAGCCAGTTGCTGGATTTGAAAGATCTAATTCATATTTGTAAGGAATTTCAATTCCGTGTAACTAAAATTCAAATGCAGCAGGATGAGAGAGATGCCTGCTGCATGCATTTGAGAGATCCAAGTGTTGCGTCTGAGGACACAGCCTCGGATCACCATTGCGTTGCGATTCGCAATGTTTTTAGGCACCGGTTAGCCTGCTTAAGCTGAAGCTTACTCAGACTGACCACCAGATCCGGACACCTGGGTCCAGTAAGTCTGCGTCCGATGACACAGACCCTGGACACGCCACGCCTACAAAATGGGTGCCGGTTGCTGCCCCCCCAAAACACTGCGGCCTGCTGCGGCTACAGGGCTGCAACAATATTGCAAGACCCGTTCTGCACATGCACCGAATGGGTTGTGCACCTGCGCAGCTCCACAACAATCAGATTTGTATGTAAACCATTCGGTTTACACATACTTCTGAATTGGGCCCTTAGTACACTAATAGCGAATTAAGATGCAAAATTCAGACAAAGTACTCAAGCACAGGAATCGCAACCCCTGGTGGAGCCTCTAAGTCACTCCAGACGTCTTGCTCAATATGGCGCAGAAATTGTGCTTTTCCTGTGCCTTTTGTAAATACATGATTCCTGCATACAGGAACGCAGTTGTCAGCTGATACACACCCCGAAAATGGTCCCAACACGCCCACATTTTTGCCACCACTCCCCATTCCCTCCCACAAAAATGTCTGCTTCTTGTCAATCACTTTCCAATGAATCCTCACTGCAAGCTCAGTCGCAAATCAATCGATGCGTATGCGCATTACAGCAGTGAAACATGCGCAGTGGCCGATAATTGCGAAAACATCGGCATAGCGTAAAACTATGAATTAAGCCCTTAGTCTTTTATGTACAGATAAAAGATCTTCCTCTGGGTTATGCTACATTGAGATTTGTGTACAGTCTGCTATTTGTGGTATTCTAATGCTTACTATACATATATGGAGACTAGAATAACTATACACCATAATACCTCTGTCCATTGGTTCCTTTTCTAGAAGAGTCTGTAGTAATCACTCCATGCACTGATCAGTGTTTCTGAGGGAACAGTTAATTGGTATGTATTGAGTACACGCGAGCATTGACAAGTATAATCTCCTGACTGTGTGAGCTGATGTGTGCTTGATTGCCACCGGGTTTGAGCCAGAAAGAAATAGCATTAAGTTTTGAGTAGTACATCCCCAGCCCAGTAGGAGCCACATTGGTCTGGGCAAACATCCAATCCATTATCACAGGTCGGCCAGAATGTGTGACTCCATGCATCAATATAAGGGAGGCGGTTACAGAACAATGCTCTATGTCACAGCCTCCCTGCAGGATCAGTCAGGCAAGACTTAAGTAGCTCTGGTTCTGCACAGCACGTGTTTCCTCATCAGTGGTTTATTAGTGGCGTCACGGCATGCTTGAAAATGAAAGAGTTAATTAAGAGAACTCACTGTAAGAAATGCATTCTACAGGGTTTAAAGAACGCATTCCTAATGTGGCATGTTTTATTTCCGGAGCACACAGTGATACCGGCTGCACATGGTGCTGTAACGTTTAGCATATGCCTGATTGATTGTCATCAGGGGCAATTCATTTCTTGCGCTGTTTGCACCATGGGGATAACTAAGCCTTTTGTTGTAACATCAGGGGCACAGTGGTATATAAACATCCAGACCAACCAACTTCTTGACTGTTAGGCGTCGTTAAATAACACCTATCCACTTTTGCTCAGTATTCATAAACACCTGAAAAGCAGATTACAAATAGATGTAAACAAACTGGGTCTCTGACACTGATACTGTTTAGAACAAATACAGGGCCTGTTTCATATTTCTATACAAACTCAATGGTTTGCGTACAGATACAATGTTGGGGGGTCTGCTCAGGAGCAAGACCCGTTCTGCAATGTACAAAACGGGTGTTGCAATGTCGCTCGCAGCCCCTGTCAGCTGCAGCATTATTTACATGCTGCAGCATTTGGGTGGCGGCAACCGGCACCGTTCTTCAAAATGGGGGCGTGACACCCCCGTTTTGAAGCGTGGAGGGTACAGGGGTCCAGATCCTATGGTCACCCTGAGTAAGCTTCAGCTTACGCTGGCTGGCCTGTTCCTGTAACCAATGGGAATCGCGACCGATCGTCACGGTGGTGATCCAAGGCTGTGTCCTCTGACGCAACACTCGGATCCTCGCTAATGCTAACAGGAGGCGTTTATCTCCTACAGACGCCTCTTGCTGCATTAAAATTTCTCTATCGTCCTAGTGGATGCTGGGGTTCCTGAAAGGACCATGGGGAATAGCGGCTCCGCAGGAGACAGGGCACAAAAAGTAAAGCTTTTTCCGATCAGGTGGTGTGCACTGGCTCCTCCCCCTATGACCCTCCTCCAGACTCCAGTTAGATTTTTGTGCCCGGCCGAGAAGGGTGCAATCTAGGTGGCTCTCCTAAAGAGCTGCTTAGAGAAAGTTTAGCTAGGTTTTTTATTTTACAGTGATTCCTGCTGGCAACAGGATCACTGCAGCGAGGGACTGAGGGGAGAAGGAGTCAACTCACCTGCGTGCAGGATGGATTGGTTTCTTGGCTACTGGACATCAAGCTCCAGAGGGACGATCACAGGTACAGCCTGGATGGTCACCGGAGCCACGCCGCCGGCCCCCTTGCAGATGCTGAAATCAGAAGAGGTCCAGAATCGGCGGCTGAAGACTCCTGCAGTCTTCTAAAGGTAGCGCACAGCACTGCAGCTGTGCGCCATTTTCCTCTCAGCACACTTCACACGGCAGTCACTGAGGGTGCAGGGCGCTGGGAGGGGGGCGCCCTGGGAGGCAAATGAGTACCTATAAAGGCTAAAAATACCTCACATATAGCCCTAGAGGCTATATGGAGATATTTAACCCCTGCCTAATTTTTCTAAATAGCGGGAGACGAGCCCGCCGGAAAAGGGGCGGGGCCTATCTCCTCAGCACACGGCGCCATTTCCTCTCACAGCTCCGCTGGTCAGGACGGCTCCCAAGTCTCTCCCCTGCACTGCACTACAGAAACAGGGTAAAACAGAGAGGGGGGGGCACATTTATGGCGATATTTTGATATAACAAAGCAGCTATAAGGGAGCACTTATTATAAGGCTATCCCTGATATATATATAGCGCTTTTGGTGTGTGCTGGCAAACTCTCCCTCTGTCTCCCCAAAGGGCTAGTGGGTCCTGTCTTCGTTAGGAGCATTCCCTGTGTGTCTGCTGTGTGTCGGTACGTGTGTGTCGACATGTATGAGGACGATATTGGTGTGGAGGCGGAGCAATTGCCAAATATGAGGATGTCACCCCCTAGGGAGTCGACACCAGAATGGATGCCTTTATTTATGGAACTACGGGATAGTGTCAACACGCTAAAGCAGTCGTTTGACGACATGAGACGGCCGGACAATCAATTAGTGCCTGTCCAGGCGACTCAAACACCGTCAGGGGCTGTGAAACGCCCTTTGCCTCAGTCGGTCGACACAGACCCAGACACAGGCGATGACTCCAGTGGTGACGGTGACGAATCAACCGTATTTTCCAGTAGGGCCACACGTTATATGATTTTGGCAATGAAGGAGGCGTTACATTTAGCTGATACTACAGGTACCACTAAACAGGGTATTATGTGGGGTATGAAAAAACTACCTATAGTTTTTCCTGAATCAGAAGAACTAAATGACGTGTGTAATGAAGCGTGGGTTGCCCCTGATAAAAAGCTGATAATTTCAAAGAAATTATTGGCATTATACCCTTTCCCGCCAGAGGTTAGGGAGCGCTGGGAAACACCTCCTAGGGTGGACAAGGCGCTAACACGCTTATCTAAACAAGTGGCGTTACCCTCTCCTGAGACGGCCGCACTTAAAGATCCATCAGATAGGAGGATGGAAAATATCCAAAAAAGTATATACACACATGCAGGTGTTATACTACGACCAGCTGTAGCGACTGCCTGGATGGGCAGTGCGGGGGTAGTTTGGTCAGAATCCCTGATTGAAAATATTGATACCCTGGACAGGGACAATATTTTACTGTCGTTAGAACAAATAAAGGATGCATTTCTTTATATGCGTGATGCACAGAGGGATATATGCACACTGGCATCACGGGTAAGTGCTATGTCCATTTCGGCCAGAAGAGCTTTATGGACGCGACAGTGGACAGGCGATGCGGATTCAAAACGGCATATGGAAGTTTTGCCGTATAAAGGGGAGGAGTTATTTGGAGTCGGTCTATCAGATTTGGTGGCCACGGCTACAGCCGGGAAATCCACCTTTCTACCTCAAGTCACTCCCCAACAGAAAAAGGCACCGACTTTTCAACCGCAGCCCTTTCGTTCCTTTAAAAATAAGAGAGCAAAGGGCTATTCATATCTGCCACGAGGCAAAGGTCGAGGGAAGAGACAGCAACACGCAGCTCCTTCCCAGGATCAGAAGCCCTCCCCGGCTTCTACAAAAGCCTCAGCATGACGCTGGGGCTTCTCAAGCGGACTCGGGGACCGTGGGGGGTCGTCTCAAAAATTACAGCGCGCAGTGGGCTCACTCGCAAGTAGATCCCTGGATCCTGCAGATAATATCTCAGGGATACAGGTTGGAATTAGAGACAGATCCACCTCGCCGTTTCCTGAAGTCTGCTTTACCAACGTCCCCCTCCGAAAGGGAGACGGTGTTGGAAGCCATTCACAAGCTGTACTCTCAGCAGGTGATAGTCAAGGTACCTCTTCTGCAACAAGGGAAGGGGTATTATTCCACTCTTTTTGTGGTACCGAAGCCGGATGGCTCGGTAAGGCCTATTCTAAATCTGAAGTCCTTGAACCTGTACATAAAGAAGTTCAAGTTCAAAATGGAGTCACTCAGAGCAGTGATAGCGAACCTGGAAGAGGGGGACTTTATGGTATCCTTGGACATCAAGGATGCGTATCTCCACGTTCCAATTTACCCCTCACACCAGGGGTACCTCAGGTTCGTTGTACAAAACTGTCACTATCAGTTTCAGACGCTGCCGTTCGGATTGTCCACGGCACCTCGGATCTTTACAAAGGTAATGGCCGAGATGATGATTCTTCTTCGAAGAAAAGGCGTATTAATTATCCCATACTTGGACGATCTCCTAATAAGGGCGAGGTCCAGAGAACAGCTAGAGATGGGATTAGCACTGTCTCAGGAAGTGCTAAAACAGCACGGGTGGATTCTGAATATTCCAAAATCCCAGTTAATGCCGACAACTCGTCTGCTGTTCCTAGGGATGATTCTGGACACGGTTCAGAAAAAGGTTTTTCTCCCGGAGGAAAAAGCCAAGGAGTTATCCGAGCTTGTCAGGAACCTCCTAAAACCAGGAAAGGTGTCTGTACATCAATGCACAAGAGTCCTGGGAAAAATGGTGGCTTCTTACGAAGCAATTCCATTCGGCAGATTCCACGCAAGAATTTTCCAAAGGGATCTGTTGAACAAATGGTCAGGGTCGCATCTTCAGATGCACCTGCGGATAACCCTGTCTCCAAGGACAAGGGTGTCTCTTCTGTGGTGGTTGCAGAGTGCTCATCTATTGGAGGGCCGCAGATTCGGCATACAGGATTGGATCCTGGTGACCACGGACGCCAGCCTGAGAGGCTGGGGAGCAGTCACACAAGGAAGAAACTTCCAGGGAGTATGGACGAGCCTGGAAACGTCTCTTCACATAAACATTCTGGAACTAAGAGCAATATACAATGCTCTAAGCCAGGCAGAACCTCTGCTTCAGGGAAAACCGGTGTTGATCCAGTCGGACAACATCACGGCAGTCGCCCATGTGAACAGACAGGGCGGCACAAGAAGCAGGAGTGCAATGGCAGAAGCTGCAAGGATTCTTCGCTGGGCAGAGAATCATGTGATAGCACTGTCAGCAGTGTTCATCCCGGGAGTGGACAACTGGGAAGCAGACTTCCTCAGCAGACACGATCTTCACCCGGGAGAGTGGGGACTTCATCCAGAAGTCTTCCACATGCTGGTAACCCGTTGGGAAAGACCAATGGTGGACATGATGGCGTCTCGCCTCAACAAAAAACTGGACAGGTATTGCGCCAGGTCAAGAGATCCGCAGGCAATAGCTGTGGACGCGCTGGTAACGCCTTGGGTGTACCAGTCGGTGTATGTGTTTCCTCCTCTGCCTCTCATACCAAAAGTATTGAGAATTATACGGCAAAGAGGCGTAAGAACGATACTAGTGGTTCCGGATTGGCCAAGAAGGACTTGGTACCCGGAACTTCAAGAGATGATCACGGAAGATCCGTGGCCTCTACCTCTAAGGAGGGACTTGCTTCAGCAGGGTCCCTGTCTGTTTCAAGACTTACCGCGGCTGCGTTTGACGGCATGGCGGTTGAACGCCGGATCCTAAAGGAAAAAGGCATGCCGGAAGAAGTCATTCCTACTTTGATTAAAGCAAGGAAGGAAGTAACCGTGCAACATTATCACCGAATTTGGCGAAAATATGTTGCGTGGTGCGAAGATCGGAGTGCTCCGACGGAGGAATTTCAACTGGGTCGATTCCTACATTTCCTGCAATCAGGATTGTCAATGGGTCTCAAATTGGGATCTCTTAAGGTTCAAATTTCGGCCCTGTCGATTTTCTTTCAAAAAGAATTGGCTTCAGTCCCTGAAGTCCAGACCTTTGTTAAGGGAGTGCTGCATATACAGCCTCCTGTGGTGCCTCCAGTGGCACCGTGGGATCTCAATGTGGTTTTGGATTTCCTAAAATCTCATTGGTTTGAACCACTAAAAAAGGTGGATTTGAAATATCTCACATGGAAAGTGACCATGCTTATAGCCCTGGCTTCTGCCAGGAGAGTGTCAGAATTGGCAGCTTTATCTTACAAAAGCCCATATCTGATTTTCCATTCGGACAGGGCAGAACTGCGGACTCGTCCGCATTTTCTCCCTAAGGTGGTGTCAGCATTTCATCTGAACCAGCCTATTGTAGTGCCTGCGGCTACAAGTGACTTGGAGGACTCCAAGTTACTGGACGTTGTCAGAGCATTAAAAATATATATTGCAAGGACAGCTGGAGTCAGAAAATCTGACTCGTTGTTTATATTGTATGCACCCAACAAGATGGGTGCTCCGGCGTCTAAGCAGACGATTGCTCGTTGGATCTGTAGCACAATCCAGCTTGCACATTCTGTGGCAGGCCTGCCACAGCCTAAATCTGTAAAGGCCCACTCCACAAGGAAGGTGGGCTCATCTTGGGCGGCTGCCCGAGGGGTCTCGGCATTACAACTTTGCCGAGCAGCTACGTGGTCAGGGGAGAACACGTTTGTAAAATTTTACAAATTTGATACTCTGGCTAAGGAGGACCTGGAGTTCTCTCATTCGGTGCTGCAGAGTCATCCGCACTCTCCCGCCCGTTTGGGAGCTTTGGTATAATCCCCATGGTCCTTTCAGGAACCCCAGCATCCACTAGGACGATAGAGAAAATAAGATTTTACTTACCGATAAATCTATTTCTCGGAGTCCGTAGTGGATGCTGGGCGCCCATCCCAAGTGCGGATTATCTGCATAAATTGTACATAGTTATTGTTAACTAATTCGGGTTATTGTTGAAGGAAGCCATCTTTCAGAGGCTCCGCTGTTATCATACTGTTAACTGGGTTTAGATCACAAGTTGTACGGTGTGATTGGTGTGGCTGGTATGAGTCTTACCCGGGATTCAAAATCCTCCCTTATTGTGTACGCTCGTCCGGGCACAGTACCTAACTGGAGTCTGGAGGAGGGTCATAGGGGGAGGAGCCAGTGCACACCACCTGATCGGAAAAAGCTTTACTTTTTGTGCCCTGTCTCCTGCGGAGCCGCTATTCCCCATGGTCCTTTCAGGAACCCCAGCATCCACTACGGACTCCGAGAAATAGATTTATCGGTAAGTAAAATCTTATTTTTAGTTAGTCGTAATTGCACAACCGTTTCCTTGCGGCTGTGCAATTCCATACAAACATGAATCTGGCCCATAGGACAGATAAGAGTCGATGGTGCTGCTCACTCCTTTGTATTCTAAAATGATTATAATGTGTTAGAGTTAAGCATGCCAAACACATTAATAATGAATAACAAAAATACATCTACAGCTCATGTTGGTTTACATGCATTTAGTTACCCATTTTCCCAGCACGTATGTGTTTATGAGCTTTTACAGTAGGTACTTATGAGCAAAGGCATCACTCACCTAAGGAGGACCCGCTGCGGCCGCAAAAGGGGCGTGACTTCATGGGTCAGGGCTTCTCAGAAGGGGCGTGGTCAAGCTTTCTGACCCCCGTTTTCGTCACTCCGTGGGTCTGGGAGATGCGGGCTGAACCCGTAGACTAGTGTGCTGGCTTCTACACGATGGCAGTGGCCGGGTTGCTGCACGGAATTTTACAGTGCAGCACCCTGCTCCTGTTATACCCCTTTTCCACTAGCTCAAAAAACACGGGTAAATGCACGGGGGCGCGCATTTACCCGTGTTTTTTGCAAGTGGAAAAGGGTAAACCCGGATCAAGTGACCCGTGAATCCTACCCGGCTATTTACCTGGGTAGGACACGGGACTGATCCGGGTAGGGTTGTAGTGTAAACGGGAGCCGTGTCGATGCGACACGGCTCCCATTTACACTGTATGGAAGGGCGGCGCTGGGAGATCATGTGATCTCCCTGCGCCGCCCCTGCCGCGTCACTAGAAGCGTCACCAACCCGGCATATGCCGAGTTGTGACTGCTGATGGGAAAGGGGCCGAGCACGGGTCGCAGCAGGGGGCAGCTCCCGTGTCAGGCTCCCGGCTGCGACCCGTGCTCGTAAGTGGAAAAGGGGTATCACTGAGCAGGAGCCGGCACTTTGGTGTCACCCCTCGGCGGGTGACACACGGGTGCGGGCCGCACCCCCTGCACACCCCTTGTGACACCACTGCTTACGGGCAGCTATAGTGTAGTAGTAGTAGTAGTAGTATATTGCTATATGCTGCTATCTCTGTGAGACAAACACACTGTAGACCAGGATTCCCAACCTCAGTCCTCAAGGAACACAAACAGGACAGGGTTTAGTGATATCCAGGCTTCAGCACAGATGGTTAAATCAAAATTACTGAGGTACTAATTAAGTCACCTGTGCAGAAACCTGGATATGACTAAAACCTGGACTGTTAGTGTGCCTTGAGAACCGAGGTTGGAAGCACCTACTGTAGACCTTTATTAAGGATCTGTAGATCAGTATGATTGCAGCACTCTATATACTCAAATTATACTTTGAGGCTGCATTTTTGGTGTCTTCAAGTTTCACATGTCAGTTCTATGAGTATTACAGTGAGGTTAGTAGTTATAGTGGTCTACATATCACTATTGTAAGGACCATAAGGCCAGATTCAAATGAGCCCCCTTTCCCGCCCGCGATCGATCCCGCCAGCAGGTATTCAAATGTTGCTGCCGACGGGCGCGACAAGTTCATTTCAATGCATGTAAAGAGACCCATTTGGGCGCCCAAACAGGTCTTTTCACGCTCGCGCCCATTACTTTAGTCGGGTTTAGGTGGTTTGAGCGACTAAACCCGAGTGTAATATGCGCGATCAGTGTGGTAAGTGGGGGCTCTTGTATATTGCCCCGCTATCTCCCATGACTTTAGACGGGAGATAGGGGGTGCAATAACATTTGAATTTCCCCCATAGTATCCCCAGTTCATATTATGCCACTTTAGAGTACTTCCCCAAATTAATATTATGCCACACTATAGTGCCTCCACTTCATACTGTGCCACATTATAGTGCCCCAGTTCATATTATGTAACATCATAATGCCCTCTAGCAGGTCCAGGGGCATAACTAGATAAATTGTAGGTCCCAAGGCAAAAGTTTGTAAGGGCCCCTATTTACCATCCAGTGGTGAAAAATGTATATGACACATGTAACTGTGACAGGGAAGGTGGGCAATTCTCAGCTCTGGGCCCAATAGCAGATGTACTCCCTGCACCTATGGTAGCTACACCCCTGTATATAACACATGTAACTGTGACAGGGAAGGTGACCCCTCTCAGCTCTGGGCCCCATAGCAGCTGTACTCCGTGCACCTATGGTAGCTACACCCTGTATATAACACATGTAACTGTAACAGGGAAGGTGGGCCCTCTCAGCTCTACGCCCCATAGCAGCTGTACTCCCTGTACCTATGGTAGCTACACCCCTGTATATAACACATGTAACTGTGACAGGGAAGGTGACCCCTCTCAGCTCTGGGCCCCATAGCAGCTGTACTCCGTGCACCTATGGTAGCTACACCCTGTATATAACACATGTAACTGTAACAGGGAAGGTGGGCCCTCTCAGCTCTACGCCCCATAGCAGCTGTACTCCCTGTACCTATGGTAGCTACACCCCTGTATATAACACATGTAACTGTGACAGGGAAGGTGACCCCTCTCAGCTCTGGGCCCCATAGCAGCTGCACTCCCTACACCTATGATAGCTACGCCCTTGACTGTGTGTATTCAGTTGTGTTACCAATTCCTTGCTCCTTAGCTGGATTCAGCCAGGAGGACCAGGTGATCTGTCTACAAATAAAGAAATCCATAGCTATAGTTCTGCTCAAGAATGATAATTTACACGGATTTATCAATAGGGTTTTTCAGGAATGAGTTTCAGTGTGGATGGTATGTAATACTCGGCCTGATGTTATTTCTGGGGCTATCAACATAATTTACTGCTTAATGTGTTGAACTGTGCTGCTCCCTAGTTTATGCTTAATTTACAGTTAACTTACAAGTGACTTAGGACGTACCAGGCATTTCTCAGTCTTGTAATCATTTAGTTAGATTCATGTTTTAAACATGACACGCTCCCAGTAAACAGTGACGGGCCTGTCCACAGGCTCTGCAGAATGTTACGTCTTAGCTCATCGCAAAAGATGGGAACCCCTTGTTACTATGAAAGACATTTTTATTAATATGCACATAAGTAAAATAAGCGAGAAAAAGGTGTTGATGGCTATTTGGAATTGTACCTTAGTTACAAGTATTGTCTAGCAAAATAGCTGTCGGCCAGGCAAATAATTCTTAATTTTATTAAACCTGTACAGAGCTATAAACTATTTTAAGGATATTTTCATATGAAATATATTTTGGATATTAACACATATATACTACAAATATATAAATATATAAAAAAATGTAACAGGGCAGTTTCAGATTGATAAATTGTTAGTGCACTTTCCCACACAAGCCCCCTTCCCTGCACTCCCGTCCCTATTAACCAGTTATAAAAGCCACTGAAGAGATAAATAGTGGGTTTTAGTTACACATTAATTGTATTCCAGGGGCTTAAGAGCTGTTGGGGACATTCACAAATGTCCGAGAGGTAATCAATGACATGCAGTCAGTTTCTCAAGCAGCTCTCAGCTAGAACTGTGAGCCCAGGGTTTGATCAGGATCTGTCAGAGACGTAATCAATGGCATTTTAGGGACAACAACCATAACTTTCCCTCTGCAAGCCTATCAGGGTTAGAATTAGGGGTCTGTATACGGGTGTGGTTCGTTTTATCGACAGTGTCTAGGTCGACAATGTTAGGGTCGACCACTATAGGTCGACAGTCACTAAGTCAACATGGATGGAAGGTCGACAGGGTTTCTAGGTCGACATGTGCTAGACCGACAGGTCTAAAGGTCGACATGAGGATTTTTATTTTTATTTGTGTCGTTTTCTTCGTAAAGTGACCGGGATCCCAAATTAGTGCACCGCGTCCCCTCGCATGGCTCGCTTCGCTCGCCATGCTTCGGGCATGGTGCCTTCGCTCCGCTACCGCTTCGCTCGGCACACTTTACCGTTCCAATCGTAGTCCACATGGATCGTTAAGTATGAAAAAATAAAAAAAATAAAAATGTGAAAAACTCATGTCGACCTTTAGACTTGTCGACCTAGCACATGTCGACCTAGAAACCCTGTCGACCTTCCATCCATGTCGACCTAGTGACTGTCGACCTATAGTGGTCGACCTAGACACTGTCGATCTTCAGACCGGATCCCCTATATACTAATCCTTGGAGAGAGATAAAGTGGACGGAGATAAAGTACAAAGCAAGCAGCTCCTGTCATTTTTCAAACACAGCCTGTAACATGGCAGTAAGGAACTGACTGGCTGGTACTTTATATCCGTCCACTTTATCTCTCTCCAAGTACATAGTACATAGACCCCTTAGTTATCGATGGGCAAATCTCTTTAGGCCACGAATGCTGCAGTTTGGCAGAGTAGGGTACCAGAATTAGAGCTACAGTCACAGGGGCCATAATTATTTACACTACTTGAATGACTGGTGAATCTGTCTCCTTCTAGGTTTTTTGTCACAGTCTCTCCATCTTAAGAGCCCTACACACTGGTCGATACCAGTGAAAGATATGAACGAGATACTGTTCATATCTTTCAGTGTGTTAGTACCAGCGATGAAAGATGCGCGGCCCCACGCTCGTTCATCGCTGGTGTCGGCTCGTTTAAACATGCAGGCCAATATGGACAATATCGTCCACATTAGCATGCATTGCTATGGAGCCGGGTGAAGGGGGGAGTGAAGAAACTTCCCTGCCCCCGTCACCTCCCCCTAACACCCCCCCCCCCCGCTGCCAGGTCGCCCGTCTGCCGTATCGGCGGTCGGGCAGCTCGGCAGCGGGTCGCCGAGTCTGTAGGGCCCTTTACTGTTGATATATACAAGCAGCTATGGACAATGGGGGTAATTCTGGGTTGATCGCAGCAGAAACTTTGTTAGCAATTGGGCAAAACCATGTGCACTGCAGGGGAGGCAGATATAACATTTGCAGAAAGAGTTAGATTTGGGTGGGTTATTTTATTTCTGTGCAGGGTAAATACTGGCTGCTTTATTTTTACACTGCAATTTAGATTGCAGATTGAACACACCCCACCCAAATCTTACTCTCTCTGCACATGTTACATCTGCCCCCCCTGCAGTGCACATGGTTTTGCCCAACTGCTAAAAAATGTCCTGCTGCGATCAACTTGGAATTACCCCTATATGTAGATAAGCAAATGGCTATGTGGTGTTATTGTTGACTTTTGTATTCTAATTTTTGGATGGGAGGAGTAATCTCCAGTAACAGATAACAGGTCAGATCTCTCCTGGTCGTATAGCTTTTGTGGTCACTATTAATTTAGTAATTAGCATTGTAATAGATGTAACTTACTATGGTCATACACCAGTGGTTTCCATACTTTTTTGAATCACGGCGCCCTAGAGTATCAGAATTTTTTTCACTGCACCCCTAGGCCAAAAATTTCTTATTGAGAAATTTAGAAAGAACTATTAAATTAAGTAGATTGTGTTTATATGTCATCCTTAGGCTCAATTGTGTGGTAAGGGACAAGATTTGCTTCTGTTTGTCCCCATATTTTATGACTGTCAGCTACTAGCACTAGTTTTGCCTATTATATTGACCATAAATAATTTGAATTGGTCCTGGACCACCAATCCAAGGCACCCCTGCAAGTGTCCCGAGGCACCCCAGGGAGCCACGGCACACAGTTTGGGAACCACTGTCATACACAATGGCCATATCAGGTACATCAGGGGTTTTCAACTGAATTGCCCAGATCTCCTTTGATCTCTGTAATTAGTATCCAGAATGACTGACAACCTTCATCAATGCATGATAGGGGTGGAGCATATTTTAGTCAGACATTACAGAAAATCCTGAGTCCTTCTGTATATGAGGGACATCTCCAGTGATGGTCATCCAGGGAACATCCAGCAACAGCCTGTTCTGAGGTAAAGTTGTGTCCATTTGCCCTGTCCTGTCGTTGGACAAGTTGTTTTTGATTGGATTGGAGCTCATCATCTTTTATAGTACAGTTTTTAGGCAGGTTTAGAACATGATTCTGTTGAATAGCAGTTGACAGTGCTCCTTATACACATACAGAGTGTGTTTGATGACGTGTTTATTCCTTGTTCCTCGCAGGGCACAGCATCTGTTCTGCAGCGTAGATCTGACAACGAGGAGTATGTGGAAGTGGGCCGACTGGGACCCTCAGACTACTTCGGTAAGTTGGATCTACATTGGCATGGATGTTCAAAATGACAGTAATGAGGTCACTTAAAATGATAACCAATCACGCTTGCATATATTTATGTTGAAACAAAAAAAACGGAAGAAGACAGTTATTTATTTTGAAAACAATATTTTTATTTCATTTCGGAAAAGAAAAAGATACAATACAAAGGTGTAACGTAAAATATGACATTCACAACATCAGTGATAAACTGAAAGTACACAAGGACAAAGTTTGTACAACGAAATAACCATTCAATACACAATATTTCAGAAAAGGGAAGATAAAAAAGAACTAAAGGATGATGAAACGCTGGGGGCATAAGGGATAAGGTACACGGAAGCTAAAGAGCATCAGCAGAGTCCAGGAAGGGGAGAAGAACGGAAAAGGTGTCAGGAGGACCATATTTTGTGGAAATTCGGCACAGTGTTATGTTGCAAACTTGTAATGTATTCCATTGAAGCAATAAAGTGAATACGGGTGAAAAGGGCAGTAGTTGAAGGTGCCGTCGAGGATTTCCAGTTTTTGCTATCAGTTGTTATTTTATAGAGCTATATGTTTGTATGTATACATTTATACTGTGCTGCTGTTAAGCTGGGTATTATTTGCCGTTTCCTAACAACAAATCGCCTACATCGCTCGGTGTGTACGGGTGATTGTGCGCTTCAGCGGTTGCTGGCGATGGTCACTAGGTTTGATATGCTGCACATCAAACATAGATATCTAGCAACCTTGTTTATGCTTATGAAAACACGTTCTGATGTGTATACAGAATCTGGACTCAAGGGCATTGGTTACTATGGCAGAACAAATGCCCGTTGCTCCAGTGTGTACCCAGCTTTAGAAAAGTAAAGATTCAGTTTAGTTAGGGGATTTATGCCCATATACAGTACAATGTTGGTGCACCTTGTATGACAACTATTACATTTATTTTAAAATGATTCTTATCCTGCAAAAGCCAGAGTCCTTTGTTGTACTAAAACAACCCTGTTGTCCGTTCTCTATAAGAGACAATTATGATCCCCAAAAAGTAGGATTTTAATTACCTACCGGTAAATCCTTTTCTCGTAGTCCACAGGGGATACTGGGAATCCATTTAGTACCATGGGGTATAAACAGGTCCACTAGGAGGCATGGGCACTTTAAGAAATTGATAGTGTGCACTGGCTCCTCCCTCTATGCCCCTCCTACCAGACTCAGTCTAGGAAACTGTGCCTGGGAAGACGGACATACTTTGAGAGAAGGATAGATAAGGAAAGTGGTGAGATTATGAACCATCACACACAACACAAGAGGAAAGCCATGCTAACCAAACTTGAAACAGGAACAGCAACAGCTGAACCAACCAGAATACTTAATCAAGTAACAGTGCAGGAAGAACGAAGCACCGGGCGGGCTCCCAGTATCCCCTACGGACGACGAGAAAATTATTTACTGGTAGGTAATTAATATCCTATTTTCTCTTACGTCCTAGGGGATACTGGGAATCCATTTAGTACCATGGGGAAGTTCCAAAGCTCCCAAACCGGGTGGGAGAGTGCTGAGCTTCCTGCAGAACTACTTGACCAAACTGAAGGTCCTCAGAGGCCAAAGTGTCGAACTTGTAAAATTTAGCAAACATGTTCAAACCTGACCAAGTAGCTGCGCGGCAGAGCTGTAAAGCGAGACACCCCGGGCAGCCGCCCAAGAAGAACCAACTGACCTAGTAGAGTGGGCCTTTACAGATGTTGGAACCGGCAAGCCTGTCGTGGAATAAGCATGCTGGATAGTGAGTCTGATCCAGCGTCCAATTGACTGCTTTGAAGCAGGATACGCAGTTTTATTGGGGTCATAGAGAACGAACAGCGAGTCCGATTTCCTGTGTCGAGCTGTTCTCTTTACATACACCTTCAAAGCCCTCACAACATCCAAAGATTTTGAAGTAGCAGAGGTGTCCGTACCAACAGGAACCACAATAGGTTGGTTGATGTGAAACGCAGACACCACCTTAGGAAGTAATTGCTGACCAGTTCTGAGTTCAGCTCTGTCCTCATGGAATATTAGGTAGGGGCTCTTGTGAGACAACGACCCTTAGCTCCGACACACGTCTTGCTGAAGCCAAGGCCAACAGTGTGAGGGTCTTCCACCTAAGGTACTTTACGTCAACCTCCTGTAACGGTTCAAACCAGTCCGATTGGAGGAACTGCAGCACCAAATTGAGATCCCAAGGTGCCGTGGGAGGCACAATCGGAGGTTGGATGTGCAGAACACCTTTCAAGAACGTCTGGACCCCAGGGAGAGAAGGCAATTTTTTCTGAAAGAAAATAGATAAGCCCGAAATCTGGACTTTTATGGAACCTAGACGTAGGCCCACATCCACTCCCGACTGCACAAAAAGCAGGAAACGTCCCAAATGAAATTCCACCGCAGAATATTGTCTGCTCTCACACCAAGAGACATATTTCTTCCAAATACAGTGGTAATGTCAGGAATCCCTCTCCTGGCTAGAATCAGCCGTTCAACTTCCATGCCGTCAAACGTAGCTGCGGTAAGTCTTGATAGATTAATGGGCCCTGTTGCAGAAGATCCTCGCGAAGAGGTAGAGACCACGGATCTTCGAGCAGCATCTCGAGAAGATCCGCATACCAGGCCCTTCGTGGCCAGTCCGGAGCAATGAGTATTGCTTGAAGCTTTTCCCTTTTTATTCTTTTTAGAATTCTTGGGATGAGAGAAAGTGGAGGAAACACGTACACCAGCTGGTAGACCCACGGAGTTGTCAGAGCGTCTACCGCCACTGCTTGTGGGTCCCTCGACCTGAAACAATACCGCTTGAACTTCTTGTTGAGTCGAGAGGCCATCATGTTGATTTATGGATATCCCCACCGACATGTCAACCACCGGAACACCTCCTGGTGAAGGCCCCACTCCCCCAGGTGCAGGTCGTGTCTGCTAAGGAAGTCTGCTTCCCAGTTGTCTACTCCTGGAATGAAGACCGCTGACAACACCACGGCATGTTTTTCCTCCCAGAGGAGAATTCTTGACACCTCTGACATTGCAGCTCTGCTCTTCATTCCGCCCTGTCGGTTTATATACGTCACTGCTGTCACGTTGTCCGACTAGACCTGAATAGCCTGTTCTGAAGAAGAGATGAGGCCTGCAGAAGGGAACTGTATATAGCCCTGAGTTCCAGGATGTTTATTGGAAGGACGACTTCCTGATTTGACCATCTTCCCTGAAACTGCACCCCTTGGGTGACTGCGCCCCAACCTCTGAAGCTTGCGTCTGTGGTTAGCAGAATCCAATTCTGAATCCCAAACCTCTGACCCTCGACTAGGTGAGAAGTCTGTAGCCACCACAGGAGGGAGATCCTGGATTTTGGCGACAGACGGATCCTCTGGTGCATGTGAAGATGCGATCCGGTCCATTTGTCCAACACATCTAGCTGGAAGGGCCTTGCATGAAACCTTCCGTACTGAAGCGCCTTGTAAGAGGCCACCATTTTCCCCAGAAGGCGAATGCACAGATGCACCGAGATCTGGGTTGGCTTCAGGACAGCCTGAACCATCGACTGGATTACCATTGCCTTTTCCAAGAGAAGGAACACCTTCTGAGACCCTTTGTCCAGTATCATTCCCAGGAAAGGAAGCCTCTGTGTTGGTTCTAGGTGAGTTTTTGGTAAGTTCAGAATCCACCCGTGATCCAGAAGTAGTCTGGTTGAGAGGCCAATGCTGTCCAACAACTGCTCCCTGGACGGTGCCTTTATCAGAAGATTGTCCAGGTATGGAACTATGCTCACTCCCTGTTTGCGGAGTAGAAACATCATCTCTGCCATCACTTTGGTGAACACCCTCGGTGCAGTGGAGAGACCAAATGGCAGGGCCTGGAACTGGTAGTGACAGTCCTGCAGTGCAAACCATAGATAAGCCTGATGAGGCGGCCAGATCCTAAACTTGGCAGGACTGTAAATTGGGACCTGAGTAGGCCTTCCTAGCTGGGTTTGCTGCAGAAGGAAGGTATGTGGACTTACCCGCAGTAGCTTTGGAGATCCATTTGTCTAATTCAGCTCCAATTAAAGCCTTGCCTGTGAAAGGGAGGCCTTCCACGCCTTTCCTGGAGTCCGCATCCGCAGTCCACTGGCATAGCCATAGACCCCTACGTGCAGACACTGTCATAGCCGTAGTGCGTGCATTAAGCAAGCCTATTTCTTTTATACCTTCCACCATAAAATTCGCAGAGTCCTGTATATGCTGTAGGAACAAGATAACCTCCTCCTGAGGCAAGGTGTCTAACCATGCAATCAGGTTACCCGACCATTTGGCAATGGCTCTTGTAATCCACCCACATGCTATAGTGGGTCTCTGGGCCACCCCAGCAGCTGTATAAAAGGATTTGAGTGTAGTCTCAAATTTGTGGTCAGCCGCGTCTTTTAGGGAGGCTGCACCCAGGACAGGCAATACAATTTTTCGTGACAGCCTGGATACTGATGCATCCACTATCAGTGGATTTTTCAATTTTTTCCTATCCTCAGGAGGAAAGGAAAGGATGATAACAACCGTTTAGGGATTTGAAATTTCCTATCAGGTATAACCCACGGTTCTTCAAACAGGGTATTTAGTTCCTTTGACACAGTAAAAGTGGCTAAGGATTTCTGTTTTATATTAAAATAAGGTGACAGAGGAGACTGAGTAATCTTATCAGGGATATTTAGAACTTCTCTGATAGCTTCTATGAGAGCTTCTATTCCCTGCGACAGAGTACCCTCCCCCACCTCTGAGTCCACCTCAGTCTCCTCTATGTCTGACCCGTCATCATCCGAATCAGACTGTAGGATATGGGCCAAAGTGCGTTTTTGCGGACTAATGGCAGGGGACTGAGACGCTGGTTTGGGTACTGAGAGCCTAATTGCTACATAAGGTGAAAGATGTCCCTAACGCAAGGGAAAATACTTATCTTAGTTGTATGTATGTAAACGCTAGAAGCATTATTGGTAAAAAGGGCGAACTAGAAATACTTGCAGCAAGCAAACAGTATGATATTATAGGCATTACTGAAACTTGGTGGGACGAATCTCATGATTGGACAGTCAATCTAGAGGGCTATACACTGTTTAGGAGAGACAGACTAAATAAAAAGGGTGGAGGGGTGTGTCTTTACGTAAAGCCGTTTTTAAAACCTGATATACGGGAAAATATTCAGGAGGGTACTGTAGACACTGTCGAGACATTATGGGTAGAAATTGCATGCGGGGAAAAAGGAATAAAAAAGTTAGTATTGGGTGTATGCTATAGGCCACCTGGTATCAACGTATCTGATGAGGAATTGTTACTAAAGCAAATTGAAAGAGCAGCAGGAGTAGGAGACATAGTAGTGATGGGAGATTTTAACTATTCAGAGATAAACTGGAAAAACGATTCATGTGATACTGCTAGGGGCAATATGTTTTTAAACACACTTAATGATAACTACTTAGTTCAACTAATTGAGGAACCAACTAGGTACAATGCAATCTTAGACCTGGTATTAACTACAATGGGGATTTGGTATCAGGTATTATAGTAGGGGAACCCATAGGAAACAGCGACCACAATATGGTCACATTCAATATCAGTTTTCATAAACAGCCCTATACTGGCTCAACTAGGACTCTAAACTTTAGCAAAGCGAATTTTGAAAAGATGAGTGTATTTTTCAGGGATATTGAATGGGAAGGTTTGTTTTTAGGAAAAATACTACGGAGAAATGGGAGGTACTAAAATTCCTACTAGCTAAAAATACACTCAAATTTATTCCTACGAGCAGCAAAAAAAGGAATAAAAATTATAAACCGATGTGGCTTAACAAAAAGATAAAGGAACTTATGGGCAAGAAAAGGCGAGCATTTAAAAAATACAAATCTGACGGGGAAGCAGAGTCATTTCAGCACTATAAGGAATGTATCAAAATATGCAAAAAGGAAATAAGAGCGGCTAAAGTAGAAACTGAAAAACTAGTAGCAAAGGAAAGCAAAGCGAATCCCAAAAAAATCTTTAAATACATTAATAGCAAGAGATTAAAGAAGGCCCTTTAAAAGACAAGTTGGGAGTCGTAAGCAAAAATGATAATGACATAGCGGACACACTAAATTAGTTTTTTTCAACAGTATTTACTAGAGAGGACCCAATTCAGGGACTAACACATAATCTCAATAATGAGAATATCCCACTGATAGGTACTTATTTAAGCGAGGAAGTAGTCTGTGACCGATTAAAACATTTAAAGATTCACCAGGTCCCGATGGTATTCACCCAAGGGTTCTAATGGAGCTTCACTCTGAACTTGCAAAACCGCTATTTTTGATCTTTAAGGATTCAGTAATATCAGGTATGGTTCCCAAAGACTGGCGTATAGCGGAAGTAGTGTCTATATTTAAAAAGGGAAGTAAAGCTGAATCAGGTAATTATAGACCAGTTAGTCTTACATCTATAGTGGGGAATGTATTGGAAGGTATTCTAAAAGATAGTATTCAGAAGTTCCTTGAAGTCAATAAGGTCATTAAAAGGAATCAACATGGGTTTATGAAGGACAGATCCTGTCAAACCAACTTACTTGGCTTTTATGAAACAGTAAGCGCAAACCTAGATCAGGGTAAAGAGGTGGATGTAATCTTTTTAGATTTTGCCAAAGCATTCGACACTGTACCACACATGAGACTTATCTACAAGCTACAAGAATCAGGGCTAGGAAGCACAATATGCACTTGAGTCAAAAACTGGTTAGATAATAGGGAGCAGCGCGTTGTGGTTAATGGATCATTTTCAACTTGGTAAGTGGTGTGCCGCAAGGCTCAGTATTAGGACCACTATTGTTCAATATTTACATTAACGACCTAACAGAAGGTCTAGAGAGCATGGTGTCAATTTTTGCAGATGATACCAAATTGTGTAAAGTAATAAATGCGGAGGGGGATGCTGAGTCGCTTCAGAACGACTTAGTTAAATTAGAAGCTTGGGCAGCGAAATGGAGAATGCGCTTCAATACAGACAAGTGTAAGGTAATGGTAACAAGAACAAAAATAACACCTACCTACTAAATGGGGTAAAATTAGGGGATTCTGTACTGGAAAAGGACTCATAGATAGCAAACTAAGCAGTAGTACCCAAAGTAGGACTGCAGCAAAGAAGGCTAATAAGATATTAGCATGCATAAAACGGGGAATTGATGCTAGGGACGAGAGTATTATACTCCTGTTATATAAATCACTTGTGAGGCCACACCTTGAATACTGTGTACAATTCTGGGCACCTTACTGGAGCTAGAAAAGGTTCAAAGGCGGGCGACCAAACTAATTAAGGGTATGGAGACACTGGAATACGAGGAAAGGCTTGCAAGACTAGGCATGTTTACACTGGAAAAGAGGAGATTAAGAGGGGACATGATCAACATTTACAAATATATAAGTGGCCAAAATACAGATCTTGCGCAGAACCTGTTTTTGGTTAGATCAACACAGAGAACTCGTGGACACTCGCTCAGGTTAGAGGAGAGGAGATTCCGCACAATACGGCGTAAAGGCTTTTTTACGGTAAGGACGATACGTGTCTGGAATTCCCTGCCTGAGGGAGTTGTAATGGCCGACTCAGTCAACACCTTTAAGAATGGGTTAGATAAATTCCTAATGGATAAGGATATGCAGGGTTATGGGGCATAGTCACGCACTATGGTTATTATAAAAAAGAGGGGTAAAACGTAACGGCAGTCATCAACTTCAGTCAAAATTTTATACAAAATAATCGTGCATAGGAGACCACAAATAGGTTGAACTCGATGGACAATTGTCTTTTTTCAACCTTAGATACTATGTTACTATGTATGTTAATTCAGACGTGATCGTAGCTCTGCAAAATTTTGCAGGGCTACTATCAGGCACACTGACATGCGTGGGGACGCCCAGCAAAGGGCTTCCTGCTCTTTTTTATCATGGCTGTATGTGTCTAAGTGCATAAAATGGAGACCGACTCCTTTTATGGCTTTGTTGCCAGTCTGGGTACTGTGTCCACTGCAGAGGGAAAATGGTGCTGGTGGCTGCTGGATACGCTCATAGTGAAGCCCCGCCCCTTCAGTAGCGTGGGATCTACCCGCTCTTTTTTCTACTGGCTGAGGTAATTTTGTGCCTAAAATGGAGTTAGCACCCTTTTAAGTCTATAATGCCAGTCTGGATACTGTGTACACATATAGTGTACTGAGACTCAGTTCGCTCCCTGGTACCACTGAGGTAATCTGGAATCTCTCCGGAGGTGCTGCACGTCCCTGTCAGTCAGCGTCTGTGTCAGCTGCAGAGGGAAAATGATGCTGGTGAGCTGCTACATCCGCTCTTAGTGAAGCCCCGCCCCTTCAATGGTGCGCGGTCTTCCTGCTCTTTTTTATCTTGGCTGTATGTGTCTAAGTGCATAAAATGGAGACCGACTTCTTTTATGGCTTTGTTGCCAGTCTGGGTACTGTGTCCTCTGTTCAGCATCTGTGTCCTTACACAGTGGGAGACGCATTCCGCCCCGTTTAGAAGCCATGCGTTTCCGTACCCTCATGCCGCCATAATGGCCAGCGACCCGCTAACCGGGATGCCGGCTTAGTACTCACCACTCTTCTTTCCTCTGGGTCTGTTAGGGGTGGTGGAGTGCTGCGGGAATGTACGCTCACCGTGATGGGGCTTGCAAATAGTTCCCTCAGGAGCTAGTGTCCTGTCAGCGGGGAACGAGACCATTAACCCTGAGAGAGGTTGGGCCGTCCCCACCCCCCTAAGTCCCACGAAGCAGGTAGGCTGCTGCCATCCAGTCCTGCCTGAAGACAACAAACACAGAAAATAAATGCAGAAAACATTTCAGGAGCTTCCAGAGACATGACAGGCTCCTCCGGGCACATTATCTATACTGAGTCTGGTAGGAGGGGCATAGAGGGAGGAGCCAGCGCACACTATCATTTTCTTAAAGTGCCCAAGGCTCCTAGTGGACCCGTCTATACCCCATGGTACTAAATGGATTCCCAGTATCTCCTAGGACGTAAGAGAAATATTAAATTGCAGAGCAAAAGTTATTGTGTGATGTCACATGGCAACCTTTGTGCATCCAGGTTTGTGAACAAGGATTTGTGGAAGAAGGGGTGGGGAGAGGTTATGTACAAAGTTGCAACATTCTTTTACAGCCTATTCTGTTTATCACATAACTCTAATGGGGAGTGGCGGCCAAAATAACGCAGACATGTCACTTGTCAGTACACACATGGCGCTAACTCCTCAGTTTCCACGGCCACTCTGCATCACCATAGGTTACTCATATGGCCGATTAGGAAGTATCTGCGACCGCCGCTGTGTGTCTGTACGCAGTTGCTGGGATCTGCGAAACCACCGGTGGGCGTCTCGGGTACATTTCTAGGCAGCTGTGGCATTAGCATATTTTAGCACGGTAGCTGTAGTAAAACCACAGCAGCGATTACATTAGTGACCACACCAGATCAGGCCCCTTGTATCATGCCCACAAACTAAATTCACAGAGAACTCTAGTTCTTAATTTTGGGTGACTGAATTATAACGTTTTGCTAATTCTGAATTAAGCCTAAAAAAACAAAACAAAAAAAACAACGAATGTTCTTCTGAAATCCAAGCCGAGTACTGGTTTCAGTGCATCAGTAGTGGAAATCAGTCACCAGTCTTTGCATTTATCCACACTTAATTGTTTTTTTGTAGAAGCTAGTCGGGTGGCCTTACCCACTGAGCATGTCACCATACCTAGTCTCTCACACCTCTCACCGCCCCCTTCAGAAAATACACTCCCAGCCTATCTTCTACCACTTAATCAGTGGCATATCTGTAATGGGTACAGTTTGTGGTGCACCCAGCCCCTTTGGGTCACACACTGCACCCATTTTTCAGTACTCACCTCTCCGGAATCCAGTTGTGCTACGAAGCCCTGCAAAATCACCAGGAAAGTGGCGTGGTGACATTTTACCAGAGTTTTGCTCTTGCGCAGTAGACTATAGCACCATTCTAGATTCTACTAGTAGCCAGCACTGTGACACTGACTACGCTGCCCAGCTGCTGGTGAGAGAGGAGGGGGCCCCGGATAGAGACTGCACATGAGCCCCCTCCTCTCTTAATACGCCCCTGTCCTTAATTCAGAGGTTCTCAAATGCGACCTTCACAGTACCCCAATGGTCCAGGTTTTAGGTATATCCATAACTCAGCACAGATGGTTAAATCAAATTGACTGAGGTGTTAATTAAGTCACCTGTGGCCAAACTTGTTATGTTTATCATTGTGCTTAATAATATGTGTATCCATAACTTTTTGCTCTTTGTGTTTCAATATCTGTCATTCTTCCATGTGTTGCTGATTACAGACATGAGGGTTGATGTGTCAAGCAGTGAAAAGAGTGAATAAGTTGCCCATATTAACCAATAACATTCTATAAAATGAAAGGTAAAAGCTGATTAGTTACCATCGGCAACTTCTCCACTGGTCCATTTCTCCATGCTTTTCAATGCTTGATACATCTCCCCCATGGTCTCGATGATTACAACATTCTCCAGTAATCTTTATTTTATTATATTGTGGTTCTTCTAGTGAGAAGCTGGTAGGGTTATGTATCCCTTCTCAACCTCCCATCCTGACTCCCCCTCAAGATTATATTTGCTGAATATTAGTAAACCGTTACCATTGTGTGATCTGCTTTATGGTTTGGAATTAAGGCGTTATGTAAACCATCATAGACTATATTGTTTTGCATTGTGTAGATTTAATAGTTGTTGTTTTTTTCTCTCTTTTTACTTTCAGGTGAGATTGCTTTACTGCTGAATCGTCCTAGAGCCGCAACAGTCGTCGCACGTGGTCCACTCAGATGCGTTAAGCTTGACCGTCCACGCTTTGAACGAGTTCTTGGACCTTGCTCAGAAATCTTAAAGAGGAACATTCAAAGATATAACAGCTTCATCAGCCTCACCGTTTAATATGTGCCACTTGGGGATTGCCATCTATGTGTTACCATGTGCACCCAAGTTTGACTTGTGCAATTCCATAGCTTTATAAGATAAGAAAGTTGTGCATTTTAATGTGAATTTTTATGGTCATGTCTTCTGCACCAGACATTAACTTTTTAAATAGTTTGGGTAATGAAACATAAGCATGGCACTTGGGTTGGAGTTTTTATTCCCACATCTCTCTGCATTCATAATCTTGGTAAAATGGTGACAACAGTCACAAAAAACTGCAGAGAGACTGATGTTTCTCATACAAACCACCAGTGAGACAAGTGTTCAGGGTAATGATTCTCATATTTTGATTATGGTGTAGAGGAAACTAATTTTAATTTCAGGATAAAAGATCAGGGATGATATTAGCCTTTAATGACACACTTTGCCTAAACACCAGTCATACACATTGACTATTTCTATCAACCCAACTACTGTATTTCTTTCTGTTGATTCCAGTAAATGATCATAATCCCACTTCAAACACCATTAAACAAGATTTGTATAGGCCAAGCCTCTTTTAATTTAAATACAATGTAATCAGTTGAGGGATTATCTATCAAAGTCTACTGTGCAGTTTTTTGCCAATTTAAGAAATAAAGTAGACTCAACACTATGTTGTACTTTGTTCAGTTGTCAAAGATTTTGATATATCATTACTACATAATGATAGTTGGTGACTACATTTATATAGATTCCGCAACCAGCTCCACATTGTTCCTTGCATATTGCACAGGAACATGATGGAGAGTAGACACTGCTATAGGACCACTGGTATGTCAATACACAATAGATTTGTTCCAAGTCATACTGTAATATGGTTTACAGTTGAGGTTTGCACTTAACTTCCTTTAGCTTCTGTTCAACCCAAAGACACAGTAATAAATACATACTAAATCTCGCAGCCACTTCATAGGCTTTCAGAAGTGTGAGAAATACATGGATACTAAGAGCAATTCATTTGTGTATCTTTGAGGAAATGTTGAAAAAAAAAAAAACTACATACATACATACATACATACATACATACATACATACATACATAATGCAGGCCAGATCCAGCAGCACTGGTTGTTCTGTTTTGTATATCTGCGTATTTGTTGACGGCACATGGGCAGTTGTGTGTGCATAATAACTTGGTTGATAATAGGTTGGAAAATTGCTGAGTAGCCAAGTGACTTATGTATCTAATACAAATCCAGCTCTGTTTATTACACTGTGGACAGCTGTGAAAATGATTAATATCTAAACCGCCTAAAGAAATTAAATGGAGATTGAAACAAAAAAAAAAAATGCTTGAGAAAAAGTATCTTTTAAAATTAATTTTGTGGTAGAAAAAAAACATTCTTTCATGATGATTTCCAGACTGCAGCTGACATGGAAGAACCACATAAAGCAAGGAGATGGGCAGCAGAGAGGGGGTGCCACACTGAATGAGAAAGTGTGCTGGCATACTCTGTGTATGTATACAAGCTGCTTTCTTATCTGGTTTTGTAGCTGAAACGTTTTAGATGTGGTCTTTGTGTATTTAAGAGCAATCATTAATGTCCAAATTAAGTGGCCCTCCACGGACCTCCTGGCAGTGCTTTTGTATACGTTTTATAATGTCTGTTATCAGCATTCACAGCTTTTTGTACATTGGCTTTGTTAAATCAGACGTGCTGGAAAGATTTTGCTGTGAGCATGCGAGCCACTGTGCCCAACAGGCAACATCACACATTCCTTATACAAATGTCCCGTCATAATAGCTTAAAGGATAATTCCACTTTTAGATGTCCCATAGACTGTCTATCTTTTTGACTAGGATTCCCAAGATGAGCTTTAAGAGCCCTTACAAGGAAGGTATTATTTGGTGGCCGCAGACGATAAACCAAAAAAAGGAAGCTGGGTGGGTGCCTTAATTTAATTATATTACTTGCCTCTTAAACTGAGCAAACTGACTAAAAGTGGAATTATTTGTTTAATATCAGGTTTGAAAAACTTTATTGCCTTTTGCTCATGCTTAAGACAATTATCTGTTTGACAATAAACGTGTACTCTGCAATGAAAGATTAATATGTGTCATTTGTTCTAGTCCTGTATTTTTTTTTTTAAATCAAGTGTTTTTTATTACTTTTCAATAACAGAGAAAAACAAGACAAACAGTACATAATAAAACAAAAACAAGAGTAATATGTGCATTTTATGTGTTAACTTTAGCATATCCGGAGTCTGAGATTACATTTTAAGGCCCGTACACGTTAATCGATATAGTAAACAACGTTGCCCATTTTGACCCTTCCTGAGCGACTTTGTTTACTATATCGACTAGTGTGTACACTGTAAACGACGAGCGATGCACGGCCTCGCGGGTCGTTAATGACCCTCGGTCTCAGCTGTGCATGCAGCTCAATTTGGACTCATCATCCAAAGCTGCATGCTCCAGACGGCCGCGGCATGATGTCACTGTGCTAGCGTTATTGCACAGTGTGTATACCCACGTCGGGTGGCTCAGCCCAGGAGTGGGACCTACAAGGCGATGTCGCTCACCTAGCACACCGCCTAGTGTGTTCCCACCTTAAGAGCATTATTGACACAGAGGAAGGAGGAATCGATGTTAGTGGAGTACAAATTTTGAACTAGGATGCAAAACATCTATACAGTTCATGTAAAAGTCCATAAACAAATAAATAGAAATAATTGTAATCCTGCATATCAATATATTTGCAATAAATAGTGGAAAACTGCTCTAATCAAGCTGGTAACAATCCCCAGGTGCTGCGGGAGGGGGTTACTCTAGACAAGAAATACAAAAGGGATTTTTCCCACGCACTCTGCTGGCTGTTAGTAAGAAGAGCTATATACTATGTAATAATAGGAAATTTAGAGCTCTTCGTTACATATGTTTTGCAAAAGATATGATAAGCCTCCAGGCCACTTCACGGCTGCTCTATTACTGGAGGTCCCTATCTAAGCATAGGTCCAGGGCTTGGACCCCACAAAGTCGGCTCAGGCCCGACCACCCCAGGGCAGCACACCATTGAAATACTAAAGTGTTAATATGTGTTAAGAAAGAAGCAGAAGCTATGGGTTAGAAAGTGCTACAAAAATAAGGGTGTTAATAAAATACTCAAAAGAGTAATGTTAGTGAAAAAATAGGAGTGTTACATAAGTGCTAAATAAATAATATGGCATGCTACCCCAAGGTGGCCCAGCCCCACCAGACCCGGGGGGTACCACTCCCCAAACCCATACACAGCATAATAATAAAAACATCCACTATGGTCATACAATTGCTTAATGTATGGCCACATGATAATGGCACATACAGAACATATCCAGATTGAGAGCTAGTTTACCTGGAGGCACCCCTGTATCCTCCAAATGGCACCACAGGACCCAGCATGCCCTCCTAATGCTGGCTCCATCTATGCCTCTCTGAACTGCAATAAATAGTGGAAAACTGCTCTAATCAAGCTGGTAACAATCCCCAGGTGCTGCGGGAGGGGGTTACTCTAGACAAGAAATACAAAAGGGATTTTTCCCACGCACTCTGCTGGCTGTTAGTAAGAAGAGCTATATACTATGTAATAATAGGAAATTTAGAGCTCTTCGTTACATATGTTTTGCAAAAGATATGATAAGCCTCCAGGCCACTTCACGGCTGCTCTATTACTGGAGGTCCCTATCTAAGCATAGGTCCAGGGCTTGGACCCCACAAAGTCGGCTCAGGCCCGACCACCCCAGGGCAGCACACCATTGAAATACTAAAGTGTTAATATGTGTTAAGAAAGAAGCAGAAGCTATGGGTTAGAAAGTGCTACAAAAATAAGGGTGTTAATAAAATACTCAAAAGAGTAATGTTAGTGAAAAAATAGGAGTGTTACATAAGTGCTAAATAAATAATATGGCATGCTACCCCAAGGTGGCCCAGCCCCACCAGACCCGGGGGGTACCACTCCCCAAACCCATACACAGCATAATAATAATAACATCCACTATGGGTCATACAATTGCTTAATGTATGGCCACATGATAATGGCACATACAGAACATATCCAGATTGAGAGCTAGTTTACCTGGAGGCACCCCTGTATCCTCCAAATGGCACCACAGGACCCAGCATGCCCTCCTAATGCTGGCTCCATCTATGCCTCTCTGAACTGCAATAAATAGTGGAAAACTGCTCTAATCAAGCTGGTAACAATCCCCAGGTGCTGCGGGAGGGGGTTACTCTAGACAAGAAATACAAAAGGGATTTTTCCCACGCACTCTGCTGGCTGTTAGTAAGAAGAGCTATATACTATGTAATAATAGGAAATTTAGAGCTCTTCGTTACATATGTTTTGCAAAAGATATGATAAGCCTCCAGGCCACTTCACTGCTGCTCTATTACTGGAGGTCCCTATCTAAGCATAGGTCCAGGGCTTGGACCCCACAAAGTCGGCTCAGGCCCGACCACCCCAGGGCAGCACACCATTGAAATACTAAAGTGTTAATATGTGTTAAGAAAGAAGCAGAAGCTATGGGTTAGAAAGTGCTACAAAAATAAGGGTGTTAATAAAATACTCAAAAGAGTAATGTTAGTGAAAAAATAGGAGTGTTACATAAGTGCTAAATAAATAATATGGCATGCTACCCCAAGGTGGCCCAGCCCCACCAGACCCGGGGGGTACCACTCCCCAAACCCATACACAGCATAATAATAATAACATCCACTATGGGTCATACAATTGCTTAATGTATGGCCGCATGATAATGGCACATACAGAACATATCCAGATTGAGAGCTAGTTTACCTGGAGGCACCCCTGTATCCTCCAAATGGCACCACAGGACCCAGCATGCCCTCCTAATGCTGGCTCCATCTATGCCTCTCTGAACTGCAATAAATAGTGGAAAACTGCTCTAATCAAGCTGGTAACAATCCCCAGGTGCTGCGGGAGGGGGTTACTCTAGACAAGAAATACAAAAGGGATTTTTCCCACGCACTCTGCTGGCTGTTAGTAAGAAGAGCTATATACTATGTAATAATAGGAAATTTAGAGCTCTTCGTTACATATGTTTTGCAAAAGATATGATAAGCCTCCAGGCCACTTCACGGCTGCTCTATTACTGGAGGTCCCTATCTAAGCATAGGTCCAGGGCTTGGACCCCACAAAGTCGGCTCAGGCCCGACCACCCCAGGGCAGCACACCATTGAAATACTAAAGTGTTAATATGTGTTAAGAAAGAAGCAGAAGCTATGGGTTAGAAAGTGCTACAAAAATAAGGGTGTTAATAAAATACTCAAAAGAGTAATGTTAGTGAAAAAATAGGAGTGTTACATAAGTGCTAAATAAATAATATGGCATGCTACCCCAAGGTGGCCCAGCCCCACCAGACCCGGGGGGTACCACTCCCCAAACCCATACACAGCATAATAATAATAACATCCACTATGGGTCATACAATTGCTTAATGTATGGCCACATGATAATGGCACATACAGAACATATCCAGATTGAGAGCTAGTTTACCTGGAGGCACCCCTGTATCCTCCAAATGGCACCACAGGACCCAGCATGCCCTCCTAATGCTGGCTCCATCTATGCCTCTCTGAACTGCAATAAATAGTGGAAAACTGCTCTAATCAAGCTGGTAACAATCCCCAGGTGCTGCGGGAGGGGGTTACTCTAGACAAGAAATACAAAAGGGATTTTTCCCACGCACTCTGCTGGCTGTTAGTAAGAAGAGCTATATACTATGTAATAATAGGAAATTTAGAGCTCTTCGTTACATATGTTTTGCAAAAGATATGATAAGCCTCCAGGCCACTTCACGGCTGCTCTATTACTGGAGGTCCCTATCTAAGCATAGGTCCAGGGCTTGGACCCCACAAAGTCGGCTCAGGCCCGACCACCCCAGGGCAGCACACCATTGAAATACTAAAGTGTTAATATGTGTTAAGAAAGAAGCAGAAGCTATGGGTTAGAAAGTGCTACAAAAATAAGGGTGTTAATAAAATACTCAAAAGAGTAATGTTAGTGAAAAAATAGGAGTGTTACATAAGTGCTAAATAAATAATATGGCATGCTACCCCAAGGTGGCCCAGCCCCACCAGACCCGGGGGGTACCACTCCCCAAACCCATACACAGCATAATAATAATAACATCCACTATGGGTCATACAATTGCTTAATGTATGGCCACATGATAATGGCACATACAGAACATATCCAGATTGAGAGCTAGTTTACCTGGAGGCACCCCTGTATCCTCCAAATGGCACCACAGGACCCAGCATGCCCTCCTACTGCTGGCTCCATCTATGCCTCTCTGAACTGCAATAAATAGTGGAAAACTGCTCTAATCAAGCTGGTAACAATCCCCAGGTGCTGCGGGAGGGGGTTACTCTAGACAAGAAATACAAAAGGGATTTTTCCCACGCACTCTGCTGGCTGTTAGTAAGAAGAGCTATATACTATGTAATAATAGGAAATTTAGAGCTCTTCGTTACATATGTTTTGCAAAAGATATGATAAGCCTCCAGGCCACTTCACGGCTGCTCTATTACTGGAGGTCCCTATCTAAGCATAGGTCCAGGGCTTGGACCCCACAAAGTCGGCTCAGGCCCGACCACCCCAGGGCAGCACACCATTGAAATACTAAAGTGTTAATATGTGTTAAGAAAGAAGCAGAAGCTATGGGTTAGAAAGTGCTACAAAAATAAGGGTGTTAATAAAATACTCAAAAGAGTAATGTTAGTGAAAAAATAGGAGTGTTACATAAGTGCTAAATAAATAATATGGCATGCTACCCCAAGGTGGCCCAGCCCCACCAGACCCGGGGGGTACCACTCCCCAAACCCATACACAGCATAATAATAATAATAACATCCACTATGGGTCATACAATTGCTTAATGTATGGCCACATGATAATGGCACATACAGAACATATCCAGATTGAGAGCTAGTTTACCTGGAGGCACCCCTGTATCCTCCAAATGGCACCACAGGACCCAGCATGCCCTCCTAATGCTGGCTCCATCTATGCCTCTCTGAACTGCAATAAATAGTGGAAAACTGCTCTAATCAAGCTGGTAACAATCCCCAGGTGCTGCGGGAGGGGGTTACTCTAGACAAGAAATACAAAAGGGATTTTTCCCACGCACTCTGCTGGCTGTTAGTAAGAAGAGCTATATACTATGTAATAATAGGAAATTTAGAGCTCTTCGTTACATATGTTTTGCAAAAGATATGATAAGCCTCCAGGCCACTTCACGGCTGCTCTATTACTGGAGGTCCCTATCTAAGCATAGGTCCAGGGCTTGGACCCCACAAAGTCGGCTCAGGCCCGACCACCCCAGGGCAGCACACCATTGAAATACTAAAGTGTTAATATGTGTTAAGAAAGAAGCAGAAGCTATGGGTTAGAAAGTGCTACAAAAATAAGGGTGTTAATAAAATACTCAAAAGAGTAATGTTAGTGAAAAAATAGGAGTGTTACATAAGTGCTAAATAAATAATATGGCATGCTACCCCAAGGTGGCCCAGCCCCACCAGACCCGGGGGGGTACCACTCCCCAAACCCATACACAGCATAATAATAATAACATCCACTATGGGTCATACAATTGCTTAATGTATGGCCACATGATAATGGCACATACAGAACATATCCAGATTGAGAGCTAGTTTACCTGGAGGCACCCCTGTATCCTCCAAATGGCACCACAGGACCCAGCATGCCCTCCTAATGCTGGCTCCATCTATGCCTCTCTGAACTGCAATAAATAGTGGAAAACTGCTCTAATCAAGCTGTGCTGCCCTGGGGTGGTCGGGCCTGAGCCGACTTTGTGGGGTCCAAGCCCTGGACCTATGCTTAGATAGGGACCTCCAGTAATAGAGCAGCCGTGAAGTGGCCTGGAGGCTTATCATATCTTTTGCAAAACATATGTAACGAAGAGCTCTAAATTTCCTATTATTACATAGTATATAGCTCTTCTTACTAACAGCCAGCAGAGTGCGTGGGAAAAATCCCTTTTGTATTTCATATCAATATATTTGAAAGCCGGACTATATACATGTATACAGGGAGGCAAGTTGGCTTGTGTCAAGAGCAACAAGGTGTTGAGTGAGTTCCAAACAAAAAAGTTAAGAGGTGGTATCAACAAGGTACCAAGAGTTCTGCTGGAGGCCCCACACCTTACCATATTTCATTGGACATTTATGTTTAGTGTACTTAAATGCTCCTGCGAAGTGTGGTATTAACTAATGCAACCCAAGCAGCAGATGCAGGAGGGTTATGGGCCGTCCAGGTACGGGCTATACACACACAAGCCAGTGTAAGAAGATTATTGACATAGAGGCGAAGGTGAGCAGAAAGGGAACTTCATAAATCCAAGCCAAATATACAAATACGTGGTTCATTAAAGGAATCTGTATACTGGTGTGACGTATAGGGGTTGTTATTTAATCTCAAAGGGCAAAAACCCGCAGGCACAGCCAGAGCAGATGTCAGAAACCAGCATCTGGAGCAGAGAACTTAGGGCAGGTATCAGATGCAGATTCTCCAAACTGAAATAGCCTACTCGGGTTCCAGTAGACCCTATGCAGAATATACATCTGGATCTGCTGGAATCTAGCTTAAGCCGTGTACTCCCGCGGGGAACCAAGGATATGATCCCACTCACCATCAATCGTTCCCAGATCTATTACCTATTTAGCACAGAGACTACCCAAAGCGTCAGTCCCAGAGGAGGGAGTAGTAGAAAACTGAAACTTTTTTATAGCAGGGCATAGTATGGACCAGTGTATGAATAGGGAATTGAGAAAGTTGGGGAGCAGAGCCCCCACCCCCACACACACACACTGTGCAGACATGATGTGGTGAAGTTGCAAAAACCGATATAACTAATGCCTAGGAATATCATATGTAGAGGACAGGTAATCAAAATTATGGAGAACTCCATCCTGATAGCGTTCACCTACAGCAGATACCCCAGAAGAAATCCAGCCAGAACTACCCCCCAAACCATGGGTTTCAGAAAAGGACATATTGTCGCAAACAGGGTATATAGTGGGTTCCTCCAACAATTTCTCAGTTGCTATCCATACTCTCGGGGTCTGTTGTAACATTGGAGGGAGGGAAGATAAGTTGGTGCACGCCAGAAGCAACTGCAGTGGGGAGAATGTTAGACCCGCCTTATCCAGGAGAACCACCGGGTTCCTGTATTCTCTAGCTCTGTATTTTGTTGACCCAGACCAACTCAGACTTATGGTGTGTACACACGGTGAGATATTTTCTTACGATTTTGACTATATAGTCAAAATCGTAAGAAAAGTTAGTACAGATCACAAGGTGAAAGTCACCTTGCGATCCCGATTCGATGCCGATGCGCGGTCGGCATCGCAGGCCTAGATAGACTGTGCACGCAAGTCAATTTTGACTATCTCGTAGAAAAGATAGTCAAAACTGCCACTTAGCCAAAATCGCACATAGTCCGTATCGCAAGCACACTCATTATGTGCTTGCGATGCCGACCTAGCCCGTCGCATAGTGAGAATCGGGCATAGCCCGAATCTCACCGTGTGTATGGGCCTTTACAGGGTCTCTTAAAAAGCACATAATAACCACTTAACTGGCGATTTTTTTTCTCCGAAAACCGCTCTGAAAATGGCATTTTTTTTTATTGAGTGATTTAGGTGAAGAACATGTTTTTAAAGTTCTCCACAAAGATTTTATTAGAATTTTTTTTTTAAATAAATTATTTTTTTAATATTAAACATTTAAAAAAATAAAAATTGATTTTTAGAACATCGGAACATCAGTCACCATCGGAACATCGCTAAACAATGCGATCATGGCGACTGATATTGGTGTGGGGTGGGAGTGTGGTGATGCTGGGCTGCCTGATCACTGCTGGCCACAGTGATCAAGGTAGGGGAAGGGGGTGGGGAGGTTGTAGAGCCGTGGCTGTGTGTTTTGTTTTGTTTTTCCACTCACATCTGATGCCGGAAGCAAGGGGTGAAGCTGGGCTTCTGGCTGCAGTGATCGGGACAGAGGAAGGAGGAGGGAGGGAGAGCAGAGCTGTGCTGCCACTGATGCCTGATAACTGCTCACAGTGATCGTGACAGAGAGAGGGAAGTAGGGAGGGTTTCCACCGGGTGGGGGGCTGCTGCAGGGCTGCCCGATTAGCACTGATCGGGATACACTGCCGCAGTAAGTGCAGGAGGGATGACAGGTCCTCTAAGTGGGCATTTCTGACTGGTCGCATCTGATGCGACCATGCCAGGCAAGTGGTTAAATAGTAGGATATAAAAATGAATAATAGGCTTCAGTTAACTCAGTGATTCTTAAACTCAGGACCCCAAACAGTTCACGTTTTCCAGGTCACCCAGAAGGTGTACAGGTGGAGCTTATTATTTCACCTGTGATTCTGGGAGGAGACCTGGAAAATGTGAACTGTTTGGGGTCCTGAGGACTGAGTTTGAGAACCTATGGGTTAAAGCTATCATACCATACACAGACACAAACCTTTGGTGATTTTACAATATAACCTACAAATATCAGTATATATAGCACTCCCATATTGTGTTACATAAAGGTTAACATCTAGAAATAAGTACAGTAATAATTGGTCAAGAAGGAAAACATTTTTTTTACATTGTGCCATCAATGAATTATTGTATATTTCTATACGAGCACAGAGATTAATAGACTGCCTGTATCTTTATTGCTGCTTTATATGCTGCTATAACATTTACCCTTGCACACTAGGTCATGGGAACAGTCTCTTAATCTAAACATTTAGCACTGAAAATCTATGGACCTTATTCAGCAGCAGACGCTGAAATGCGATCACTTTCTCCACGGTCCCGCTGTAATACGCACGCACGGGACCCACACTGCGGGCTGGGGAGATGCAATCTCACTGATGCGAACGCCTCTGCCTGATTGACAGGCAGAAGCTTTGGCGGGGCAGTCGGGGGTGGGGCGGTGACGTTTTTGGGGCTGTCACGTGATGTCATACGCGGCCACTGTAAAGCAAAACATGGTGGCAGCGTGCCTACCTTCGAAGCTAGGCTGCGCAGACATGGGGCTACCCTTGTTTTGCGAGGGTAAGCGATGCATCGCTGGGCGGCCATTTGCATGCTGGATGGCCTTACCCAGCTGCCTATGGGCGGCGGTACCTGAGGGCGGCCTGCTACGGCTGCCTGGAAGCAAAAATCTCTGATATAGCAGCTTTCTATTGGTGGCATAAGAGCAGTGCATGTGACTACACAGCTCCTCAGGAAGTCAGGCACAAGTGACTCCCAGCCTACAGATCAGCACCAGGGAGAGAGGGTGCAGCGCTGACAGCCTCACAGGTACCAACAAGAAAGGAGGGCAGAACGTCTTAATTACATTGCGCTGCGCAGCGCATACACAGAAGCTGTACCCGGCAGTTGACGGCAGCTCCTGGAGAGGCGCAAGTCGGCTGAGTTCTCGCCGCCGGGCGGAGGAGATGAAAGTAATTTGAGGTGAGGGAAGATAACGCCGCCCGCCCCCCGGCTCGTACAGCGCTGGACCGCCGGCGCTGTTCGGTATCCTGTTGCCTGCCTTCTCTCTGCTTTTCCCCAGGTCCTGTGTCACCCCGTCATGTCCCCAGGTTGTGTCCATCCTCCCCCTCTCCACCCCGTCATGTCCCCATGTTCCGTGACACTCTCTCCCCCCTCGTGCCCAGGCCATGTGTCCCTCGTCCCCCTTCATGTCCCGAGATACCCCCTCCCACCCCCCTGTCCCCAGCTCCTGTGTTCATTCTCCCCTCTCCTCCTTATGTCTAGTGTCACCCCCTTCCCCTCTCATGTGCACAGGTCATGTGTCCTCCTCCCCCTCATGTCCCGAGACACCCCCTCCCCCCTCATGTCCCCAGCTCCTGTGTCCATTCTCCCTTATGTCTAGTGTCACCCCCTTCCCCTCTCATGTGCACAGGTCATGTGTCCTCCTCCCCCTCATGTCCCGAGACACCCCCTCCCCCCTCATGTCCCCAGCTCCTGTGTCCATTCTCTCCTCTCCCCCTTATGTCTAGTGTCACCCCCTTCCCCTCTCATGTGCACAGGTCATGTGTCCCTCCTCCCCATCATGTCCCGAGACACCCCCTCCCCCCTCATGTACCCAGCTCCAGTGTCCATTCTCCCCTCTCCTCCTTATGTCTAGTGTCACCCCCTTCCCCTCTCATGTGCACAGGTCATGTGTCCTCCCCCTCATGTCCCGTGAGTGACACCCCCTCCCCCTCATGTGCCAGGTCATGTGTCCCTCCACCCCCTCCTCTTTGATGTGCCCAGGACCGGTCCTGTGTCATTCCACCTCATGTCCCCAGGTCCTGTGTTCCTCCTCCCTCTCCACCCACCCCACTCATGCCCCAAGGTCTTGCGTCCCTCTCCCCCTTCATGTGCCCAGATCCTGTGTCACAGCTTCACCAACTCATCCATCCCTGCAACTCTTTGTGGAAGCATCTGCAACCAACAGGAGACCCACTAACAGCAGAGAGTCCCTGAGCAGCATCATGTGGACCCCCCCCCCCCCTTCCCCCAGGCTAACAGCACTACACAGCCTCGGCAGTGCCTGGCTGAAAAATGAGGGGGGGGGGGGGGCAGTAGGCTGAAGTTTTGCCTAGGGTGCTAAGAAACCTTGCACCGTGCCTGGCCTTACCCTATGCTGGACAGCCTTGCCCTGTGCTGAGCGGCCTTAACCTGTGCTGAGCGGCCTTACCCTGTGCTGAGCGGCCTTACCCTGTGCTGAGCGGCCTTGCCCTGTGCTGAGCGCCCTTACCCTGTGCTAAGCGGGCTTACCCTGTGCTGAGCGGCCTTACCCTGTGCTAAGCGGGCTTACCCTGTGCTGAGCGGCCTTACCCTGTGCTAAGCGGGCTTACCCTGTGCTTTGCAGCCTTACCCTGTGCTGGGTGGTCCCCAGCATGCCATTTGTTTTCATTAGCAGTTTTGCAATCTTAGCAAACCTGCTAATGAAGCTGAATAAGGTCCTTAGTGCACTGGATATTTAAACTGCTCTGGTGTATTATATTAAGCCTGGCTTATAATGGAATCCGTATTGGTGCTCACTATTATATTGTTGCCGGCACGGTTTGTGAGAAATGTCTTGTACGGCGGTTCTTGTAAGTAGTTCTTGTTAATAACCTGTCATTTGACAGTAGGCACTAGGCACTGTCACATTACAGCTCTTCGGGGACAAGTTAGTAAGATAAATAGGCAACCTTGAATCAACCAAATGATAACTACTAATTCCACTTCATACAACAAAAGTCACCACATCTACTCCTTGCAGGGAATCCCATCATCATGATATGTAAATACACTATAAACATGGTGTCCTCTACCTAGTAAACACAGAAAAAGGGTATCCAGCAACACTACATGGGTTACTGTGATGCCCGGGAACAGAGGGGGTAATTCAGACCTGATCGTAGCAGCAAATTTGTGAGCAGTTGGGCAAAACCATGTGCACTGCAGGGGGGGGGGGGGGGGGGGGGAGGAGGGGCAGATATAACATTTGCAGAGAGAGTTAGACTCGAGTGGGTTATATTGTTTCTGTGCAGAGTAAATACTGGCTGCTTTATTTTTACACTGCAATTTAGATTGCAGATTGGACACACCCCACCCAAATCTAACTCTCTTTGCACATGTTATATCTGCCACACCTGCAGTGCACATGGCTTTGTCCAACTGCTAACAAATTTGCTGCTACGATCAACTCTGAATTACCCCCAGAGTCCTAATGTGAGCCAGGGATCCCTGAGATTGTCCATGAGTGTGAGGAGTTGGGTTGAGGAGGTGGGTGGTTCAGGCTTTTAGAAGGCACAAAGAACTCTGTATCGTGAGAGGCGGTAAAGTATGTGTTTTATTAAATTAAAATTATATACAGTATGTCAAAACTAGTATTTTTACATTTTATATAATCAAAGATCCTCAGGATTGTCCATGAATAAGAGGAGTAGGGTTGGACATCCCAGGACCAATGGAGAGAATCAAAATATGCAGATTATGGCAGGTAAGTTTGAAGTGGTGGAAGAGAGAAAGAACACTCCAACCCGTAGGATGGAGAAAATCAGCAAGAGCGCATCCACCATAGAGTCCATGCCAAGCACCATTGGATCAAGGAGGAAAATAAATAACAGAGAGAGGACCCCCACATACATATTCACAATGGTGAGGACGCCTGTGGACTGCAGGTACTGGCTCCAAAGGAATGCTAGAGGTCCAGACAAACAGGAGACACCTCAGCTGAGGGGAGGTGATGGGCTCTGCACACCTCACGACAGTGTTCTGGATGCTGCAGACAGTGTGCCCAGCAGGGTCCAGCTCAACAGGTAAGTAGGTGGTGGAAGAATCTAGTAGCTAGCTAATAGAGGACCCGATGGACTGAGCTCCAGGAAGATGCATCCGCTAAGGACGGCTGCTTTGCCACACCCCTGCATAATGTAATTTTATTGGTAGAAGCTCCCAAATATGATTTGCCTTGGGGCCCGCACAATCCTTAATCCAGCCCTGTGTATGTATAATATTAATGTAATGTGTATGCATATCATATTAGTGTGTGTGTGTGTGTGTGTGTGTATGTGTGTGTGTGTGTGTGTGTGTGTGTATGTGTGTGCAGCTCTCCCAATCCGCCACTCTCACATCGCTATGGTGTCCTGTGGAGTACAGGTCAGAGTGCTGCTCTGGATTAGACAGCTCACACGACTGCTCCATGATGCAAGTGGTCAGTGGAGAGTGCCGGTGAGATCAGTGGGAATCACCAGAGTTCCTTCCCACAGGAAGCAGTAGTGATGGACACTGGTGCTAAGACCAGAGCTCTCCCTCAGGGTACATCGCGGTTGAAAGGGTCCTCTGAGGCAGGGTATTTGGGACACCTGTGACATGATGAGAATAGTGGAGCATTTGTGGGGAAAATACCATCACCATTATCCCCTTGTCACCTAAGACAGGGGGCCCAATAACTGCTTCTGCATAGAGGTCCACTTAATTCATAAAACGCCCCTGCCATAAATGTACTAAATGTCCTCTGTATATCTCCCAAACATTTCTTGGAAACATGCTTATACATATTTACTATATTTCTATATATTATATATGCGCTAGCAGTGGCCAGCCTCATCCATTTTAAGCAGCTTGAGATAACACGCTAACACAAGGTCATGTGAGCATGTTGGGCCCCCTCTCAGATCACCCGCTGAAGCGAGATGTCCATTCTTGATGTAAGTGTCAATCTATACATCAGCATGGCAGAAATATTTCCATAGGATAATCCACAGCATACCTAGAAATAGACTGAATTAATTGCAGACTTTGCAGAAGGCATTATACATGTGAACTTAAGAGAGTTGTCAACATCACATTTCATAAGGCCGTTGAAAGTTGTTTCTTGGTTATATTTATATTCTTTTGAAATAAGGAGAAAGCATCAAGTCTCAGACACCAGCACCTGGGGTTACTGTCATGAAATCCCTCAGACGTAGCCTCTATTTACTGGGAGGAAAACACTACATTTACATTATACATGCCGTTCCTCAAGGCAAAAAAGCTGGAACACTGACAGCAGCTGTGTTTGCTGGAGTACAGCCATGGAGCGCTGCACTGTATAGCAGTTACTAGTTGATGCAATATAAAAAGGTACTTAGCTATATGCAACATTCCCCATATCAGCAGAATGTAAGGTATTTGAAATGGTATTTACTGTTGGCGATTAGGTTTTGTAACCAAATATGGTTTGCAAGTCTACATACAGAGTATATCTTTCCTGTGGGTGCGCCATTCAGGCGTCTTAGTTGCGGCATGTAAATACCGCGTGTTGGCATGCTAAGACGCGCGAGGATCCATGCCATGCAGTAGTGCACATCTTAACCTCTGGGTGGAGAATGCTCCACTTATGAAAACTGCAGTACAGAATACAGTGTACAGTAGCAGTGGATGGAGATGACAGTATATGTACGTAGCAAGCCATGACAGGCAGGCCAATCACACACTGTACAGTGTAAACAGTGGCAACATGGTTTTTATTTTGCTTGTTCGCACAACTGCTATTTTTTTTTTCCAAAAACAATTTTATTGAGAAGAAGTCAAATGAAACACAGAAGCATTAATAATAATGCAATAAACATATAGGTATAACAGAACGAAATCCGTGGTACTCGTACATAAAATAGTCGGACAAATCAAAAATTGCTAAATAAACGTGCAGGGCAGTATTGACAGATATTTGATAACTTAATTATCAATTTTGCCAAGAGAAACAATGAAAACAACACAATGAGGAAGAAACACAAAACTAAAACAGAGAAACCCGGGGACAGAAAACCCAGGGAAGAAAAGAGAGAAGGTGAAGAGAAGAAAGAAAAGAAATTAGTAGAAAGGAGCGGAAGAAGCAGGGAAGAGGAAGGCCAGTCAGCACGCCACAGGATCCACGTAAAAAAGGGTGAGATCTCCTCGGAACCCGACAAAATCCAAATAAATTATGCATCTAAAAGTACTGTAATATGTTATAATTAAGACAGAGTACGGAGCATATACTAGGAAGTATTTTCAAAAACCTGCATTATTGATTCAGATTGTGAGTTTGGTAAATAATCTAAATAAAGACCCCAGCGTTTATGAAAAGTAGTCACTCCTTTTTCAATATCTGTCATGGCTAGGCGTCTGTCAAAATATAGAATAGAAAGCAATTCTTAAGTAACAGTGCTCAGCATAGGGGCTTGTTTAGATATCCATTTCTGCAAAAGCACCTTCCTAGCCACAGTAACCAGAATTGTCAAAAATGGAATAGGGAGGGAATGGGGGACATGAGGGACCAAGTAGTGAAATCTGCCAATACAAAGGGTTCCCAGGTAAAAGGTATACAACCCCTTTTAATTTGCTTAATAAAGGAATGAAGTTTAAACCAAAATCTCTGAATATATGGGCAGAACCATACATTGTGTGCGAATGTGGCTGACTGAGTTTTGCACTTTGGGCAAAGACCAGATTCTCCCACCACTACATGCTTCCTCTGACCCTGTAAAAAGTAGGCCCTATTTAAAAATTGAATATGCGTTTCCTGCAGTCTCGCAGATCGTAGGTATTTTAAGGACGCAGGCAGTAGATGCAAGAGACGGTCTGATTGGCCAAAATCAGGAAAATCATGAGCCCATGAGTTCCAAATTACTGACCATAATTTCTCAGTATCAGCGGGCAGTAAATCATAGATAAATGTTATCTTAAAAGTGAAAAGGGAAGCTAAAGTGAACAGTGGGTTCAGTGGGTGAGTAATGACAGGCAAATAGATGATGCTATAACAGGTGATAGAGGGAAATTTACTAAAAGCATAATGTCTAGATTGAAGATATAGAAAAAACTGGAAGATCGTATTTTGAGGATAGTTGTTGGAAGGAGTAAATAGTTCCACCCGGGTCGAAGATGTCCCGGATAGCAGAAATACCCTTCTCCTTTCAAGAGTGATAATGAGCTATGGAAAGAGAGGGTAAAAAGTCTGGTTGCCCCAGAGCGGTATAAATTGTGACAAAGTGGGGTCTGATTTCTTACACTTATTAATAGAGAACCACGCTTTATAAGTATCCTTGAACAAAATATTCGTCATAATACCTTTAGGAATCTTAGCATGGGGTAAATGCAAAAGAGATGCGGGGGAGTCGGGTGAAAAAAGCTCTTCCTCTATCAGCAAGTTGGTAAAGCGAGACAAACGTAAGCACCAGTCAGAGACGTAACGAAACGCTGCAGCTTTGGAAAATGTAGAAATATCAGGGAAGCCTAAACCACCTCTATTCTTGGGGTGAATCAGTCTTAGCTTAGATATCCTGGGTTTCTTACCCTTCCACAAAAACGTTAAAAAGGCTTTTATACATCTAATCTCATCTGGTTTAGAAAGAGACATCGGAAGCATCTGTTATGATTCCAGCACTCTGGTCAGAGGAGATCTTATGGCAAGGACCGGAGCACTGGAACGGAATGCTGGGGAAGGGAGCAGGACAGGAAAATAGCCCCTGGCTCCCTAACTCTGTTGTCTCACCCGTGTTGTCAGAAATCCCCTGCGAGACTATGGTTTCTTGAGCCCTTGGCAGCCGCGTTTGAAGGGCGGATTATGTCTGCCCAACTTCGATGCCCCCCGGTCTTAATGAGAGACAAAGGGAAACCCGAGACAGGGTGATAACAAGAGGCCCTCTATCTAAACAACCAGGCCAGGGGCTAAGCAAACTCAAAACTATAATATGTGCGGAGAAACCGCCAGGGAAAAGGACAACCAAAATATCCACTTGTCCAATTCTCCTACCCGGCACCGCCGAGTACCAGAGAGGACTTGTGGAAGTGGAACCCTCCGCAAATGCTCCAAACACAAAATATAAAATGTAAAGCGGCTGAGCCGCAACACACGGCAGAGCCGCAACTCACGAACACCACTGGATATAAAACAGTGATCAGTCAGGACTCCAGGGAACCAAACGACCTCTTGGGATGAGATGACAACTCCCGAATACCGGACTTCTGAGGACTGGAATGACCGGATACAGCAGGACTGGAAACAGACTCTCAGCAAACAAAGGCAGCATGCAGGAAGCTATTACCGGCGTCTGTGAGAAGCCCTGGGAGTGTACTTAACAGGGAGTCCTCCAATCAGCTACTTAAAGACTAATTGGAATAAATGCCGTGCAGCTGCCTTACTGCACGGCCAGAGAACAGGTGAATGTATTAGTTCCTAAAGCCCAGCAACGGGGAACGCGGTCCGCCAGTGGCGTCCCCGTTGCTAGGGTCCATGCGGCTCAGCGCGCCCGGCGTCCAGCATTGCTAGGGAGCCGGCGGCTGTACGCGTACGGCGTCCCTAGTTGCTAGGCGCCGGGCCGCGCAGACAAGCGGACCCCGGCGCCTAACAGCATCTGGAGGGGATATGTTAGTTTCGGAAATAATATGTTTTTAATCACAGCTAACCTGCCCAGTAAAGACAATGGCAAATTCATCCAGTGTAACGTAGATCGGGTCACCTTATCAATGATTGGGGGGAAGTTTGCAGAATACATCTTATGTACGGAGGGAGTAAGGAAGATACCTAAATATTTCAGTATGGCCATGTTAACATGAAAAGTAGTGTTAATAATAGGGCATTGCGAAAGCAGGTCAGGTCGTGTAAGTGGGAGAACTTCAGATTTTTGTAAATCAGTTTTATATCCCACAAAGGAGCTGAAACCGTCTATTTCCGCCAAGATAGCTGGGATAGATATGGAAGGATTGGACACAAACAACAGCATATCATCTGCAAAAAATGACAGTTTCAATACCTGATTACCAATAGAATTGCCAGTGAAACAAGGATTAGAGTGCAAAGAGATTGCCAAAGGCTCCAGAGCTAAAGCACACAACAAAGGCGAGAGAGGACAGCCTTGCCTACTGCCTCTATGTATAGTGAACAGATCTGAAACAAAGTTGTTAGCTATTATACTAGAGGAGGAAGAGGTGTAAAGCACACAGAGAAGAGTGAAACCGAGGAAGGGAAGCCAAAACGAGATAAGGTTTCAAAGAGGTGATCCCATACTACCAGGTCAAACGCCTTCTCGGCATACAGTGATAAAAGAACATTAAGATTGTCCTTGTGCATATCCTCATAGCTCTGTAGAACAGAGAGAACCTTCTGGAGATTGGAAACTGAGTTCCTGCCCCAGACAAAACCAGTCTGGTCATGATGTACCAATGTTGGTACAATACGTTTAAAGCGTTCTGCTATAATTTTAGTAAAAATGTTATAGTCTTCATTGAGGAGCGAGATCGGACGATATGAACCCGGCAGTGTGGGATCCTGTCCCGGTTTAGGGAGAACCTTCAGCACAGCATAATTAAAGTAAAGAGGTGGGGTATGGCCATCCAAAATCTTATTGAAAAAATCTGTAAGAGGAGGAGTAGCGGAAGGCCGTAGAATTCTGTAAAATTCACCAGTAAGACCGTCAGGGACAGGGGATTTACCGGGCTTAAGGCCTTTAATTGCCGTGTTCACTTCCTCCTCTGTGATAGGAGTGAGCGTAGAGCTATGGGTATCGGATAGTTGGGGAAGGGAAACACATTCCCCAAAAGTCTGTTTATTAGCAGCATGGATCGAATCCTGGGCATACAGGTCTGAGTAGAAGTGAAACAAGACATTCAAAATATCCAAACCATCATACACTAGCTGCCCCTCACTATTACACAGAGACAAAATGGCAGAACTAGGTCTATCCCCTTGTAACAAGTGAGAAAGAAGTTTACCATTTTTATCTCCATGAATACGAAAAACATATTTGTTACTATGGACCCTGCGGTCACCCAATTGTTGTACCAGCGCGACGGAATGTATACGTTTTTCTTCATATAATTTTTTCTTGAGGGGAGTAGGGGAGTGACGAAGAGTCTGATATGCATCCGTTAAGTCAAGCTGAGCGCTGTGGACAGTCTCCGACTGGTGCTTTTTGTTATGAGTAGTATAGGAAAGCATATCACCCAGCAAGACTGCTTTGGCTGCCTGCCAAAATAAAAGAGGGTCACTGGAGGGTTCAGTATTATTAAAAGCATAATTATTCCAAAATGTTTGTAGGGAATCTTTAAACTTTGCAGAGGACGTTAAATACCCCGGGAAGCGCCATGAGCGAAAGCTACCGGAGGTAATAGATGGTTTAATTGTGAACCAGATAAATGAATGATCCGTGAGGCATAACGGTTCAGTAGCAGAGGAATGTGTTCTACACATGCTGGAATCAGATACCAAAAAATAATCAATACGGGAATATGACTTGTGAGGAGCAGAAAAAAAGTGTACTCCTTTTCTGTAGGGTTGTGTAAACGCCAAATGTTAGTCAAATGCAATTGTGTGCTTATGTAGTGAACACCCCCATTTTTTTGTCTAAAAACAACAGAGGTCTGCGATTGATGGTCCATGAACCAATAAGCAACTATGTTGAAGTCGCCACCAAGCACAATACACATGTCCTGATAAGAATACAATAAATTAATTATGGTAAGAAAAAAGCATTTCTCCTATGAATTGGGAGCATATATATTAAAAAAGGGCATATTGAGAACCAAATAAATCAACTACTAACAGTAGATAACGACCTCCAGGTTCTACCACCTGAGAAACCACCGTGATAGCAGAGATTTTCTTGCCAGTATAGCCACGCCCATGGATTTCGATGAGTAAGAGGAGAAAGCCAGGCTTTTCTGTTGGAGCATGGAGAGTTTAACGTGCTCTGAAACAGTGAGATGAGTCTCCTGCAGAAAAGTTAAATCAGCTTTCATTAAATTAAGATATGTGAGAAGCTTACGTCATTTGGCAGGGGAGTTAATGCCCTGTACATTCCAGGAGCAAAATTTTATATCAGACATAAAAGGTAAATAAAATAATTAAGCCAGCAATGAGGCTGTCAGGGGGGAGACCCCCAAAGCTAGAGTGGAAGATATCATAATACAACATATGGCGAGCAATAAAAGCATGTGACAAAGACCTTGAAGAAAGAGACGATAGGGAACAGAGAGTGGGAGAGAAATAAGAAGGCGAAGAAAGAAACAGAAGAGAGAAGAAGCATAAGAAGAGAGGACAGATGCAGTACACATAGCATGCATCATACTGCTATACTAAATAAAGAAGTATAGCAGGCCTGGATAACATTAGGCACATATAAACACCTAAAAAGAGAGGAAAAGGGCCTATATGACAAAAATTAATGGAACCTATCAGAAACTTCAAAGAATCAATGGGGAAATGATCCCAGTGTATATGAAGCCAACAATGTAACGGTAACTGTGAACAAAAGTAAGAGCAGATATAAAAATAAAATAAAACACAGTCTAACAGAGAGGGAGCAATAATACAGCAAGCAGAAAATATGGCTAATCATCAAAAAAGGTAATATAGTTAACAAAGAGACACACAGCACCCTGATCCCAGAGCGCTGCACGTCAAGTGTCGGAGGACACAGAGGCATTTTCATCCAGATATGCCAGTGCGTCTTGGGCCGTGGAGAAGTACTTGAAGTCCTTGCCGTCAAAGATATGTAAACGGGCAGGGAATAAAAGGGCAAATTTAGTTTGAGAACGGATCAATCTGGAGCATACTGGAGCCATAGCCTTTCGAGCCCGAGAAACCTCTGCAGAGTAGTATTGGAATAGTAAAAGACAATGGGAATTCCATTCGATGCGACCCATTTTCCGGGTGGCCGACCATAACACCATCTTATGAGCAGAGTTCAAGCAACGAAATATAACATGCCTTGGATGAAGGGAGTCTCTAGGAGGGCCCAAGCGGTGTGCTCATTCAACAACAAAATGAGGGATGGCATCAGAGATCCCTAAGAGCGTTGTTTGGGTAGATTGCAAAAATTGATCCAAGTCGTGGTCCACAAACGCTCTCGGGAAGGCCAACGAGATGAAGATTATACCGACGTGACCTATTTTCAAGGTCATCTACTTTATTGAGCAATTGATGATTTTGTTGAAGTACAGATTGCATCTGTTCTTGTAATTCCGATATAGTCTGTTCATGCTCTCCAAGCCTCAAATCATTTGCCACCACTTGAATTTCGGTAGATTCCAGTTGGGACTTCAATTCCTAGACCTCAGTAGTAAATTTCAAGGTTTGCTGCTGTAGAATTGGAGCCATAGTATCTTTGATGGCCTGCACCATGTCCTCATATAACATGGGAAAGAGGGGGCATCTGAGATATTGGAAGTAGATTGCGTAGCAGGAAGATCCATCATAGTATGTAACGCTTCCAGAGAGGTACTAGTAAAGTCCGAGTCAGAAGGATCATTAGGGAGCCCGGTATCACCTTTCTTGGAAGCCCTAGGGCAAGCTACCCTGGCTGGAGTCTGTGTGGTAACAAATTTTTCCATGGGACCACAAGGTGGCAGTAGAGAGAAAGTAACCAAGTTGTATGGCACAGAAGGTTCAGATAATTCAATGTGGTGGAGTGCAAACAAGCAAGAGGCAGTATAGTATGCAAAGCCAGAAGTAATCCGAAAAATCAAAGTAAAAATCACAGAACACTGGGTCAGATCCAAAGCAATAGAAGTCACATCACTGATAGGGCAATGTTGAGAATAAATCCAGGACTGCTGTATGTCACATTAGAAGCAACAGCACATTACCAGTTGGTAATTGAAGCAGTGAACAAAGGAGTGGATAATAATGTGGTTCAAACACAATGCACCTAAAAGTTCAATGAGCCTGGCCTACAGCATGTGTAGGCTATTGGCAGAGGCTGATAGAATTAATGTGCAAAGCTCTGCATGAGCTAAGTGTTGCAACTGGTGATGAGGGAGGAGGGGAAGAGGAGTTAAAGATGGCCACCACAGAGCACTGGTAGAGCTGCAGGGAGAGGATGGGTGAGCGTTGTCAGCTTCTTCCCCCCCCCCCCATGTGCAAGGAGCAGAGATACCAACGGGCAGCGGCACCTGCCAGGTCCCAGCTCCAGTCAGCCGGCAGTGAAAGGAGGAGATAGGGCTGAAACACACGCGACGGCTTTTGCCAGCTGGGAAAAAGCCAGTTGGCTTTTTACTGTGCCGGTATTGTAATTAACAGTGTGAGGGGTAGGGTCCTTTCATACTGCATGGCCCTGGCCCGGCTGCCGGGTTGCAGCCAGAAATATCCACTGGAAGGTCCGGCTGCCGGGCCGGGGCCTTGCCGTCTTTGTAGGCAGTGGACCATGTGTGTGAAGGGGAGCTTGCACACACAACGGTTTTTTGTCAAGCCGTGTCGGCTGCTGTGTATGCGCACAGCATTACACAGTGCTCACAGCCATTGTGTGTGAAAGACTCTGCCGGATGGCATAAAGCCGGACAAAGTTTGTCCGGCTTTTTGCCATCCGGGAAAAACCGGGTAGTGTGTTACAGCCCTGAGGAGGAGCCGCGGTCATTGGAGATCTGGGCAGGAGAGCGGTGGGGAAGTCCACAGAGGACGGAGCACTCCAGGTAGCGGTAAGTATGCTACCGATGGCAGCGAGTGCTCACCTGGAGGTGCCCCCGCAGATCCGAAGGCAGGTCAGCCAGAGGGAGACGGATGCAGCCGTGGGAATGTTAAAAGAAAAGTCTCCAGTGGGAGCTCCGGCAGCCAGCAGCTACTCCTCTTGGCATCCAAGCCACGCCCCCAGGTAAGTATGATTTAATACATTTTTCTAGATTTCTCAATAAGATACTTTTGGCCCAGGGCCGGCTGCATTCAGCCCCCAGGAACAGCTTTTGACAATCAGAGCTGGGGAACTGAAGCAGCGCTGACTCCACAACTGCTATTTTTAATAATATTTCACAAGTGATGTTCCCATCTGCTATACAACAAGACACTAATGGCTTCAGTGATGACCTGCTAGCAGCTTGCACAACATGGCGCTAATCGTTGCACATATACAACTGAACTGCCGGTAGTCTAAAGACACAAATCCAGTTTTTCATAAAACTAGATGCTTTCATGTTGACTCTTGTAGTGTTGTGCATACCTGTCTGCTACAGTAATACAGGTACTGAACCGCAACTCACAGACAAGAGGCATGCAGCATGTAAATCAGTGGCTACCATGGGTTAGAGGTAAGGTCAATGCTTAACATAGCCTTCCTCTGTGGTTTGATTCCCATTCAGACCAGGGGCAGTGAAGAAGACCTTGTCAAAGTCGAAAAATATAGCGACCTATGATGCCTTGTACTAACCCCATGCGCTTGCCCGCTGCACGTGCACATTCTCTCCCGTGCGTGCGCATATTCGCAGTTGCGAGACGGCGCCTCCACGGTCGTGCGCTCAGGCGCGTGGTATGTGCATTTACGGTAGAGTTTGTGTGCGTCTGGCGGGCGACTCGATCGTTACATAGTTAATCCAAATAATGTATTTTATAGGTTATGGTCCCCTTAATAATATCAGTGAGTTTGTTTAGTGTAACTGGTTCATGGACAGAGAGATCCCTCTTTACATGATACGAAGGGTCAGACAGGTTTTGAGCAGTGGTGTTTAGTATGCAACGGTAGAGTATATTATTAGTAACATTCCGGTGTTGGTTTTAATCGCTCCTGCTTATAGTTATGTTTATAAGAAGTTTATGGACATTTACTGTATTTGCAGTTCATTATCCATGCGGCGGGAATCCTGAGATTCCCTCCCACCTGAGCATTTTGGAATAGTCACAACCCACCTGTTCGAATCAACCTATGACCTTTTGTTATAATGTGAAGACAGATTCCTGTGTCCAATGAACAATGAGATTGTAGGGCCCTTTGTAGTGTACTGTATGTAGTGTATATAAGAACAGCCAGCCTGGCCCAGCTCAGTCTACTCTCCACAACGGTTTTCATCATTGACTAACTAGAGAGCTGGTCCCAGGACTGCGCAGCGATCATTCCCCAGTGTGTAAGTTTTTCTCTGTAACCAACTTATTCTCTGTTTGTATTTGCCATACTCTCTCTCTCTCTGTTATTATATAGGATTAAGACGCTGTTGTATATTGTATATTTTCAGTTATTCTGTTTAGGTGTTTTATGTTAGTGCTGTAGTGTATAAGCTGTTAACTGTTTTCCCCTTTTTACATAGCTAAATCTCGTTAGAAAAGGTGTTGGAACCTCAGCAAGGTGTCTGTGTTTCTCTAGCGAGTATAGAGGGATTCTGAGCGTCTCAATCGCTCAAGTAGCTTTCATGTAATAGAGGTTAATCAGCGTTACATTGTGTTAACATTACAAGACCAAGGTTTACAGTATAAGCTTAGCCTTTCAGTGTGTTGCATACAAGGTTTACTGTGTGTCATCCTGTGAGCGTCTGCGCCGCTCGTGTTCCTCTCGTGGGCACAGCGTCCGCTACGCTAGTAGCGTAGCATTACGGTACTCGGGCCGCCTATAGCGTGCTCGATACCCAGCGTAAGCCGTGAGCGAATGTGCCGCTCGTGCGTCTCGACCACGGCCTAGCGTCTGCTACGCTAAGTGCGTACCATTACGGTACCCCATACGCCCATTGCGTACTGATGTCTCTTACCAATATATAGTGAATGTTATAAGATAAATAATTAGCTTTATCAATTGGCGGCTCGTCCGTCCTCCACATATCCACTCTAGCGAACACAAGCAGACTTTATCTGTCAGCAAAGGGCGGGAAGGTGTATCCCTTCGTATCCGTGTTGGTGGTGACGGATACAGTAGTGCTAACTAGATAAGCGTCTGCATCGCTACGCTGTAGGAGTGCTGGTGGAATCCGGAACCGGAAGGTAAGAACAGTACACTATTGTCTGTTAAAAATGTTTTTATTTCTGTTTGATACACATTGCGTACGCAACACACGCACACACCTGCATTTTTCATTTGTGTAATTTCACATATCTCGCCTTCCTGTTTGCCATTTATCATTGATAACGTGCTGAGAAAGATTTGTTGCTATTGGTAGTTAAAAGTAAAATTAATACGTAAGGGAGTAATTTGTAAAACACGCACACGGCTTTGCCTAAGATACAAGGGAAATCTGTGTGGTGTTCAGTAAATGATTACAGTTAAATATCATTTGCATTGATAGAAACGTGTTACTTGTGTTACTGTGGACGTGTCTGGCCTGTGTACACGTGTCCCTAACAAAGGGCGGGACAAGCGTACGCGACGCAAGGGCTTACACACGTAGCGTATATTACGCAACGGAGCGTATGGGTACGCCCACGTAATACAAATCACACGATAGTATTGTTTTAGTAGGCGATACGGAAGCAACGCGATAATAGCGCAAGTCAATCTCAGTGTCTTAAATTTTAGCGTAAAAGATCCTTCTCTAGTTGTAACTCCTTTGGGACTAGACTGCGATACTGAATGAAAGGGATTTCTGTACAGAAACTAAAGTAAAGAGTATATGAGGTGAAAGAGTGTGTATACATATATATAAGTTTCTCATTTTTGGGTGGAACCACAGGAAATCGAGTTCTCGTGAGGTACATTCGTGAAAGTGACAGCGCAGTGGCTTGGGAGGCATCCCTTGTTAAAATATTGAAATAAGAGCATTAGAGTATAGCAGATTAGGATGTCTACTGTAGACACAGACCAGGAGGTCACGGACCAGGAGGTCCAGAGACAGACCAGGAGGTCTAGGTGCAGCAGACTAGGAAGTCCGCTATAAGATAAAGTCAAGAAGCACAACCCCAGGAGGGTTGGTGCGGTACCCATATAGGCCATTAAGCTCTGGCTGAAGGAATTCGCAGCCACAATTTTCGATTCCGTTGGTCGTTCCGCACATAAGATTAGTTGCTTATGAGCAGTACGATTGTACCGCATGTAATTTGGTGCATTAGTTTGTAACTTGACCCAGTACCATTTGCGTACGCTAGAGGGGTCATAAACGCTATTTGTACTTTCTAACGTGATTTGTGTAAAAAATTTTTATTTTAAGGGAGGTTCGCTGGTCACTCAGGAATTCTCTAACAACCGATACTTGCTGGGGACGGGTAACCTACTCCCACAACGCCCCAGTAAATAAAGGTTCATAGGGGCCCTAGGTTGGGTACAGCAGCTCTGAGTCAGTGATTGAAGTACTGGCCAACTTGGGCAAAGAGTGGGTGAAAGCACTCGGTCGAACTTTCACCATCGGCTTACCCCGGGCAACTTGGTTTTTGTAAGGGTTCACTGAAGACCCTGATTTGAAGGTCAGAGGTAGTGAAAGCAACACCTGCAAAGATGGGGGCCAGTTGTTCAGGTAAGGGACGATCAACCCTGGTTCAGGTTGATTTAGTAAACCGGCCAATAGGGTCGGCAAGGTATATCATGTGTGAGAAATACGGTTCACACACAGAGGTTTTGTGCGATGAATGGGAAAGAATGACTGTGCATGACGGGGAAAAGTTCCCACGGGTAGGCAGTTTTAGCCCCGAGGTGTTACAAAATCTAAGGAGAAGGATATGTCTCATTAAATCTGCAAAGAGACGGATCAAACATTATGATTATTTACAATTATGGCAACAGGAAGGTGAAATACAAAGAGGATTGGCTCAAGCGGCTGGATCTAACCCTATCAGGAAACTGATAGCCTCCGCACCACCACCACCATACATAACAGGAGAGAAAGTGGTTACAGAGAATGGCACACTGGTGTATGATAAACATGCACTTAGTAACTGTATAGATGTTAAGAATAATGTAACTAAGATTGTTGATGCTAATACTAACTCGTGCAAGCTGTACCCTGTTTTAAACTTTCCCCAGGATTGTGACCAAGAGGATGAGCCCACAACAATATCAGCACTCTCTCTAGCAGCCACCATAGCAGAAACAACAGTGGGCACAGCCCAACCAGTAAGAGCAGTATCAAAGGCCCCTAGTGGAGGGACAGGTGAGGTCGTATCAACTGGTAAGTACGGCACTGTACACTATGCAGAAACCATTACACCACATGTTGTAGAATCTACTCAGAATGATGTTATTGAACTTAATCCCGTTAGGGTAATTGCAGTACCAAATGGGAAAACTGACACTTCAGGAGTCACTCCTGTCAAAAACATCGCCATGCATTGCCCCTTTTCCCGAACGGAATTAAGATCAATGGTGTCTGAATTCCCTGATCCTAGGAAAGATCTAGTTGCAAGCCAGAAGTACATTAGAGAGCTAGGAAATACTGTGGAGCCCAATAACAAAGATTGGCGGACATTGCTGAGGGCATGTTTACCCTCCAATGTCGACTCAGCAAAATTTATAGCTGACTGTAGACTAGATAAAGAGGTATCCCTTACTGAGGAGTACAATCAAGATAATGTGAAAAGAATTAATTTGCAGCTAGGAGTATATTTCCCAGCTGTTGCTAAATGGAACAAAATTTTCTCCATCAAGCAAAAAGAGGGAGAAATAGCTGCTGATTATTTTCATCGGGCACTGCAGGAAATGGCTAAGTATACAGGGATAGAAGACATTAAGACAAATGTGAATCATAGAGAAGTAGCAGTATCTGTGTTAATGGATGGTTTAAAGGAAGTATTGAGGACGAGGGTACAGACCACCCAACCATGTTGGCGAGGTTTGTCGGTGGCTACTTTGAGAGAAGCCGCTATTGATCATGATCGGAACATCACCAGACACAGGGAGTCGCAGAGTGATAGGCTGATGGCCGTAAGTATACAGGCCCTTACCACAAGGCCAACTCAGCATAAGTCTCAGACCCCTGTGGGTAAGTCAAATGTGGTAACTTGTTATTACTGTCATAAAGAGGGACATTTTGCACGAGACTGTAGATTGAAAAATGCACAAAAATCAGATCAACCCCCTAGACAACGACATGACACACGAAATTGGGATCAAGAACCGCAGAGACGGAGTTATGAGCCACACACAGGGGAAACAAAAAGGTATCCCCCAAAAAGAGACTGGCAAGTCTCTGATAGTTCCCATTTACCCCCTTTACAGGTAATAGCTGCCAGCGCAATGCAGGGAGGTCACCACATACAATAGGGGTGGGGCCACACCTGTAGTCTGCAGCCAGTGAAATTAATTGCGAGCCTTGGAAGTGAACCCGAGGTCACAATTGATGTAGCTGGTAAATCTCTAAATTTCCTTGTAGATACGGGGGCGGCCAAGTCAGTGATAAATTCGACCGTGGGCATGAGAACCACTGGTAAAACAATTCCAGCCATGGGAGTAACAGGAGTAGTACAACACTATCCTTTAAGCAAACCTGCAGAGATTACGATAGGGCCTTTGCATACCAAGCATTCTTTTCTGCTGGCTGCATCGACTCCGACTAATCTCCTAGGGAGAGATTTACTGTGCAAAATGGGATGTGTCATATATTGTACTCCTGAAGGTGTGTTCTTGGACATACCCGAGAACCACGCTCAGGAAGTGCAGGATATGCTAGACTCCCCAACAAGATTAATGTCACACACTGTTATTGTAAATAGGTGTCCGTCCAAAGTAGAAGAAATGATTTCCCAGATACCGGAATCACTTTGGACCAAGGATGGACAAGACACTGGATTAATGGCAAACGTAGCCCCAGTAGTTGTACAAGTAAAAGATGGTAGGATAGCTCCAAAAATCCCACAATACCCTCTGAAGCCAGAGGTGGAGTTAGGAGTTTACGCTTGCTACAACAGGGCATTCTGGTAAGGACGTCCAGCACTGCCAATAGTCCCATCTTCCCTGTTAAAAAGAGTGGGGGAGGGGTTACAGATTAGTGCAGGATCTAAGAGGGATCAACAAAATGGTTGAGAGTCAATTCCCCGTAGTGCCAAATCCAGCTGTCATCCTCATGCAAATCCCTCCCACTGCCAAATTTTTCACTGTGATTGACCTCTGCTCCGCCTTCTTCACGGTACCTCTGCACCCTGACAGTCAATACTTATTCGCATTTACATACAGAGGAGTTCAGTACACCTGGACTCGCTTACCACAAGGTTTCATTGACAGTCCAAGTATTTTCTCACAGGCCTTGCATGATTGTTTACAGTCTTTTCAACCTGAGAGTGGATCAATATTAATACAGTACGTAGATGACCTACTGCTGTGTTCAGATTCACTTGAATCGTCCCTGAGAGATACGAAACAACTCCTGTTTCATCTTTCAGACACCGGACACAAGGTTTCCAAAGATAAGTTACAATTATGCCAGACCAGGGTGAAGTATTTGGGACACTGTCTGACACAAGGACTGAGACACCTCACCGCTGATAGAATTCAAGCAATTCGTGACATGACCCTGCCACAAACCCAGCAACAGATTAGAACGTTTTTAGGAATGTGTGGGTATTGCCGTAACTGGATCCCAGGGTTTTCTATACTGGCCCTGCCTTTGCAGTAGATGGTCTCATCAAACAAACCTGATCGGATTTCGCACACAGACGAGTCTGAGATGGCATTTGAGAGACTTAAACAGTGCCTAACGCAGGCACCAGCATTAGGCATGCCAGATTATGGAAAACCCTTTAAGCTGTACGGAACAGAGAGTGCTGGGTGCGCGGCAGGTGTCTTAACCCAGAAGCATGGTGATGCCAGCAGGCCGGTAGCCTACTATAGCGCTCAGCTAGACACGGTAGCGCGATCCCTCCCCACATGCTTGCGAAGCGTTGCAGCAATAGCATTGCTAGTAAATAAAAGCGAAGATGTAGTGCTAGGACACAACCTCACAATTTATACACCACATGCAGTGTCAGCCTTACTGAATTCTGCCCAAACCAGACACGTCTCATCAGCACGGTTTACAAGATGGGAATTGGCATTAATGGCCCCGGTAAACATCACCATAAAGAGATGCAGCGCACTAAATCCTGCAACATATCTCCCAGGTGTGCCTGGACAGCCACAAAGGGTGGAGGATGAGAGTGATGGTGAAGGAGGATTTAGTAAGGAAAATGACACACATGATTGTATGGAATATTTGACCCAAAATTTCACGGCAAGGCCTGACATCAGTGACAACCCACTGGAAGATGTAGATTTTACTTTCTACACTGACGGCAGTTGTCACAGACAGACGGACTCGGGAGACTTGTGTACTGGATACGCAGTCGTAGAAGCGGAACCCCTAGGCCCACCACACTCAGTACAAGTTGCTGAACTGGTTGCCCTAACCAGAGCATGCGAATTGGCTAAAGGCAAGTCAGCCAATATCTACACAGATTCTAGGTACGCCTTCGGAGTAGTCCATGATTTCGGGGCCCTATGGCGCCTCAGAAATTTCATGACGGCAGCTGGCACACCCGTAGCACATGCAGCCCACATCAAAAGACTTCTAACAGCTATACAGGAACCCGACAGAGTGGCTGTTATCAAGTGTAAAGCTCACACATATAGCCAAGACCCGGTATCACTTGGTAACAGCCGAGCAGACAAAGCTGCTAAATCAGCAGCCGGTACCCCCATACAGACAGACATCACACAACTGATGGTATTTAATACTATAAACACACAGAAATTATATGAAATGCAAAATTTGTGTTCACCACAAGAAAAGGCAGTTTGGAGGTCAAAAGGATATGGCCAGGAGTCCTCAGGACTCTGGACAGATGGACAGGGTAAGCCAGTGGCACCCAGAGCATACCTTCCAAGTCTAGCGGAAGCGGCACATGGGCTGACTCATCTAGGCAAAGAAGGAATGTGTAAGTTGGTAAGAGCTTATTGGTGCGCCCCAGGATTTTCTTTCCATGCGGGTAAAAGAGCGATGACATGTCTCACCTGCTTGAGGAAGAATATCGGAAAGGCAATACCAACAGAGCCATCCCATATCCCTCCTACAGATGGTCCTTTCCAGGTAATACAAATTGATTTCATACAATTGCCACCTTGTAGAAATTTAAAGTATGTATTGGTTTGTATTGACGTGTTCTCAAATTGGGTTGAAGCATTTCCCGTGGCCACAAATACCGCTGTGTTTACTGCAAAGAAAATTGTGCAGGAATTTGTGTGTAGGTACGGTATCCCTAGAATCATTGAGAGTGATAGGGGTACCCATTTTACAGGTGAAGTTTTTCAAGCAATGTGTAAGTTGATGGGAATTAATAGTAAGCTGCACACTCCGTACCGCCCCCAGGCGAGTGCGAAAGTGGAAAGAGTAAACAGCACTATTAAAAACAAATTAAGCAAGGTAATGGCTGAAACAGGATTGTTGTGGCCCGAAGCTTTGCCAATCGTATTATACAGCATCAGAACCACTCCCAGGTCCCCTCTTAATCTGTCTCCTTTTGAAATTCTGTTTGGTCGACAACCCCATGTTATGATTAACCCCCAGGATGATTTGAAATGTAACAATGAAGTAACTGTAAAGTATTTGGTTAAGATGAGTAAGCAATTGAGGAATCAGAATGATAATCTAAAGTTGGTGATTCCTGATTTGCCAGACAGTAATTGTCATGACATTGAACCTGGGGATTATGTAATGATACGGAATTTTCTACGCTCAGGTTGCCTTATTGACAGATGGGAAGGACCATATCAAGTCTTATTGACCAGCACAACAGCATTGAAGGTTGCCGAGAGAGAGACTTGGGTCCATTCGTCTCATTGTAAAAAGGTTACTGACCCAGAGAGGTCCCGTGATAAAGAACAGACGGTAGAGGTTGTATCACTAGAGTGTCTGTTCCGGAAAGGTTGAGACGACACCTGAGCGCTGAGAATAATAAGACCGGAGGCGTTTGTCGAGCCAGATTTCTTTTTCCCTTTTGTTATTTTCTCCAGTTCCCATCTCCCTCCTATTCTCCTCCCCCCTTCTTATTTTTCTCCTTTTCCTCCTATAAGATGGACTTGTCCCAAGAGACTGTGATCCGGATTTTCCTGTTAACCATGATGTTGACCAGAGCAGTCTATTTCGGTGAGAGTACCATGGAGGTCGAGAAAGGATCTGGAATGGGTTCTGATGACCAGGATGGAGGCGTAGTTTTCCAAGAGCAACATAATCACCAAGTAAAGGCGAGTATCAGAAAACGATCTGGTAGCATTGACAATAGAAGGAATTTTGAAGGATTGTTAGCTGAAGAGAACTGCATCTGTAGGCATTGTGACAATATAGTTGAGGATGGGTGCATCAAGAAATGTCAGTCCAGTTTTAATGTCCACATGGACCGGCATCCATTGAGTGACTATCACTCCTTAGTGGGTAAAGTGTTAAACCAGACAGACTGTTGGGTATGCTCTCAAGTATCTCAAGGTCATAGCAAATCAGGACTAGTACCATTCCCCTTAACTGTAGGAGAGGTACTTGAGTTAAGTGGTGGGAGGCCGGTGGACAAGAGGTTTAATATCTCTAGTCCTCCTAGTTTGAAGCTCCACCAATATCATGTAGATAAGTCCTTAGTATGCTTTAACATTTCCAATCCCCGAAAGCCGGGAAATTGGGAAGTGTCATGGAGTAATCAAACCATGACATTTTCATATAGAGCCGATAGAATGCCCATAGACACAGAGCTTATACGCCAGATAGCCAACAGTGGAAAATATTTCCGGTATAGGTACACTCTAGGAAGTAGTACCATGCGAGTTGGAGAAGTATCACCAGGATACTGTGCACATATCGTACAACCTGATACGTGTACTAGACAGATGGGAGAGTTAGGGTTAGGAGATTTCACATGGAAAATTTGTAACATGGTAATGTCATACTCCGTCCCATATGTTCTCCCCGAAGATGCATATTTCATATGCGGGAGAAAGGCGTATAAGTGGCTTGCCCCAAACTCAGAGGGATTGTGTTACATTGGAAAAGTACTGCCTGAAGTAATGACTGTATCCCATATCAAAATGAAAGACATTCACCGCAGTGCCCAAGCTCCTTATACTCACACTCATTACGAGCACGTCGTTAAACGGCACCTGATAGAGAGGACAGAGCATCCGGCCTCTGATCTGATCCATGAATCCACCGGGATTCAATTCCTACTCGCGTTAGATATCACTCGTACCGCCAGAGGAGTGATAAATTATAAATATATATCTGCGCTAGCAAACTTGTTAGACAATATCACCGAAATGTATGACGACACATTCAGGTACACTGGGAAAGAGTTACAAGCCTACAAAACAGAACTGGTTCAGCATAGGATGATTCTTAATTACCTCACAGCTGTGACAGGCGGGTATTGTGTCACCCTAGCAACTCAATATGGAATAAAGTGCTGCACGTACATTACAAACAGCACGGAGGACCCAGCCGAGGACATAGACCAAAAGATGGATGACATTTTGCAATTGAAGTGGGAGTTCCGAAGGAAACACAGTCTCACACTCGCTGCTGTGGGTAATGAGCTGACCAGTTGGGTGTCATGGTTGAACCCACGAAATTGGTTCTCTGGTTTAGGAGAATAGGCCCAAGGCATTATAATGGATGTAGAGAAATTTCTCTTGTGTATTCTGGGAGTCGTCATATTGGTTGGTCTGATATTTAGATGCAATCGGACTTTAACGAAGTGTAAAGGTAGTACCAGAGTGATGAGTCTGAGGAGCGAGGACACTGTAATAACAACAACTAATTTGATTTATGACCCAACGATAGAGACAATGTTGTGATGAAAATGTGATTCCACGGTCCGTTTCTTTCACTCGTTTCTCCTTTGTTTTCCTCCAAGGTACAAAGACATCCGCTTGGAAGAAGAATTTGACAACCTCTTTTATACAGACCATTGATGAACTATGTCACAGACCCCCAATATCCCTAGTGACTTTAACTTTTTACGAAAGCCCAATACTTTAGAGACTGTAATTTTATGGACACTGGAAAAGCTTTTGTCGCCACCTATAGCAAAAGCACCGAGAGACATCAGACAACATGTACATCAGACAAGACATCAGACAAGACCTCAATCGGCGACTGTTTATTTAAACTCACATAGTTTACGACTGCATTTATAACGATTGTTTCTTATCTTCATCTCTACAACCTCCAGGTAGTATCTCACATAGTCGACAGGTGATTCTCACATATTAGCATTCACATGTTCCCCCCTTCATGTATCATCAACTAAATGTGCTCCCCCATTTGTCGCAACCAAAAGCCGAAAAGAGCTCGGTAGAGTTTGACAGCCCATCCACAGACCCTTAATACGGGATAAGAAGGATTCAAATGTATACTTCGCAATACCTCGAAGCTTGATTTAGAACACGTACGGCACGATGATACATGACCCCTCAAACATGGATCTCATACACACATGCTTTTACTGTCTCACTAGGTCATACTTTTCCCACCTTCTCCTCTCCTCCCTTTACCCAATCATAAAAAGGTATTTACATGATGACATATATTTTTCTGTTTGAACTGTTTAGGAAGTGGCAGTTATTGGTGACTGCCAAAGGGTGGACTGTCAAAGTCGAAAAATATAGCGACCTATGATGCCTTGTACTAACCCCATGCGCTTGCCCGCTGCACGTGCACATTCTCTCCCGTGCGTGCGCATATTCGCAGTTGCGTGACGGCGCCTCCACGGTCGTGCGCTCAGGCGCGTGGTATGTGCATTTACGGTAGAGTTTGTGTGCGTCTGGCGGGCGACTCGATCGTTACATAGTTAATCCAAATAATGTATTTTATAGGTTATGGTCCCCTTAATAATATCAGTGAGTTTGTTTAGTGTAACTGGTTCATGGACAGAGAGATCCCTCTTTACATGATACGAAGGGTCAGACAGGTTTTGAGCAGTGGTGTTTAGTATGCAACGGTAGAGTATATTATTAGTAACATTCCGGTGTTGGTTTGAAAGAGATTAATCGCTCCTGCTTATAGTTATGTTTATAAGAAGTTTATGGACATTTACTGTATTTGCAGTTCATTATCCATGCGGCGGGAATCCTGAGATTCCCTCCCACCTGAGCATTTTGGAATAGTCACAACCCACCTGTTCGAATCAACCTATGACCTTTTGTTATAATGTGAAGACAGATTCCTGTGTCCAATGAACAATGAGATTGTAGGGCCCTTTGTAGTGTACTGTATGTAGTGTATATAAGAACAGCCAGCCTGGCCCAGCTCAGTCTACTCTCCACAACGGTTTTCATCATTGACTAACTAGAGAGCTGGTTCCAGGACTGCGCAGCGATCATTCCCCAGTGTGTAAGTTTTTCTCTGTAACCAACTTATTCTCTGTTTGTATTTGCCAAACTCTCTCTCTCTGTGTTATTATATAGGATTAAGACGCTGTTGTATATTGTATATTTTCAGTTATTCTGTTTAGGTGTTTTATGTTAGTGCTGTAGTGTATAAGCTGTTAACTGTTTTCCCCTTTTTACATAGCTAAATCTCGTTAGAAAAGGTGTTGGAACCTCAGCAAGGTGTCTGTGTTTCTCTAGCGAGTATAGAGGGATTCTGAGCGTCTCAATCGCTCAAGTAGCTTTCATGTAATAGAGGTTAATCAGCGTTACATTGTGTTAATATTACAAGACCAAGGTTTACAGTATAAGCTTAGCCTTTCAGTGTGTTGCATACAAGGTTTACTGTGTGTCATCCTGTGAGCGTCTGCGCCGCTCGTGTTCCTCTCGTGGGCACAGCGTCCGCTACGCTAGTAGCGTAGCATTACAGTACTCGGGCCGCCTATAGCGTGCTCGATACCCAGCGTAAGCCGTGAGCGAACGTGCCGCTCGTGCGTCTCGACCACGGCCTAGCGTCTGCTACGCTAAGTGCGTACCATTACGGTACCCCGTACGCCCATTGCGTACTGAGCCTCTTACCAATATATAGTGAATGTTATAAGATAAATAATTAGCTTTATCAACCTTTAAAATGACCCTTTGACCCCAGACAAACACCAATGTGTGGCTGGATCATAAAGCCTACTGTACTAAACAATTTATACCCATTCAATCTGACTTCACATATATTTAATATATACTGTACTGTACTTAATGTCATGTATTAAACTCATATTCTCCTATACTGTAGATTGGCCCTCTAACCTGTCTGCCCAGCCTTGTTTTACTACTGTGCTACTGTATGGAATATGGGCCTAATTCAGACCCGATCGTAGCAGCAAATTTGTTAGCAGGTAGGCGAACCATGTGTACTGGGGGGGGGGGGGGGGGCATATATAACATGTGCAGGGAGAGTTAGATTTGGATGGGGTGTGTTCAAGCTGAAATCTAAATTGCAGTGTAAAAATAAAGCAGCCAGTATTTACCCTGCACAGAAACAATATAACCCACCCAAATCTAACTCTCTCTGCACATGTTATGTTTAACCCCCCTGCAGTGCACATGGGGGGTAATTCCAAGTTGATCGCAGCAGGATTTTTGTTAGCAGTTGGGCAAAACCATGTGCACTGCAGGGAAGGCTGATATAACATGTGCAGAAAGAGTTAGATTTGGGTGGGTTATTTTATTTCTGTGCAGGGTAAATACTGGCTGCTTTATTTTTACACTGCAAATTAGATTGCAGATTGAACACACCACACCCAAATCTAACTCTCTCTGCACATGTTAAATCTGCCTCCCCTGCAGTGCACATGGGGGGTAATTCCAAGTTGATCGCAGCAGGAATTCTGTTAGCAACTGGGCAAAACATGGCCCTCATTCCGAGTTGTTCGCTCGGTATTTTTCATCGCATCGCAGTGAAAATCCGCTTAGTACGCATGCGCAATGTTCGCACTGCGACTGCGCCAAGTAACTTTACTATGAAGAAAGTATTTTTACTCACGGCTTTTTCTTCGCTCCGGCGATCGTAATGTGATTGACAGGAAATGGGTGTTACTGGGCGGATACACGGCGTTTCAGGGGCGTGTGGCTGAAAACGCTACCGTTTCCGGAAAAAACGCAGGAGTGGCCGGGGAAACGGTGGGAGTGCCTGGGCGAACGCTGGGTGTGTTTGTGACGACAACCAGGAACGACAAGCACTGAAATGATCGCACAGGCAGAGTAAGTCTGGAGCTACTCTGAAACTGCTAACTCGTTTGTAATCGCAATATTGCGCGTACGTCGGTCGCAATTTTAAGAAGCTAAGATTCACTCCCAGTAGGCGGCGGCTTAGCGTGTGTAACTCTGCTACATTCGCCTTGCGAGCGAACAACTCGGAATGAGGGCCCATGTGCACTGCAGGGGAGGCAGATATAACATGTGCAGAGAGAGTTAGATTTGGGTGGGGTGTGTTCAATATGCAATCTAAATTGCAGTGTAAAAATAAAGCAGCCAGTATTACCCTGCACAGAAACATAATAACCCACCCAAATCTTACTCTCTCTACACATGTTATATCTGCCTCCCCTGCAGTGCACATGGTTTTGCCCAACTGCTAACAAAAATCCTGCTGCGATCAACTTGGAATTACCCCCATGGTTTTGGTCAATATTGCACTTGCAGAGAAATCTAAAAGTAACATTTAAAATATAAATATAGTATAGGACGTCAGGCCTATAAGGACGTTGCAGTGGCTAGTGTATGAAGTGGCTAGTTATTAAGTGGCAGCTAATATCAATAGCAGTGTTATACCTGTGTTTCATTGGTTGCATCTTCAACTGATATTTGGAATTGACTCCTGTCACTCCTTTTCACCAACAGGTAACTACAGCAGAGAGCTGATCACTGTGTGTTTATTGCTAAAAAGATATATTTGGTAACTACAGCAGAGAGCTGATCACTGTGTGTTTATTGCTAAAAAGATATATTTGGTAACTACAGCAGAGAGCTGATCACTGTGTGTTTATTGCTAAAAAGATATATTTGGTGACTACAGCAGAGAGCTGATCACTGTGTGTTTATTGCTAAAAAGATATATTTGGTAACTACAGCAGAGAGCTGATCACTGTGTGTTTATTGCTAAAAAGATATATTTGGTAACTACAGCAGAGAGCTGATCACTGTGTGTTTATTGCTAAAAATATATATTTGGTAACTACAGCAGAGAGCTGATCACTGTGTGTTTATTGCTAAAAAGATATATTTGGTAACTACAGCAGAGAGCTGATCACTGTGTGTTTATTGCTAAAAAGATATATTTGGTAACTACAGCAGAGAGCTGATCACTGTGTGTTTATTGCTAAAAAGATATATTTGGTAAATTGTTAAGTGGATTAATATCTGTAGTCAGCAAAAACTTTGTGATTGACTGGGGCTTAGATTTCACATTTGGTAGTTGATTATCACCTTTTGGTGGAGGGTTGCTGTGTGGGGGAGGGGGTTTTAATCACAAAGAGCATGTGTTTGTAGACTTACTTAACCAGTATAGTATAGGACGTCAGGCCTATAAGGACGTTGCAGTGGCTAGTATATGAAGTGGCTAGTTATTAAGTGGCAGCTAATATCAATAGCAGTGTTATACCTGTGTTTCATTGGTTGCATCTTCAACTGATATTTGGAATTGACTCCTGTCTCTCCTTTTCACCAACAGGTAACTACAGCAGAGAGCTGATCACTGTGTGTTTATTGCTAAAAAGATATATTTGGTAACTACAGCAGAGAGCTGATCACTGTGTGTTTATTGCTAAAAAGATATATTTGGTAACTACAGCAGAGAGCTGATCACTGTGTGTTTATTGCTAAAAAGATATATTTGGTAACTACAGCAGAGAGCTGATCACTGTGTGTTTATTGCTAAAAAGATATATTTGGTAACTACAGCAGAGAGCTGATCACTGTGTGTTTATTGCTAAAAAGATATATTTGGTAACTACAGCAGAGAGCTGATCACTGTGTGTTTATTGCTAAAAAGATATATTTGGTAACTACAGCAGAGAGCTGATCACTGTGTGTTTATTGCTAAAAAGATATATTTGGTAACTACAGCAGAGAGCTGATCACTGTGTGTTTATTGCTAAAAAGATATATTTGGTAAATTGTTAAGTGGATTAATATCTGTAGTCAGCAAAAACTTTGTGATTGACTGGGGCTTAGATTTCACATTTGGTAGTTGATTATCACCTTTTGGTGGAGGGTTGCTGTGTGGGGGAGGGGGTTTTAATCACAAAGAGCATGTGTTTGTAGACTTACTTAACCAGTATAGTATAGGACGTCAGGCCTATAAGGACGTTGCAGTGGCTAGTATATGAAGTGGCTAGTTATTAAGTGGCAGCTAATATCAATAGCAGTGTTATACCTGTGTTTCATTGGTTGCATCTTCAACTGATATTTGGAATTGACTCCTGTCTCTCCTTTTCACCAACAGGTAACTACAGCAGAGAGCTGATCACTGTGTGTTTATTGCTAAAAAGATATATTTGGTAACTACAGCAGAGAGCTGATCACTGTGTGTTTATTGCTAAAAAGATATATTTGGTAACTACAGCAGAGAGCTGATCACTGTGTGTTTATTGCTAAAAAGATATATTTGGTAACTACAGCAGAGAGCTGATCACTGTGTGTTTATTGCTAAAAAGATATATTTGGTAACTACAGCAGAGAGCTGATCACTGTGTGTTTATTGCTAAAAAGATATATTTGGTAAATTGTTAAGTGGATTAATATCTGTAGTCAGCAAAAACTTTGTGATTGACTGGGGCTTAGATTTCACATTTGGTAGTTGATTATCACCTTTTGGTGGAGGGTTGCTGTGTGGGGGAGGGGGTTTTAATCACAAAGAGCATGTGTTTGTAGACTTACTTAACCAGTATAGTATAGGACGTCAGGCCTATAAGGACGTTGCAGTGGCTAGTATATGAAGTGGCTAGTTATTAAGTGGCAGCTAATATCAATAGCAGTGTTATACCTGTGTTTCATTGGTTGCATCTTCAACTGATATTTGGAATTGACTCCTGTCTCTCCTTTTCACCAACAGGTAACTACAGCAGAGAGCTGATCACTGTGTGTTTATTGCTAAAAAGATATATTTGGTAACTACAGCAGAGAGCTGATCACTGTGTGTTTATTGCTAAAAAGATATATTTGGTAACTACAGCAGAGAGCTGATCACTGTGTGTTTATTGCTAAAAAGATATATTTGGTAAATTGTTAAGTGGAATAATATCTGTAGTCAGCAAAAACTTTGTGATTGACTGGGGCTTAGATTTCACATTTGGTAGTTGATTATCACCTTTTGGTGGAGGGTTGCTGTGTGGGGGAGGGAGTTTTAATCACAAAGAGCATGTGTTTGTAGACTTACTTAACCAGTATAGTATAGGACGTCAGGCCTATAAGGACGTTGCAGTGGCTAGTATATGAAGTGGCTAGTTATTAAGTGGCAGCTAATATCAATAGCAGTGTTATACCTGTGTTTCATTGGTTGCATCTTCAACTGATATTTGGAATTGACTCCTGTCTCTCCTTTTCACCAACAGGTAACTACAGCAGAGAGCTGATCACTGTGTGTTTATTGCTAAAAAGATATATTTGGTAACTACAGCAGAGAGCTGATCACTGTGTGTTTATTGCTAAAAAGATATATTTGGTAACTACAGCAGAGAGCTGATCACTGTGTGTTTATTGCTAAAAAGATATATTTGGTAAATTGTTAAGTGGATTAATATCTGTAGTCAGCAAAAACTTTGTGATTGACTGGGGCTTAGATTTCACATTTGGTAGTTGATTATCACCTTTTGGTGGAGGGTTGCTGTGTGGGGGAGGGGGTTTTAATCACAAAGAGCATGTGTTTGTAGACTTACTTAACCAGTATAGTATAGGACGTCAGGCCTATAAGGACGTTGCAGTGGCTAGTATATGAAGTGGCTAGTTATTAAGTGGCAGCTAATATCAATAGCAGTGTTATACCTGTGTTTCATTGGTTGCATCTTCAACTGATATTTGGAATTGACTCCTGTCTCTCCTTTTCACCAACAGGTAACTACAGCAGAGAGCTGATCACTGTGTGTTTATTGCTAAAAAGATATATTTGGTAACTACAGCAGAGAGCTGATCACTGTGTGTTTATTGCTAAAAAGATATATTTGGTAACTACAGCAGAGAGCTGATCACTGTGTGTTTATTGCTAAAAAGATATATTTGGTAAATTGTTAAGTGGATTAATATCTGTAGTCAGCAAAAACTTTGTGATTGACTGGGGCTTAGATTTCACATTTGGTAGTTGATTATCACCTTTTGGTGGAGGGTTGCTGTGTGGGGGAGGGGGTTTTAATCACAAAGAGCATGTGTTTGTAGACTTACTTAACCAGTATAGTATAGGACGTCAGGCCTATAAGGACGTTGCAGTGGCTAGTATATGAAGTGGCTAGTTATTAAGTGGCAGCTAATATCAATAGCAGTGTTATACCTGTGTTTCATTGGTTGCATCTTCAACTGATATTTGGAATTGACTCCTGTCTCTCCTTTTCACCAACAGGTAACTACAGCAGAGAGCTGATCACTGTGTGTTTATTGCTAAAAAGATATATTTGGTAACTACAGCAGAGAGCTGATCACTGTGTGTTTATTGCTAAAAAGATATATTTGGTAACTACAGCAGAGAGCTGATCACTGTGTGTTTATTGCTAAAAAGATATATTTGGTAACTACAGCAGAGAGCTGATCACTGTGTGTTTATTGCTAAAAAGATATATTTGGTAACTACAGCAGAGAGCTGATCACTGTGTGTTTATTGCTAAAAAGATATATTTGGTAAATTGTTAAGTGGATTAATATCTGTAGTCAGCAAAAACTTTGTGATTGACTGGGGCTTAGATTTCACATTTGGTAGTTGATTATCACCTTTTGGTGGAGGGTTGCTGTGTGGGGGAGGGGGTTTTAATCACAAAGAGCATGTGTTTGTAGACTTACTTAACCAGTATAGTATAGGACGTCAGGCCTATAAGGACGTTGCAGTGGCTAGTATATGAAGTGGCTAGTTATTAAGTGGCAGCTAATATCAATAGCAGTGTTATACCTGTGTTTCATTGGTTGCATCTTCAACTGATATTTGGAATTGACTCCTGTCTCTCCTTTTCACCAACAGGTAACTACAGCAGAGAGCTGATCACTGTGTGTTTATTGCTAAAAAGATATATTTGGTAACTACAGCAGAGAGCTGATCACTGTGTGTTTATTGCTAAAAAGATATATTTGGTAACTACAGCAGAGAGCTGATCACTGTGTGTTTATTGCTAAAAAGATATATTTGGTAAATTGTTAAGTGGATTAATATCTGTAGTCAGCTAAAACTTTGTGATTGACTGGGGCTTAGATTTCACATTTGGTAGTTGATTATCACCTTTTGGTGGAGGGTTGCTGTGTGGGGGAGGGGGTTTTAATCACAAAGAGCATGTGTTTGTAGACTTACTTAACCAGTATAGTATAGGACGTCAGGCCTATAAGGACGTTGCAGTGGCTAGTATATGAAGTGGCTAGTTATTAAGTGGCAGCTAATATCAATAGCAGTGTTATACCTGTGTTTCATTGGTTGCATCTTCAACTGATATTTGGAATTGACTCCTGTCTCTCCTTTTCACCAACAGGTAACTACAGCAGAGAGCTGATCACTGTGTGTTTATTGCTAAAAAGATATATTTGGTAACTACAGCAGAGAGCTGATCACTGTGTGTTTATTGCTAAAAAGATATATTTGGTAACTACAGCAGAGAGCTGATCACTGTGTGTTTATTGCTAAAAAGATATATTTGGTAAATTGTTAAGTGGATTAATATCTGTAGTCAGCAAAAACTTTGTGATTGACTGGGGCTTAGATTTCACATTTGGTAGTTGATTATCACCTTTTGGTGGAGGGTTGCTGTGTGGGGGAGGGGGTTTTAATCACAAAGAGCATGTGTTTGTAGACTTACTTAACCAGTATAGTATAGGACGTCAGGCCTATAAGGACGTTGCAGTGGCTAGTATATGAAGTGGCTAGTTATTAAGTGGCAGCTAATATCAATAGCAGTGTTATACCTGTGTTTCATTGGTTGCATCTTCAACTGATATTTGGAATTGACTCCTGTCTCTCCTTTTCACCAACAGGTAACTACAGCAGAGAGCTGATCACTGTGTGTTTATTGCTAAAAAGATATATTTGGTAACTACAGCAGAGAGCTGATCACTGTGTGTTTATTGCTAAAAAGATATATTTGGTAACTACAGCAGAGAGCTGATCACTGTGTGTTTATTGCTAAAAAGATATATTTGGTAAATTGTTAAGTGGATTAATATCTGTAGTCAGCAAAAACTTTGTGATTGACTGGGGCTTAGATTTCACATTTGGTAGTTGATTATCACCTTTTGGTGGAGGGTTGCTGTGTGGGGGAGGGGGTTTTAATCACAAAGAGCATGTGTTTGTAGACTTACTTAACCAGTATAGTATAGGACGTCAGGCCTAATAAGGACGTTGCAGTGGCTAGTATATGAAGTGGCTAGTTATTAAGTGGCAGCTAATATCAATAGCAGTGTTATACCTGTGTTTCATTGGTTGCATCTTCAACTGATATTTGGAATTGACTCCTGTCTCTCCTTTTCACCAACAGGTAACTACAGCAGAGAGCTGATCACTGTGTGTTTATTGCTAAAAAGATATATTTGGTAACTACAGCAGAGAGCTGATCACTGTGTGTTTATTGCTAAAAAGATATATTTGGTAACTACAGCAGAGAGCTGATCACTGTGTGTTTATTGCTAAAAAGATATATTTGGTAAATTGTTAAGTGGATTAATATCTGTAGTCAGCAAAAACTTTGTGATTGACTGGGGCTTAGATTTCACATTTGGTAGTTGATTATCACCTTTTGGTGGAGGGTTGCTGTGTGGGGGAGGGGGTTTTAATCACAAAGAGCATGTGTTTGTAGACTTACTTAACCAGTATAGTATAGGACGTCAGGCCTATAAGGACGTTGCAGTGGCTAGTATATGAAGTGGCTAGTTATTAAGTGGCAGCTAATATCAATAGCAGTGTTATACCTGTGTTTCATTGGTTGCATCTTCAACTGATATTTGGAATTGACTCCTGTCTCTCCTTTTCACCAACAGGTAACTACAGCAGAGAGCTGATCACTGTGTGTTTATTGCTAAAAAGATATATTTGGTAACTACAGCAGAGAGCTGATCACTGTGTGTTTATTGCTAAAAAGATATATTTGGTAACTACAGCAGAGAGCTGATCACTGTGTGTTTATTGCTAAAAAGATATATTTGGTAAATTGTTAAGTGGATTAATATCTGTAGTCAGCAAAAACTTTGTGATTGACTGGGGCTTAGATTTCACATTTGGTAGTTGATTATCACCTTTTGGTGGAGGGTTGCTGTGTGGGGGAGGGGGTTTTAATCACAAAGAGCATGTGTTTGTAGACTTACTTAACCAGTATAGTATAGGACGTCAGGCCTATAAGGACGTTGCAGTGGCTAGTATATGAAGTGGCTAGTTATTAAGTGGCAGCTAATATCAATAGCAGTGTTATACCTGTGTTTCATTGGTTGCATCTTCAACTGATATTTGGAATTGACTCCTGTCTCTCCTTTTCACCAACAGGTAACTACAGCAGAGAGCTGATCACTGTGTGTTTATTGCTAAAAAGATATATTTGGTAACTACAGCAGAGAGCTGATCACTGTGTGTTTATTGCTAAAAAGATATATTTGGTAACTACAGCAGAGAGCTGATCACTGTGTGTTTATTGCTAAAAAGATATATTTGGTAAATTGTTAAGTGGATTAATATCTGTAGTCAGCAAAAACTTTGTGATTGACTGGGGCTTAGATTTCACATTTGGTAGTTGATTATCACCTTTTGGTGGAGGGTTGCTGTGTGGGGGAGGGGGTTTTAATCACAAAGAGCATGTGTTTGTAGACTTACTTAACCAGTATAGTATAGGACGTCAGGCCTATAAGGACGTTGCAGTGGCTAGTATATGAAGTGGCTAGTTATTAAGTGGCAGCTAATATCAATAGCAGTGTTATACCTGTGTTTCATTGGTTGCATCTTCAACTGATATTTGGAATTGACTCCTGTCTCTCCTTTTCACCAACAGGTAACTACAGCAGAGAGCTGATCACTGTGTGTTTATTGCTAAAAAGATATATTTGGTAACTACAGCAGAGAGCTGATCACTGTGTGTTTATTGCTAAAAAGATATATTTGGTAACTACAGCAGAGAGCTGATCACTGTGTGTTTATTGCTAAAAAGATATATTTGGTAAATTAAGTGGATTAATATCTGTAGTCAGCAAAAACTTTGTGATTGACTGGGGCTTAGATTTCACATTTGGTAGTTGATTATCACCTTTTGGTGGAGGGTTGCTGTGTGGGGGAGGGGGTTTTAATCACAAAGAGCATGTGTTTGTAGACTTACTTAACCAGTATAGTATAGGACGTCAGGCCTATAAGGACGTTGCAGTGGCTAGTATATGAAGTGGCTAGTTATTAAGTGGCAGCTAATATCAATAGCAGTGTTATACCTGTGTTTCATTGGTTGCATCTTCAACTGATATTTGGAATTGACTCCTGTCTCTCCTTTTCACCAACAGGTAACTACAGCAGAGAGCTGATCACTGTGTGTTTATTGCTAAAAAGATATATTTGGTAACTACAGCAGAGAGCTGATCACTGTGTGTTTATTGCTAAAAAGATATATTTGGTAAATTGTTAAGTGGATTAATATCTGTAGTCAGCAAAAACTTTGTGATTGACTGGGGCTTAGATTTCACATTTGGTAGTTGATTATCACCTTTTGGTGGAGGGTTGCTGTGTGGGGGAGGGGGTTTTAATCACAAAGAGCATGTGTTTGTAGACTTACTTAACCAGTATAGTATAGGACGTCAGGCCTATAAGGACGTTGCAGTGGCTAGTATATGAAGTGGCTAGTTATTAAGTGGCAGCTAATATCAATAGCAGTGTTATACCTGTGTTTCATTGGTTGCATCTTCAACTGATATTTGGAATTGACTCCTGTCTCTCCTTTTCACCAACAGGTAACTACAGCAGAGAGCTGATCACTGTGTGTTTATTGCTAAAAAGATATATTTGGTAACTACAGCAGAGAGCTGATCACTGTGTGTTTATTGCTAAAAAGATATATTTGGTAAATTGTTAAGTGGATTAATATCTGTAGTCAGCAAAAACTTTGTGATTGACTGGGGCTTAGATTTCACATTTGGTAGTTGATTATCACCTTTTGGTGGAGGGTTGCTGTGTGGGGGAGGGGGTTTTAATCACAAAGAGCATGTGTTTGTAGACTTACTTAACCAGTATAGTATAGGACGTCAGGCCTATAAGGACGTTGCAGTGGCTAGTATATGAAGTGGCTAGTTATTAAGTGGCAGCTAATATCAATAGCAGTGTTATACCTGTGTTTCATTGGTTGCATCTTCAACTGATATTTGGAATTGACTCCTGTCTCTCCTTTTCACCAACAGGTAACTACAGCAGAGAGCTGATCACTGTGTGTTTATTGCTAAAAAGATATATTTGGTAACTACAGCAGAGAGCTGATCACTGTGTGTTTATTGCTAAAAAGATATATTTGGTAACTACAGCAGAGAGCTGATCACTGTGTGTTTATTGCTAAAAAGATATATTTGGTAAATTGTTAAGTGGATTAATATCTGTAGTCAGCAAAAACTTTGTGATTGACTGGGGCTTAGATTTCACATTTGGTAGTTGATTATCACCTTTTGGTGGAGGGTTGCTGTGTGGGGGAGGGGGTTTTAATCACAAAGAGCATGTGTTTGTAGACTTACTTAACCAGTATAGTATAGGACGTCAGGCCTATAAGGACGTTGCAGTGGCTAGTATATGAAGTGGCTAGTTATTAAGTGGCAGCTAATATCAATAGCAGTGTTATACCTGTGTTAAACCGAAGGAAAACAGAAGTCAAACAAACTTACAAATTAACAGAAGGACTGCATTACAACCTAAAAACTCTGGAACTTTATGTGGCCTCTCCTCGCCTCAAACATGAGAACACCAAGACCAGGCTTACCACCTCTCTGTCTGAGAACATCAAGTCTGCCCCTGGGCCTAACCATCAAGATGAACAGGGAACTGTGGGGGCAGAGCACCAGGACCAGGATCAGCAGGGACATCCCCATTGCGTCTGAGTATGCCCCCCTCATTCTCCTACCCACCCGAACTAAGTTCTGATCAAAATGTTATCCCAATTCTACTTCTGCCACTAGTTACCTGCTATTATGTTTTTTTTTTCTCTCCATTGCTCGCTTCCACCCCACCATGTGTTTTTCCTGTAATGTTTACCTCCACTGATTGCACACCTTTCCATTGTGCCCTACATACAGGGTACATCATACTACTACATAAGCATCAGTTTTCCCATATATGAACTTGGCCCTTGTATGGCTCACCTCCCACAGTGTAACCTTCAAAGTGCGCCCAACATGGCTGCCCCATATGGTACACTTGTGTATGGGATGAAAAATACATGGACCTTGTGGTTTTGTTGGAACCCTACTCTAAACTGTAGGACTCTGAAATCACCCCCATTTTGTGTCATCTCTTCTAGGGGGAGACTATTCCACCCTGGGTAATCCTACGCTTAGCGCCCAAGACGGCTGCTGCACTTGGTACCTATAAGGGTGGAATACACAACCCTTGGAAGTTATTACCCAAAATGCCTGCACCAATCCTGCGTTATGCTTTCTGTGTGTTCAAGGTTTTCTTTTATGTCTGTGTTGCTTGTCTATTGTTGTATTACTCAAATCCTCTGTATCATGTGCATTGTTTTTGATGTCTGTAAAGCGCCTTGAGTCCTGTTGGAGAAAGAGCGCTATATAAATAAAAATTATTATTATTATTATTATTATAAATAGAGAATATAATATTGATAACAAAATGAAAGCATTCAAAATGATTCTTCAGTGCCTCTGCCCTTAATGGGAATTGAACCTCAGTTACAAGCTATGGACTCTATTCAGCTTCAGTTGCAGTTTTCCTAATTTAACAAAACAACTGCTTGCGATCGCATGCTGGGGGTCGCCTAGCAGAGGGCAAGGGAGCCCAGCATACTAATGGCCTCCGCATCACTGAATAAGAAAAGCCCTCTGCCTGCGCAGCCTAGCTGTGAAGAGAGTCGGGCCGCCAACATTTTCCTGTCACAGCGGCCGCGTGGTGAGCATTGAGCTTACAACTAACCCACTGCAGCCACCAATTAGGAAGCTGCACACCTGCCGTCTGTTCCTTGCTGTACTTGTATCAGTAGTTTAGCAGATAGGGATGCATCTACATGTAAGTCACATGACGTCTGTGTTTGGTTTGCATGCACATCCAATCCCAGTTATCCCCCACACCCCTGGAGGCGGCAGGTGCAGTGCTGATGGTGTAAAATAAGTAGTATTATCAGTTACAATAGGACTACAGGTCCCAGTCAACCTGGCATGGCATGTCAACATTTGGGGAACCGCAAGTACCAGTAATGGGCCACTGACACCTGTACTCCCACTGTAAAGAAAATATTTAAAGAACGATAATACTCACACTGAATGGTTTAATCCTTTAGACATTAAGAAAAGTCATCATGTAGCAGATGCATATGTCAACATTTATGTCAACGTTTAAATGGTCATAATTGCAAACTTTCCCTGATTTCCCGGGAAAGTCACAGATTTTGAAGATTTGTTCCTGGAAATGTTTGTCTTTGGTTCTGTATAGTGTCCAATGTCCCAGTCAATGATCACCTTATAAGGTCAGGCATAGGATATGATCATATGGACGTCAATGTGCGTTTGGACCAAGAGCACAATAGTGTGCGCCTTAAGTTGCATCCATAGTCCATACCCATGTATTTATGACGTGTCTGCAATGCATTCACCAGCAATTCTCTTATGATTCTTTCAATCAAATAAGTTTTATGCTGTTTTTGGAAACTTTTTGTTTGCTCACACTGTTGACCTTCATTAGTAAGGCGTTTTCACTGGAAAAAGATAAATGCACATAGAATGGGAGGAAATAGGACATGTTCTTTTGTGAATGCAGAGCAAAGTCTTGGAATGCATGTAATATAACGTCCACATATACTTTTCAGACACGTCCGTGGAGTTACATATCAAATTTAAAAAGGAATCATCGTCAAAGTAAAAAAATAATGCCTGGCTGTAGGTGCCCTTAAGGAAGTGATGCCCTGAAGTAGTGGAACTGTGGTCATGATTCATAGTTGTGCGTAAATCTGATTTTTCCTCATTTGAGTGATTATCAGGGATGCATCTTTGTATGCAGCCACCGGGACTCGCAAAGACACTGGTGGGCGTCTCAGTATAAATCCCAGCAAATATTTTTGCACAGTGGCTGCATAGGCATTTGCAGCTGGACTGCATTAGCATACTTCTGTGAATCAGGCCCTATAAGTTCTATGTTTTGTCAGACAGAGATATGCTAGAACGTTTAATGTCACAACAGGTGGAACGCCATCATTTTCCTACCTCTGCAAGTTACATCTCATCGAGGATGACTATTTAAAAACATACTTAGATATGTATGATAATCATTTGATTTCATGTCACATTGTCAGTGTTCTATATTCCTAAGTCTTATGTCCTGGAAATGTTGAAGTTTGGATGCACTTTGGGAATAATCAATGTCAAGTATTGAATATAATCCTGTGATTGACTTTATAAGCTTTTTTTTTTTTAATAGACTGAGACAGTGCTGTATACATGTCTAACGCTTACCCGGCCAATATGTAATATATACTGTATCCTCACTGTGATACTGATCTACCCCTGTACTTTCTTAACATTAAAAAAACAAGAGCACTTGAAATCAACTGCAGAAAAGATTACTGTCTCATGCCAAACCAGGGGCCTTTAATCTAATAAAAGTTGGTTGTACAATGATGTATCAATAATGCAGCGGCACATTTCAGGACAGGGTTCTTAGTGGAAGAGAGTGGCATTTGGCTGGTGATGAGCCCCTTGGTAACAGATTTTAGGGGAAATGTACTAAGGCTTGGAAAGTGATAATATGGAGAGTGATAAAGTACCAGCCATTAAGCTCCTGTCATTTTAAAACACAGCCTACAACATGATAGTTAGTTGGCTGGTACTTTATCTCTCTCCGCTTTAGTTCTCTCCAAGGCTTAGTACATCTGCCCTTATTTGGCTCCAGTTCTTATGCCCATTTGACAATATGGTCATTCAGTGGTGGAAGAAACCAAACAAGCCCCATTAATCATGTATTACATTATATACTAGGAGTGACTGTATACAATATATCACTACAGTATACAGTAGCAACAAGTAGTGCATTGCCTGATGTCTAGAGTACAAGGCTGAGAATGTTGTGTGCTAGTCAGTGTACAACTCAACATTTTCATAGTGGCTAGTATATAATACTGAGCCTAATGCCTTGTAGTTAGTGTAGAATAGAGCACATGGGGCCTGATGCAGTGTTTTATGTGAATTTGATATTTATGTAAATCTCAGATGTTTTGTGATTTGCACATGCACACATAGTGGATTATTCAGGTCTCCCCGTCCAGGCGGCAATACGCACATGCAATTCCGTCCTGCGCTAGCTGCCAATGTGATCTGATCGCATTGGCTGGGAATGCGCAGAGGCTTTCGTGTAGCTGGGGAGAGGGGGTGGCAACAGAGCAGTGCGGGGTGGCACGGGCAAAACAGTGGTGGATTAGCTGCATTTTTAGAGGTGGCTGTGTGACGTCACACGCAGCCGCTCCGACCAAGAAAATGGTGGTGGACTGCCTGCATATGCAGCCTAGCTGCGGCTGCTGGGGGTCTTCCACAGTTGCTGTGACCGCAATTAAAATGCGGTCGCAGCCACTGGGCGGGCAATTCAGCATGCTGGGCGACCTTGCCCTGCGAGGGGCGCCCCCCCCAGCATGCGATAGAAAGGATTGTAGCTTATCAGAATCCCAGTGCAGTGGGAGCATAGATCACAGCAACGTAGGATTGTTGAAGGCATTGTGGGCTACTACAGATCTGGCAAATGGACATATGTAGTAAAGCTCTGTGTTTAACTGAAACTATTTTAGGTTTTCTGTGACGCTCTTGTGTGGATATTACATTTTTCAGAATATTTCATAATAAATGTCCATTAAATATGGTGACTGTGATCTCCAATGTGCATCACCTTTGCTGGGTTCTGGAGTCAATGACAGCCTAAGGATTCTAGCTCAGAGCTAGGAAATATTTAATTGCAAATTACAATACAAATAATAACATATATTGGCCCAGATTTATCAAGCCTTGGAGAGTGATAACTTGCACAGTGATAAAGTACTAGGTAATCAGCTCCTAACTGTCATGTTACAGGCCGTGTTTGAAAAAGACAGTTAGGAGCTGATTGGCTGGTACTTTATCTCCGTGCAATTTATCACTCTCCAGACAAATCTGAGCCCATGAAACAACGAGGAGAAGAACAGTGGCCCTCATTCCGAGTCGTTCGCTCGGTAATTTTCATCGCATCGCAGTGAAATTCCGCTTAGTACGCATGCGCAATAATCGCACTGCGACTGCGCCAAGTAATTTTACAATGAAGATAGTATTTTTACTCACGGCTTTTTCTTCGCTCCGGCGATCGTAGTGTGATTGACAGGAAATGGGTGTTACTGGGCGGAAACATGGCGTTTTATGGGCGTGTGGATAAAAACGCTACCGTTTCCGGAAAAAACGCGGGAGTGGCTGGAGAAACGGGGGAGTGTCTGGGCGAACGCTGGGTGTGTTTGTGACGTCAAACCAGGAACGACAAGCACTGAACTGATCGCAGATGCCGAGTAAGTCTGAAGCTACTCTGAAACTGCTAAGTAGTTTGTAATCGCAATATTGCGAATACATCGTTCGCAATTTTAAGAAGCTAAGATTCACTCCCAGTAGGCGGCGGCTTAGCGTGTGTAACTCTGCTAAAATCGCCTTGCGAGCGATCAACTCGGAATGAGGGCCAGTGTTAATGAGGTTATACAATTTGTAAATGGTACATTGGGGCCTTGTCTGTGCTAAGCATAGGTTGTGACAATAATAGTGGTCTTCAGGTCCTGAAGGCGTTCAGTCTCATAGGCCAAATAAATCAATGACAGAAGAACCCTTGGCATGTGTGTTTTTTTTTTCTGGGTTTTCATTAGACATACTTTCCCACCTCATTTTTGAGTTGTATGTAATGACAACTCCTTGGAAGTTGTGCGCTACTTTTGTGTTACCATGGTGACCTTTCCCACCATCTTTAATTTACTTCATGCAGAAAGAACTTGGGTACGCATTTATTTCTGTCCAAGCATGCTGTTTAAGCTCCTATTTTAAATGGTTTAGATGTTAATGTATACTACTTACAATATTTTATTACAATGTGAGCTCTTGATGTCAGGGCAGGCTTTTATTTTACTTCAACAGGTGCCTCATGTCTAACGTTCCTACTCTAGATCTTCTGATATTCTGTAGCAGCTGTAGAGGAGAAACCCACCCTTCCATTCAGACAAGCATTTTTCTGAAACGTTCCTTCTGCCCACTACACGTGAGGAATTCCAGCTTTATAATTATGGTGCTTTGGTAGAGTTGGAAGCATTCTACGGGAAAAAATGCAGGCATATCTGGCCCGAATCTATGTACCATACAATCATACAGTGTGTGTGTGTGTGTGTGTGTGTGTGTGTGTGTATATATATATATATATATATATATATATATATATATATCTATATATATAGTGGTTGAAGTGGGGCGGTATACGGCGGTATGGTATACCGCCACTTCTTCCACTGATCCGGAAATTAGCCCAGAAAGTGCAGCAGGAGGCGAGGGAAGTGGCCATCCTGCTGCACATGGTGCTCCCCGTCCCTGCGCGGCGGCCGGAGGCTATGTAGAGCGCTGTATTAGCTCACAGCTGCTCTCCGCTGCCAGCCGCCCGCGCACGCCGCTCACCATCCGCCCGCTGCTCCCGCTCACCAGCCGGCCGCCATCCCCGCTCACCAGCCGCCCGCCGTCCCCGCTCACCAGCCACCGGGCGCCAACTCACTGCTGCCAGCAACAAATAAGGTAATGTTCCCATGCTGTCACCTCTCTCCCTGCTGTTCCTGTCATCACTGTCACTGTCCCTGTCGTCACCCTCCCTGTCGTCACTCTCCCCGTCGTCACAGTCATCACTCTCACTGTTGTCACTCTCCCTGTCGTCACTGTCGTCACTCTCCCTGTCATCACTCTCCCTGTCGTTACTGTCGTCACTGTCGTCACTCTCCCTGTCGTCACTCTCCCTCTGTCGTCACTTTCTCCCTGTCGTCACTGTCGTCACTCTCTCCCTGTCGTCACTCTCTCCCCGTCTCTCTCTCTCTGTCGTCACTGTCTCTCTCTGTCGTCACTGTCTCTCTCTGTCGTCACTGTCTCTCCCTGTCGTCACTCTCCCTGTCGTCACTCTCCCTGTCGTCACTCTCCCTGTCGTCACTGTCGTCACTCTCTCCCTGTCGTCAATGTCGTCACTCTCTCCGTCGTCACTGTCGTCACTCTCTCCCTGTCGTCACTCTCCCTGTCGTCACTCTCCCTGTCGTCACTGTCGTCACTCTGCCTGTCGTCACTCTCCCTCTGTCGTCACTCTCCCTGTCGTCACTCTCTCCCCCCGTCTCTCCCCCTGCCTCTCTGCCCGTCACTGTCTCTCCCTGTCGTCACTGTCTCTCCCTGTCGTCACTGTCTCTCTCTGTCGTCACTCTCTCTGTCATCACTCTCTGTCGTCACTCTCGCTGTCGTCACTCTATCGCTGTCGTCACTCTATCCCTGTCGTCACTCTATCCCTGTCGTCACTCTATCCCTGACGTCACTGTCGTCTCTCTCTCCCTGTCGTCACTGTCATCACTCTCTCCCTGTCGTCACTCTCTCCCTGTCGTCACTCTCTCTCCCTGTCGTCTCTCTCCCTGTCGTCTCTCTCTCCCTGTCGTCGCTGTCGTCTCTCTCTCCCTATCATCACTGTCGTCTCTCTCTCCCTGCCGTCACTCTCTCCCTGTCGTCACTCTTTCCCTGTCGTCACTCTCTCCCTGTCGTCACTGTCGTCTCTCTCTCTCTCTCTCTCTCTCCCTGTATCTCTCTCTCTCTCCCCGTCTCTCTCTCTTTGTCGTCACTGTCTCTCTCTGTCGTCACTCTCTCTCCCTGTCGTCACTCTCCCTGTCGTCACTCTCGTCACTCACTGTCGTCACTCTCACTGTCGTCACTCTCTCCCCCCCTGTCGTCACTCTCCCTGTCATCACTCTCGTCACTCTCCCTGTTGTCCCTGTCGTCACTCTCTCCCTGTCGTCACTCTCTCCCTGTCGTCACTCTCTCCCCCTGTATCTCCCCCTGTCGTCACTCTCTCCCCCTGTCTCTCTCCCTGTCATCACTCTCCCTGTCTCTCTCCCTGTCGTCACTGTCTCTCTCCCTGTCGTCACTGTCTCTCTCTCCCTGTCGTCACTGTCTCTCTCTCCCTGTCGTCACTGTCTCTCTCTCTGTCGTCACTCTGGCTGTCCCTGTTGTCACAATTTCAGTTCATTCAGTGTGCTACAAAGTGAATTTCGGCTCATTCAGTGTGCTACAAGGTGAATTTCGGCTCATTCAGTATGCTACAAGGTGAATTTCGGCTCATTCAGTGTGCTACAATGTGAATTTCGGCTCATTCAGTGTGTTACAAGGTGAATTTCGGCTCATTCAGTGTGCTACAAGGTGAATTTCGGCTCATTCAGTGTGCTACAAGGTGAATTTCGGCTCATTCAGTGTGCTACAAGGTGAATTTCGGCTCATTCAGTGTGCTACAATGTGAATTTCGGCTCATTCAGTGTGTTACAAGGTGAATTTCGGCTCATTCAGTGTGCTACAAGGTGAATTTCGGCTTATTCAGTGTGCTATAATGTGAATTTCAGCTCATTCAGTGTGCTATAATGTGAAAGGGGCATCAGTACTAGATAGTATAAGGGGTTCTACTACATGGGACATGCCCCCTATTGAGTGACCATGCCCCCTTTTGTGTGGCCACTCCCCCTTTATGGAGAGCGCACGTATAATTACATCCTTGACTTTTGCATACCCCCACTTCAAAATTTACACTTCGACCACTGTATATATATATATATATATATATATATATATATTAGTCACAGAGAAATAAATATGTAGGGGCGTATTTATCCATGATCAAGTTTAAGACCTGGTAAATATAATTTCTTATCGCCTTTATCATGAAATGAAAATACACATACAGGGACAGAGGCTCTGTAAAGTGATCAGTAATGTGATCACTTTTACTTGCTGCTTCAGGATATCCTCTGACAAAACCGCTTGTGAACATTAGCGGAGAAACGCGTAAGGAAGGTGCCATCATTAGGATCGCATTGACCGGAGAAACTCCACTACATTATCCTTGTTGGAATATAATTCGGCCGGTGAGCTGGTACTGAAAAGGGTTAAAGCTGTTGTGAGACCTGGCTAAGGAGGTCTGTACCCCGACTGGAGAGAGACAGAGGGGGTCATTCTGACCCGTTCGCACACTGCGGTTCATCGCTGCGGTGCGAATGGGTCAGAAATGCACATGCGCGGTGCCCGCAATGCGCACGCGCGTCATTGCCCAGCGACAGCTGTCGCTGGGCAACAACCAGAAGAAAGAAGAAAGTGATCTCTAGCGCGATCACAAGAAGATTGACAGCGGGGAGGCGTTCCAGGGCGGATACTCACCATTTTCCGGGTGTGGAGATCCGAATGCAGGCGTGTCCAGGCGTTTGGAGGGCGGTTGTCTGACGTCAATTCCGGGACCTTCATCGCTGGATCCATCGCACAGGGTAAGTAACTGCAAGGCTAGTCTTGCTCTGCACAAAACTTTTTTAGCAGAGCTACACAAGCGATCGCAGCCCTTCTATGCTAAAATACACTCCCCCATAGGCGGTGTCTAGTTGATTGCACGAGCAGCAAAAAGTTGCAGCGTGCGATCAACTCGGAATGACCCCCAGAGTGCGGCCGTGAGTATCTAGCACTACCAAGTGCGGCTGCCACTAGCAGGGGTCGTTGCACACCGCTGTAAGCATTCCCCTTATACAGCGCTCTCCCCCTGCTAGTTTGAAACCAAAAGTGTGAGATTATGCAAATTTGCAACAATGGAACTAATCCGTTTTAAAGTAAACAGTACTGTTTCCATTTAAAGAACTTTTGTCACTACTGTTGCAATATATAAAAACCAACAAATTAAACAGCGGGTATAAGAAGAATCTAGTCTACAGAGACGTTTTGAACTTTTTAACTCCTTGGAATTAATTATAAGCATAATTGCAAGTACAACTGATTTTTGTATGCTATAGTGTTTTATATATGTGTATTTTATATATTTTTAATGTGATTGGAATAAATGTACCCAATTTATTGCGCTCCCTTGATGATTTGTAATTATCTCAATGCATAATGCTTCGGGAGCCGACCATGCTGCTGCGAATGCGCTGTCATCAAACCACACATGTGAGAGTGACCATTGCTGGGGAGGGACCCTACATATCCCTCTCCTGGTAAATTTTGCAAGAAGTATCCCATAGGCCACAATGGCTAACACTGCAAATTACTTTTGACAAACAGGCCCCATAGTCAGAGAAAAAGCCAGCACTCTCTAGATACAAAGCAACTTCCTCAATGGACCCCATAGAGATTAGTCATCAATATTATGAATTTAGGGGGCACTTAGCACTAATGAGACATTTATTTACATAAAACCAGGCACTTACTGAAAAGTCATATACAATGGGGGATATTAAATTGACCGATGCAGCTAATGGGCGTCTGATCGGAGCAACATTTCATAGCTCCGATAGACGCCCATTAGTAAAAGCAAACTCCTCAACAATTGAATAGCCCCCCAATGTGTCGGTCCTAGTCATGTATCTTTAGCAAGACTCACACAGCAAGTCAAATCTCCCAACAAAGTTTAAAAAATCAGTATGACCAAAGATAACTTGCCAGGATACACAGATGTCTTCAAACATCATGTTGTATATAACTGGATAATGGGGAATGCCACTAATATAGTTTCAGAATCTTAAGCATGGGTACACACTAGATGATATTTTGGCCAGTTTGCCGATTCCAAAGGATCAGAATGACAAAGTGTTTAAATTGTCCAGTGTGTGCGCACTAGTGTGCGCTCCTGTGGCTCGTTTGTAGCGTCTTCAGATTGGACATGCATGCAGGTCAATCTGAGGATGTCATTTGCAGTTCCATGCAGTGTAATAAAGGACGGAACAAGGGATTGTTCCATTGTTCATTACATCAGCTAGTGTGTACCGGCTATCTTGCGTAGTCCAGGGCGAGGGTAAAATCTCCCTGACCATCGGCAAGATTGCAGGTCATCTAGCGTGTACCCATCTTAAGACCCACACTATATAGAATCTCTCATACTTTGGATTCCAGCTTTTCACAATCTACATCAGGAACTCAATCATTTAAAACTGCCTCAGATTGTTTCATTTGTAGGAATATCTACAAGAACCAGGGTAGGCCATTCCATAGGACGAGGAAAGTTATACACAAGGAGAGGGGGACTTGAGGCCTACAGGCGAAAATAATGATTAATTGATAATTGTCTAATCACCAACCATTGCTGGCAGTGGTTTTCTATTTTATATAAATGCCTATTTTTTGGTCCCACTTTGCCCCACTAAATAACTGTTTGCTCTCTGGAATGACACACCATATGCAAAAAATATGTTCCTTAAATAATCAAGTATTTTGGACCCTTCTTTGGCTTCTGTAGCATTTTTTTTTAACTCTCCCTATATAAAGTTTTCATACTTCATACAATGTTCAGCAATGGACGTAAACATCATAGTGACAATGTTTCCTTTTGGAAAGAGATTAGCTCTTTCCAAATATATCCCCTTTTATCCTAAATATTTTCTTTTTCCGGCATTAGGTCCTATCGACTATGGGGTATATTTACTAAAGTGTGGGTTTTTAGAAGTGGAGATTTTGCCTATAGAAAGCAATAACGAGTTTTATGGTAAGAACTTACCTTTGTTAAAACTCTTTCTGCGAGGTTCACTGGGCTCCACAAGGAATGGACAATGGGGTGTAGAGTAGGATCTTGATCCGAGGCACCAACAGGCTCAAAGCTTTGACTGTTCCCAGAATGCATAGCGCCGCCTCCTATATCACCCCGCCTCCCTGCACAGGATCTCAGTTTTAGTTAACCAGTCCAATGCAGTAGCAGGAAAAGAGACGACAACGGTTAGTAGCCACAACACCGCATTCTCGCGAAAGGAGACGTGTCAGCGGCTAATGCCATACCAACCCAAAGAAGCTAAGTTGCGTCAGGGTGGGCGCCTTGTGGAGCCCAGAGTACCTCGCAGAAAGAGTTTTAACAAAGGTAAGTTCTTACCATAAAACTCGTTTTCTGCTGCGGGGTACACTGAGCTCCACAAGGAATGGACAATGGGGATGTCCTAAAGCAGTTCCTTATGGGAGGGGACGCACTGTAGCGGGCACAAGAACCCGGCGTCCAAAGTAAGCATCCTGGGAAGCGGCAGTATCGAAGGCATAGAACCTTATGAACGTGTTCACAGAGGACCACGTAGCCGCCTTGCACAATTGTTCAAGGGTCGCACCATGTTGGGCCATCCAAGAAGGTCCAACAGACTGAGTAGAATGGGCCTTAATGTGATCAGGAGCAGAGAGACCAGCCTTCACATAAGCATGTGCAATCACCATTCTAATCCATCTGGCCAGAGTTTGCTTGTGAGCAGGCCAGCCACGTTTGTGAAACCCAAACACAACAAAAAGAGAATCCGATTTCCTAATAGGAGCAGTTCTCTTCACATAGATACGGAGAGCCCGTACCACATCCAAAGACCGCTCTTTGGGAGACAGATCAGGAGAAACCAGTGCCGTAACTACAATCTCCTGATTAAGGTGGAACGAAGAAACCAGCTTAGGTAGATAGCCGGGACGAGTCCTAAGAGCCGCCCGGTCACGGTGAAATATCAGATATGGGGAACTACAGGACAAGGCACCCAAATCCGACACTCTTCTAGCTGAAGCAATAGCCAGCAGAAACACCACCTTAAGAGAAAGCCACTTAAGGTCAGCTGAACCAAGAGGTTCAAACAGAGACTCTTGTAACGCCTCCAAAACCACCGACAAGTCCCAAGGAGCCACAGGCGGGACATAGGGAGGTTGGATGCGCAACACGCCCTGAGTAAAGGTATGCACATCAGGTAAGGTTGCAATTTTTCTCTGAAACCACACCGACAAGGCAGATATTTGAACCTTGAGGAGGTCAGACGCAGGTCTAAGTCCAGGCCTTGCTGAAGAAAAGCCAACAACTTGGCTATACTAAACTTGGAAGCGTCATAATCGTTAGATGCGCACCAAACAAAGTAAGAATGCCAGACCCTATAGTAAATCCGAGCCAAAGCCGGTTTCCGGGCCCGCTACATAGTTTGAATGACCGCCTCAGAAAACCCTTTAGCCCTTAAGACGCAAGCTTCAAGAGCCACGCCGTCAAAGACAGCCGGGCTAGGTCCTGGTAGACACAGGGGCCCTAAACGAGGAGGTCTGGGCATTGTGGAAGTAGAATTGGACGCTCTGACGATAGGCCTTGCAGGTCTGAGAACCAGTGCCGTCTGGGCCACGCTGGAGCTATGAGAAGCAGAATTCCTTTTTCTTGCTTGAACTTCCGAATTACCCTGGGCAGGAGTGATACCGGAGGGAACACGTACGGCAGCCGAAACCTCCACGGTACCGCCAGCGCATCCACGAATGCTGCTTGAGGAACCCTTGTCCTTGCTCCGAAGACCGTAACCTTGTGATTGTGTCGAGACGCCATCAGATCCACATCTGGAAGGCCCCACCTTTCCACTAGGAGTTGAAATACTTCTGGATGGAGGCCCCACTCACTGGCATGCACGTCCTGACGACTGAGAAAGTCCGCTTCCCAATTCAGGACTCCCGGAATGAATATTGCCGATATGGCCGGTAGATGGCGTTCTGCCCACTGTAGAATCCGTGAGACTTCCTTCATTGCTAGGCGGCTTCGAGTGCCGCCTTGATGATTTATGTAAGCCACTGTGGTGGCGTTGTCCGACTGTACTTGAACAGGACGGTTCTGAATTAAATGCTGGGCTAGGTTCAAGGCATTGAAGACCGCCCGCAACTCCAGAATATTGATCGAGAGGAGGGACTCCTCCTTGGTCCACCGCCCCTGAAGGGAGTGTTGCTCTAGCACCGCGCCCCAACCTCTTAGACTGGCATCTGTCGTCAACAGGACCCAGTCGGATATCCAGAACGGACGGCCCCTGCACAGTTGTTGGTCCCGAAGCCACCAGAGCAGCGACAGACGGACCTCCGGAGTCAATGAGATAATTTGAGACCTGATCCGGTGAGGCAGGCCATCCCATTTGGCTAGAATCAGCCTCTGGAGAGGGCGAGAATGAAATTGAGCGTACTCCACCATGTCGAATGCTGACACCATGAGGCCCAGCACCTGCATCGCAGAATGTATCGACACTTGCGGACAAGATAGGAAGCAACGAATCCTGTCCTGAAGTTTCAGGACTTTCTACTGAGACAGGAACAACCGCTGGTTGTGAGTGTCCAATAGTGCTCCCAGATGCACCATGCTCTGAGCAGGGATCAGGGATGATTTCTTCCAGTTGATGAGCCACCTGTGGGCTTGCAGAAACCGGACCGTCACATCTAGATGACACAGGAGAAGTTCTGGGGAATTTGCCTGGATTAACAAGTCGTCCAAATACGGCAGTATCCTGACCCCTTGACGGCGGAGTACCACCTTCATCACCGCCATGACTTTTGTAAAGACTCACGGAGCCATTGTTAAACCAAAAGGTAATGCCCGAAACTGGTAATGGCAGTTGCCAATCGCAAATCTCAGGTATTGCTGATGAGACACTGCTATAGGAACATGCAGGTAAGCATCCTGTATATCCAGGGAGACCATGAAGTCCCCAGGTTCCAAGGCCAGAACTATAGAGCGAAGGGTTTCCATCCGGAACTTGGAAACCTTCACAAACCTGTTCAATGCCTTGAGGTTGAAAATAGGCCGGGAGGACCCATTCGGTTTCGGGACTAGAAACAGCGGAGAATAGTACCCCCGGCCCCTCTGCGCAAGAGGCACCTGTACTACAACTCCTGTATCCAGGAGGGTCTGTACCACCGAATGTAGAGTGTTTGCCTTTGTCTTGTCCAACGGGACATCTGTCTGGCAAAATCGATGAGGGGGTCGGTTTTTGAAGGCTATGGCGTAACCTCGCGTGACGACTTCTCGTACCCAGGCATCTGAAGTGGTCTTCAACCATTTCTGGGTATACCCTAGAAGCCTGCCCCCCACCCTGGGATCCCCTAGAGGGAGGCCCGCCCTGTCATGCGGCAGGCTTATCTGTCTTGGAAGCTGGCTGACGGGCCGCCCAGGCTCTTTTGGGCTTAGGCTTACCAGGTTTGGAAGTGCGGGCCTGCTTGTTGTACGCCTGACCTTTTGCTTTACATGAAGGACGAAAGGGGCGAAAGGAAGTACCTTTAGCCTTCGACACAGAAGGAGCAGTACTTGGCAGACAGGCAGTTTTGGCAGTAGCCAAGTCAGCCACAATCTTATTTAAATCCACCCCAAACAGAATATCTCCCTTAAAAGGGAGTACCTCCAGGGTTTTTCTAGAGTCCAGATCCACAGACCAGGATCTCAGCCACAATATCCGGCGAGCCAGGACTGATGTAGTAGAGGCCATGGCTGCCAGGATACCGGCATCAGAAGCCGCCTCTTTAATATAACGAGAAGCTGTGACAATATAAGACAAGCATTGTCTAGCATGGTCAGAGGAGATTTCAGCATCTAACTCCAAGGCCCATGCTTCAATGGCCTCTGCAGCCCATGTAGCTGCAATAGTGGGCCTTTGTGCAGAACCCGTGAGGGTGTAAATCGCTTTCAGACAACCCTCCACACGTTTATCCGTAGGCTCTTTTAGAGACGTGGCGGTGGTGACCGGTAGAGCTGAGGAAACCACCATCCTAGCCACATGTGAGTACACTGGAGGAGGCGTTTCCCAATTCTTAGACAGCTCTGGTGCGAGGGGATAGTGAGCCAGCATCTTCTTTTGAGGCACAAACTTCGTACCCGGGTTTTCCCAGGGTTCCTGACGTATATCCACTAGGTGGTCAGAGTGAGGTAAAACTTGTTTAATCACCTTCTGACGCTTGAACCTAACTGGTTTCTTAGGAGGAACGGATGGCTCGGGATCATCCGTAATCTGTAAAATTAATTTAATAGCCTCCAAGAGATCAGGAACATCCACATGTGAACCACCCTCCCCATCAGCCGTATCTGAGTCAGAACCTGTGGGGTCAGTGTAAGTGCCTTCTTCATCCGACGAGGTGTCAGTGACAGCAGTGGATTGTGAGGAGACAAGCGCTTGCTTAGAGGACCCCTTGGACGTATGCGAGCGACGGTCAGACTTTTTAGTAGTCAGGGACTGGTTCAACTTCTTTATTTGAGCAGATAAATAGTCCGCCCATGGCGGGTTAGCTGCTGGGACCACAAACGGTTGTACCGGCATTCGGGGTCCCATAGGGGGTGTTAGTTTATGAACTAGCGTATGCAGAAGCGTGGAAAAAGCGGCCCACGGCGGGTCATTATTTGCCCCCGTTGCCACCGTCCCACTGGGGGGCAAGGAGCCCCAAGAACCAGAGCCCAAAGCTGCTATATTCTCCTCATAGGTATCTGCGGCTTCAGCAACACCGGCAGTGTGTTCAGCCTCAGAACCAAAACCCTCAGAAGCAGACATGATAAAACTTGCAGTATCAGGTAACACAGTACAATTTGTCAGCAGCACGATACCTCTAGCCCAAACCCCTGCGCAGTGTAGTCAGCACCAGCACAGATAAAGGAGAGATATGGTGACTAAATCACAGAGAAAAATACGTAATACGGTATATCTTTGTGAAAATCCTATATTAGATAACACCTGACGCACCAAGCCCCCTCAGGTTATAGAATAAAGGGATAGCAGGTTGAGTGAAAGACACGAAATGGACACCACTCAGCTATCAAATGCGCACACAGATAGTCACAGTTTGTACAATGCAGAGGTTATTACTAACAATAATACTGCACTGGACTAGCTTACACAGCTATATAACAATAGATATAACAGTACACAGTAAGAACTGGATGTGTATCACAGGGTAATTGTACTAGGAAACCCTGACTAAATGCACTCTTTCTTAACTAACACTGACTAAAAAAAGGCAGGTAGAATACTTAAGTGTCTTGTAAAGTCACAGCACTGACAACCAGGCGGCTTTACATAGGAGGATTTGCCCAATCATTCCCAGGAACAGTGAGATGAGGGATAATGGCGCCGCAGACACTGCCAGGGAGTGAGGGAGAGACAGATCTGCAGCTCCAGGGTGGGAACATTTGCAGAAAATGGTGCCCTGGGGCTGGCGAAGGGGCTTCAGGTCCAAGCTCTATCCCCCTGCTGGCAAAACCACCGGGTCCTGCGGGCTCTAATAAAATGGTTTAAAGGGAAAACCTGACCTGTCCCATGTCCTGGTGATCTAGTGGGGTCGCCTGTACTGCCACAGTGTCCACCGCCAACGCGCGCGGCCCGCCTCCCACTGACCGCGCCGGATCGAGATAAAGACCGGGTCCCACAAGCGGGACCCACTTACCACCTCCCGAAGCGCGGCCACGCGATCCCGGAGAGCCCACGTTGTGTGTGCCTGACAAGAAGAAAACCGGAGCCTCCAGCTGTAGTTACCCGGCAACCAGGGCTCGGGAGTGTACAGCGCTGCTGGGGAGAGCCGGAGCTGCAGCCGTGAATGTCCACTGACATGTAACACTGCTGCTGCCCTTGAAGTCTTCACTTTTTTCCTCAGAAAAAAAGCTCTTCTTAGGGCTGCCTGGAGCAGCCCCTCTGTTAAGTGCCTGCTACTGCAGCACCAACTACAAAACTGAGATCCTGTGCAGGGAGGTGGGGTGATATAGGAGGCGGCGCTATGCATTCTGGGGACAGTCAAAGCTTTGAGCCTGTTGGTGCCTCGGATCAAGATCCTACTCTACACCCCATTGTCCATTCCTTGTGGAGCCCAGTGTATCCCGCAGCAGAAAAGTTTGTAGCTATTATCGTCTAGAAGGTGTTAGATAAATGATTAAAAAAAAACACACCTTAGTAAATATATCCCTACATGTCAACTGGCAGCTGCTTGGAAAAAAAACGCCAAAGGTCGCAACCATGGGGAGGTCATTGCTAAAGTATGGCATATACATTCTATGGAATACATTACTAGCATTCTACAGGACTCTTTCAAAAGTTTTACTAAAACATGGGAGTCATGGACCTCCCATTTCCATGTTCCCCCAACATTTAATTGATATCTGCCACCGACTTACCCACTCTAATTCTATATGTGGATAAGATGTCCCCACTACCAGTTCCTACCTAACATCTGTGCCGATAAGTCCACCCTCCTCCACTCTCCTCCTCTCTCCTAATTTTAGTTTCTCAGTCTTTTTCTCTGTGCCACCCCACTCCCCACACTTTCTTTTCTTCCTATATTCTTATTCTTCTTTCTTTTCTGTACTCAATTATACACTATACAATTGGATGAGACTACCTTTTTATGTATATGTGAACTATTGATGTTCATTATAAGTTTACGTTTTTTCCATGTTATTGTTATGTCATTAATGTTTTACGGACATGTACATAGGCCACTTTCTAATTGTCATTCATTCATTCATTCATTCATTCAATAAATAACATTTTCTTTGCAACAAACAAAAAACAAAACAAAAGAACAGCATAGTGGCAAACAGAATGTTGTCATATAAAAATAAGCCAATAGTATGAACAGTAGTATTACTACATTTGCCAACATGAAATATGAGGGTCATGTAAATATGAGAGTAAAGAATGTATAGGAATAAAAAATAAATAAACCTTAGTCAAGGAGAGGGGAAAAAAAATTGGGAGGGAAATCAGGGGTGGTGGCGAAGGAAAGCCAGAACGGGGTCCACTGTTAGATATAGTGAAGAAAGGGTCAACAACAGTACAAAAGTAACCCTTAAAATAATAAAATGTGATGGTATTACAACACAAAGACTGGCAGTCAACGGGTAGAGGCTTGGAGGAGGAATTATAGAAATTATACCATAGGCGCCATTGAAAAAAAATTATAATATTTGGTTGACCATCGTGGCTTAAGTAATAAAATCTACTATACAACAAATGATTTTGATATCAGATGCGCTAGCTCTGAATAGCAGCCTATAAGAAAGAGTAGTGTCTCACAACTTCACCACAATAATTTACAATGTATATAGATATTCTTTCTCACAATGGCGCATATCAGAAAAATTGTTTTTCAAAATAGTATTTTTCATAAAAAGTCCTTACTCCAATTATTTGAAATAGGTCCACAAGTTCTTTTATCATGTAGTGGGTCAATTCTCCTCAGTATTTGATGATGAATTCTTAATCTCAAAAAGAAGAAATGACAGATCTGGTGCAATATTGTCTGATCAAATGAGCAGAGTGTATTCAATTAAACTCACATTGAAATCATATAAACAAGCCTGTCACCACAATCAATGGGTAGGTATCATCACAGATGTCAGGTCCCCTTCTATTAGTCGTCCCAAATCAGGGTTCAGCGACCGAGAAACAAGTTCTCAAACTCAAAAAAGAAGAACAACGAAGTCTAGTGCAATATTGTCTGATCAAAATAAGCAGGATAAATTTATTACATTAAACTCACATAAAAACATAGAATACAAGCATATCACCACAAATTGTGGGTGGGAATCATCACAGATGTCAAACTCCACTCTATTACCCGTCCCAGATTGTATTGGGGTTCAGAGGCCGAAAGCCCGGGATTCCTTCACCTCGTCTGGTAAATGGTGGATATAGTGATGTTGTTCCCTGGAGTCAGTCTCACCAGCACCTAAAGCTTTTCGGACAAAACGTCCTTCCTCAGAGGCATGGTGAGAGTACAATGGGCTCTTATATTTATACCCCTTCTAATTGACTAATTGGGCTTAATTTTCCCGCCAGAACGCCCTAAATGACATCATAAAAATGCACCTCATCTCTCAAAATAACATCACTTCCTGTTTTAAATAGATACTCCTATCTATTTTCCGCTATCCACGGCCGAAATCGCTCCGTTTCACTTCCGGCGGAAGTGACGTATCGGCTCAGCGTTGTTTCCGGAAGTTTAACATGCGTTCCACCAGTCTTCTCTTAACACTTCCGTAATCCAGTGATGCGTTCCACCAGTTTTCTCCTTTCACATCCGGATGTTATCTCTTCAGTTCTCCGACGAAAAGGGAAATAAGGACAGTCAGAGTTATGTTCCGTCCATTTTCTCAAATGCTTTTAAAGTGCAGTGCATTCCGAGTCGTAAATGAGTCCAAAAAAGAGTCCATAAATAATCCGTAAAAACATAGAAAAAAGAAAGATAAACTTATATTAAAAATATGTTCATAAAAACCATTTTATTTCGAATTCCCCATTTAGACCATTTGGGACCAAAGTGTTTAATTTAAAAATCCACCTCATTTCTGTTTTAGCAAGTTTAGACTCAAGGTTCCTATCCTTCCAATTTGTTTGAATTGTCTGTATGCCGAAAAACGATCTGATTTCATTGGGATTGCAGTTGTGTTTTGATTTAAAGTGCATGGAAAAAGTATGGGTCTCTAACCCCTTTTTTACATTGTAAATGTGTTCTGCAAGGCGTGTTTTTAAGTTTCTCGTGGTTTTACCAACATAAAACATCCCACATTTACACTCCATTACATAAACCACGTTTTTCGTGTTGCATGTAATGAAGTCCCTTATTGGGTACTTCATTCCATTAATCTCAAATTCCTTAATTTTGGACTCCCCTTTCACATTGCGACACATAACGCATATCCCACATCTGTGGAACCCCTGAGTCCGCGTGCTTGTTCTCTTATTAACCTCTATTGCACTATGAACCAATGAGTCTTTTAACGTCTTGGCTCGTCTATAAATAAAAGAGGGTTTATCTGGTAATTGATTAGCTAATATGGGATCTTCCTTTAAAATATACCAGTGTTTCCTAAAAACAGACTCAATTTCTTTATGGTGATTGTTAAAATTGCATAAAAACGCCCACTGTTGGGTGTTTCGTTGTTCTTTAACTCGATTAATATCTAATAATTGGCTCCTATCCATCATTTCTGCCTTTTCGCGTGCAGCTTTCACTTTCTTTATATCATATCCCTTATCCTCAAATCGTGATTCTATTTCATTAAATTGTTGTATGCAGACTTCACTATCCGTACAGTTCCTCTTAATACGTAGGAACTGTCCATAAGGAACCCCATCAAGCCAATTGTCGTGATGCATACTTGTCCTGTCTATATACGCATTAGAATCTGTACTTTTCCTAAAGGTTCTTGTTTTTAATGTACCATTCTGAATATATATTGAAAGATCTAAAAAATTGATCTCAGTCTGACTAATTGAAAAAGTCAGTCTGATATTAGCATCATTATTATTCAGAAATTTACAAAAATTACTGAGACTGTCTTCCGTATTGCTCCATATAAACAAGACATCATCTATATACCTCCGCCATGTCACCAGGCCCGCCCCCAGTTGGTCATCCTTCCAGATGACAGATTCCTCCCAAAATGCCATAAATAAATTGGCATAACTGGGGGCGAACCTGGTGCCCATGGCGGTGCCCACATTCTGGACATAATAGATACCATTAAAATAAAAATAATTATTTTTCAGAATAAATCTGATACCCTTCAAAACAAATTCCTTAATTTCCAGAGACAGGTTGGATTTTTCTAAAAAATATGTAACAGCACGTATACCAATATCCATATCGATAATTGTGTACAGAGTAGACACATCTCCACTAATCAAGTAATAACTTTCCTTCCAATCAACTTCTTCTACAATATTAAGTACATCTCTGGTGTCCTTCAAAAAAGCCCTAGTTTGTTTCACAAGTGGTTGGAGATAAAAATCAATTACTGCAGATAGATTAGATGTTAGACTATTTATGCCGGCTATGATTGGTCTTCCGGGAGGGTGGAGGGGGTCCTTGTGGATTTTTGGGAGGACATATATAGTCGGTGTTGAGGGAGATTTTATATTCATAAACTCAAATTCAGATTTTGTAATTGCTCCATTTTGCAATGACTCATTCAGGAATAGCTGTAATTCCTTCATAATTCTAAGAGTGGGGTCACTTTTAAGTTTTTTATAGGTGTCCCCATTGTCTAATTGTTTCATAATCTCCAACATATATGCCTCTTTGTCCATTAGGACCACCCCTCCACCCTTATCTGACGGCTTAATAATAAGATTTTTATCATCCCTAAGGGAACTCAATGCTTGAAATTCCCTTTTAGTGAGGTTACATTTTCTTTTGCTTTTCTTCTGTAAAAGTACATCTACCTCCTTATTTACTACTTTACTGAAACATTCAATAAAACTACCTCTTTGATGTGTAGGGAAAAAGGTAGATTTTGGTTTGAATATCAAACCAGAGGGAACCTCTAAATCACTATTTGTACTGTCCTTATTAGCAAAAAATCTTTTTATTGTGAGTTTTCGCTCAAATTTATTTAAATCTACATAGAAATCAAAGGGATCGAGTTGACTAGTTGGGGAAAATTTTAATCCTTTCTTAAGAACCATTACTTCACAATCTGTAAGTTCTCTTTTACTTAAATTAAATATTCTAGTGGCTTCCTTTTCTCTTATAATGGTAGTCACTGAATTCTCTTTTGGTTTTGGTCTCTTTTGACCTCCCCTTTTCCCCCTCTTTCTCTTTTTATTTAGGGGTTTTTTATTTGTCAAAATCTCCTCCTTGTTCTGTGTCTTACATCTAAAAAAGGTGAATATGTTTCATCCTCACATTGCAAGTTCTCATATTTATTCCTCATAACCGGTATGGAATTGTTCCTTGGTTCATATTCCCTCTGTATATCCTTTTCTCTCTCCCTCCAATTCTCATGTCTTTTAAAGTTTGATCTTCTTAAATGATAATTGTCCTGTTGGTCATTATGTTGCATATGATAAGGAGGTTTATAATGGTTATATCTTTCTCGTTTATCCTTTCCTACTGTTACCCAATTATTATCCCTTTGTTGATTATAGGTTCCTCTATTGGTCTCAGATCGAAAAAACTGTCTATTAGTTGATAACTTTTGTTTTTTATCATTAATCTTCTTACTGCTCGGGGGTAATTTTTCATCTTTCTGCGTATTAGTTATGTTTTGTTCATCTCTCTCCCTAATATCTCTATTATATTTCTTTTGTTTTCTTTCCCTCAGATCTCTGGTTTCTTTATTTAATTTACAGAGTATTTCAATTTCGGCTTCCTTAAAATCTTCTAGATCTTTTGCTGGATCTACAAGCGTCTGTAATCTCTCTATTTCTTCTGTTAGAGACTGTAGATTTTTCCTACGTTCTCTTAATATAAGACCTATTAGTTTCAATGAACATTGATTCAAAATTGAATTCCATTCTTTAATAAAATTTTCATCAGTTAAATTAAAAGAGGGGGCTTTTTGTATTTTTAGTCCCTTTGGGATGAGATGGTCTGCTTCATAACGTTCAAGTGCAATTATTTCCCACCACGTTCTATTCTCTTTTAGAACCACATTCTCTAATTTATGGAGTAATGAGGTAAAATCCTCATCCATAATATCAACATCACCTTGTTCATTATTAAACAAATTTGGTAACAGTTCCCTCCTCTTCTCTCTAAAAGTAAACATTGCCAGCAGCTTCCAAAATCTTAGTGAACAATTACAATACAACAAATGATTTTGATATCAGATGCGCTAGCTCTGAATAGCAGCCTATAAGAAAGAGTAGTGTCTCACAACTTCACCACAATAATTTACAATGTATATAGATATTCTTTCTCACAATGGCGCATATCAGAAAAATTGTTTTTCAAAATAGTATTTTTCATAAAAAGTCCTTACTCCAATTATTTGAAATAGGTCCACAAGTTCTTTTATCATGTAGTGGGTCAATTCTCCTCAGTATTTGATGATGAATTCTTAATCTCAAAAAGAAGAAATGACAGATCTGGTGCAATATTGTCTGATCAAATGAGCAGAGTGTATTCAATTAAACTCACATTGAAATCATATAAACAAGCCTGTCACCACAATCAATGGGTAGGTATCATCACAGATGTCAGGTCCCCTTCTATTAGTCGTCCCAAATCAGGGTTCAGCGACCGAGAAACAAGTTCTCAAACTCAAAAAAGAAGAACAACGAAGTCTAGTGCAATATTGTCTGATCAAAATAAGCAGGATAAATTTATTACATTAAACTCACATAAAAACATAGAATACAAGCATATCACCACAAATTGTGGGTGGGAATCATCACAGATGTCAAACTCCACTCTATTACCCGTCCCAGATTGTATTGGGGTTCAGAGGCCGAAAGCCCGGGATTCCTTCACCTCGTCTGGTAAATGGTGGATATAGTGATGTTGTTCCCTGGAGTCAGTCTCACCAGCACCTAAAGCTTTTCGGACAAAACGTCCTTCCTCAGAGGCATGGTGAGAGTACAATGGGCTCTTATATTTATACCCCTTCTAATTGACTAATTGGGCTTAATTTTCCCGCCAGAACGCCCTAAATGACATCATAAAAATGCACCTCATCTCTCAAAATAACATCACTTCCTGTTTTAAATAGATACTCCTATCTATTTTCCGCTATCCACGGCCGAAATCGCTCCGTTTCACTTCCGGCGGAAGTGACGTATCGGCTCAGCGTTGTTTCCGGAAGTTTAACATGCGTTCCACCAGTCTTCTCTTAACACTTCCGTAATCCAGTGATGCGTTCCACCAGTTTTCTCCTTTCACATCCGGATGTTATCTCTTCAGTTCTCCGACGAAAAGGGAAATAAGGACAGTCAGAGTTATGTTCCGTCCATTTTCTCAAATGCTTTTAAAGTGCAGTGCATTCCGAGTCGTAAATGAGTCCAAAAAAGAGTCCATAAATAATCCGTAAAAACATAGAAAAAAGAAAGATAAACTTATATTAAAAATATGTTCATAAAAACCATTTTATTTCGAATTCCCCATTTAGACCATTTGGGACCAAAGTGTTTAATTTAAAAATCCACCTCATTTCTGTTTTAGCAAGTTTAGACTCAAGGTTCCTATCCTTCCAATTTGTTTGAATTGTCTGTATGCCGAAAAACGATCTGATTTCATTGGGATTGCAGTTGTGTTTTGATTTAAAGTGCATGGAAAAAGTATGGGTCTCTAACCCCTTTTTTACATTGTAAATGTGTTCTGCAAGGCGTGTTTTTAAGTTTCTCGTGGTTTTACCAACATAAAACATCCCACATTTACACTCCATTACATAAACCACGTTTTTCGTGTTGCATGTAATGAAGTCCCTTATTGGGTACTTCATTCCATTAATCTCAAATTCCTTAATTTTGGACTCCCCTTTCACATTGCGACACATAACGCATATCCCACATCTGTGGAACCCCTGAGTCCGCGTGCTTGTTCTCTTATTAACCTCTATTGCACTATGAACCAATGAGTCTTTTAACGTCTTGGCTCGTCTATAAATAAAAGAGGGTTTATCTGGTAATTGATTAGCTAATATGGGATCTTCCTTTAAAATATACCAGTGTTTCCTAAAAACAGACTCAATTTCTTTATGGTGATTGTTAAAATTGCATAAAAACGCCCACTGTTGGGTGTTTCGTTGTTCTTTAACTCGATTAATATCTAATAATTGGCTCCTATCCATCATTTCTGCCTTTTCGCGTGCAGCTTTCACTTTCTTTATATCATATCCCTTATCCTCAAATCGTGATTCTATTTCATTAAATTGTTGTATGCAGACTTCACTATCCGTACAGTTCCTCTTAATACGTAGGAACTGTCCATAAGGAACCCCATCAAGCCAATTGTCGTGATGCATACTTGTCCTGTCTATATACGCATTAGAATCTGTACTTTTCCTAAAGGTTCTTGTTTTTAATGTACCATTCTGATTATATATTGAAAGATCTAAAAAATTGATCTCAGTCTGACTAATTGAAAAAGTCAGTCTGATATTAGCATCATTATTATTCAGAAATTTACAAAAATTACTGAGACTGTCTTCCGTATTGCTCCATATAAACAAGACATCATCTATATACCTCCGCCATGTCACCAGGCCCGCCCCCAGTTGGTCATCCTTCCAGATGACAGATTCCTCCCAAAATGCCATAAATAAATTGGCATAACTGGGGGCGAACCTGGTGCCCATGGCGGTGCCCACATTCTGGACATAATAGATACCATTAAAATAAAAATAATTATTTTTCAGAATAAATCTGATACCCTTCAAAACAAATTCCTTAATTTCCAGAGACAGGTTGGATTTTTCTAAAAAATATGTAACAGCACGTATACCAATATCCATATCGATAATTGTGTACAGAGTAGACACATCTCCACTAATCAAGTAATAACTTTCCTTCCAATCAACTTCTTCTACAATATTAAGTACATCTCTGGTGTCCTTCAAAAAAGCCCTAGTTTGTTTCACAAGTGGTTGGAGATAAAAGGACAATTATCATTTAAGAAGATCAAACTTTAAAAGACATGAGAATTGGAGGGAGAGAGAAAATGATATACAGAGGGAATATGAACCAAGGAACAATTCCATACCGGTTATGAGGAATAAATATGAGAACTTGCAATGTGAGGATGAAACATATTCACCTTTTTTAGATGTAAGACACAGAACAAGGAGGAGATTTTGACAAATAAAAAACCCCTAAATAAAAAGAGAAAGAGGGGGAAAAGGGGAGGTCAAAAGAGACCAAAACCAAAAGAGAATTCAGTGACTACCATTATAAGAGAAAAGGAAGCCACTAGAATATTTAATTTAAGTAAAAGAGAACTTACAGATTGTGAAGTAATGGTTCTTAAGAAAGGATTAAAATTTTCCCCAACTAGTCAACTCGATCCCTTTGATTTCTATGTAGATTTAAATAAATTTGAGCGAAAACTCACAATAAAAAGATTTTTTGCTAATAAGGACAGTACAAATAGTGATTTAGAGGTTCCCTCTGGTTTGATATTCAAACCAAAATCTACCTTTTTCCCTACACATCAAAGAGGTAGTTTTATTGAATGTTTCAGTAAAGTAGTAAATAAGGAGGTAGATGTACTTTTACAGAAGAAAAGCAAAAGAAAATGTAACCTCACTAAAAGGGAATTTCAAGCATTGAGTTCCCTTAGGGATGATAAAAATCTTATTATTAAGCCGTCAGATAAGGGTGGAGGGGTGGTCCTAATGGACAAAGAGGCATATATGTTGGAGATTATGAAACAATTAGACAATGGGGACACCTATAAAAAACTTAAAAGTGACCCCACTCTTAGAATTATGAAGGAATTACAGCTATTCCTGAATGAGTCATTGCAAAATGGAGCAATTACAAAATCTGAATTTGAGTTTATGAATATAAAATCTCCCTCAACACCGACTATATATGTCCTCCCAAAAATCCACAAGGACCCCCTCCACCCTCCCGGAAGACCAATCATAGCCGGCATAAATAGTCTAACATCTAATCTATCTGCAGTAATTGATTTTTATCTCCAACCACTTGTGAAACAAACTAGGGCTTTTTTGAAGGACACCAGAGATGTACTTAATATTGTAGAAGAAGTTGATTGGAAGGAAAGTTATTACTTGATTAGTGGAGATGTGTCTACTCTGTACACAATTATCGATATGGATATTGGTATACGTGCTGTTACATATTTTTTAGAAAAATCCAACCTGTCTCTGGAAATTAAGGAATTTGTTTTGAAGGGTATCAGATTTATTCTGAAAAATAATTATTTTTATTTTAATGGTATCTATTATGTCCAGAATGTGGGCACCGCCATGGGCAGCAGGTTCGCCCCCAGTTATGCCAATTTATTTATGGCATTTTGGGAGGAATCTGTCATCTGGAAGGATGACCAACTGGGGGCGGGCCTGGTGACATGGCGGAGGTATATAGATGATGTCTTGTTTATATGGAGCAATACGGAAGACAGTCTCAGTAATTTTTGTAAATTTCTGAATAATAATGATGCTAATATCAGACTGACTTTTTCAATTAGTCAGACTGAGATCAATTTTTTAGATCTTTCAATATATAATCAGAATGGTACATTAAAAACAAGAACCTTTAGGAAAAGTACAGATTCTAATGCGTATATAGACAGGACAAGTATGCATCACGACAATTGGCTTGATGGGGTTCCTTATGGACAGTTCCTACGTATTAAGAGGAACTGTACGGATAGTGAAGTCTGCATACAACAATTTAATGAAATAGAATCACGATTTGAGGATAAGGGATATGATATAAAGAAAGTGAAAGCTGCACGCGAAAAGGCAGAAATGATGGATAGGAGCCAATTATTAGATATTAATCGAGTTAAAGAACAACGAAACACCCAACAGTGGGCGTTTTTATGCAATTTTAACAATCACCATAAAGAAATTGAGTCTGTTTTTAGGAAACACTGGTATATTTTAAAGGAAGATCCCATATTAGCTAATCAATTACCAGATAAACCCTCTTTTATTTATAGACGAGCCAAGACGTTAAAAGACTCATTGGTTCATAGTGCAATAGAGGTTAATAAGAGAACAAGCACGCGGACTCAGGGGTTCCACAGATGTGGGATATGCGTTATGTGTCGCAATGTGAAAGGGGAGTCCAAAATTAAGGAATTTGAGATTAATGGAATGAAGTACCCAATAAGGGACTTCATTACATGCAACACGAAAAACGTGGTTTATGTAATGGAGTGTAAATGTGGGATGTTTTATGTTGGTAAAACCACGAGAAACTTAAAAACACGCCTTGCAGAACACATTTACAATGTAAAAAAGGGGTTAGAGACCCATACTTTTTCCATGCACTTTAAATCAAAACACAACTGCAATCCCAATGAAATCAGATCGTTTTTCGGCATACAGACAATTCAAACAAATTGGAAGGATAGGAACCTTGAGTCTAAACTTGCTAAAACAGAAATGAGGTGGATTTTTAAATTAAACACTTTGGTCCCAAATGGTCTAAATGGGGAATTCGAAATAAAATGGTTTTTATGAACATATTTTTAATATAAGTTTATCTTTCTTTTTTCTATGTTTTTACGGATTATTTATGGACTCTTTTTTGGACTCATTTACGACTCGGAATGCACTGCACTTTAAAAGCATTTGAGAAAATGGACGGAACATAACTCTGACTGTCCTTATTTCCCTTTTCGTCGGAGAACTGAAGAGATAACATCCGGATGTGAAAGGAGAAAACTGGTGGAACGCATCACTGGATTACGGAAGTGTTAAGAGAAGACTGGTGGAACGCATGTTAAACTTCCGGAAACAACGCTGAGCCGATACGTCACTTCCGCCGGAAGTGAAACGGAGCGATTTCGGCCGTGGATAGCGGAAAATAGATAGGAGTATCTATTTAAAACAGGAAGTGATGTTATTTTGAGAGATGAGGTGCATTTTTATGATGTCATTTAGGGCGTTCTGGCGGGAAAATTAAGCCCATTTAGTCAATTAGAAGGGGTATAAATATAAGAGCCCATTGTACTCTCACCATGCCTCTGAGGAAGGACGTTTTGTCCGAAAAGCTTTAGGTGCTGGTGAGACTGACTCCAGGGAACAACATCACTATATCCACCATTTACCAGACGAGGTGAAGGAATCCCGGGCTTTCGGCCTCTGAACCCCAATACAATCTGGGACGGGTAATAGAGTGGAGTTTGACATCTGTGATGATTCCCACCCACAATTTGTGGTGATATGCTTGTATTCTATGTTTTTATGTGAGTTTAATGTAATAAATTTATCCTGCTTATTTTGATCAGACAATATTGCACTAGACTTCGTTGTTCTTCTTTTTTGAGTTTGAGAACTTGTTTCTCGGTCGCTGAACCCTGATTTGGGACGACTAATAGAAGGGGACCTGACATCTGTGATGATACCTACCCATTGATTGTGGTGACAGGCTTGTTTATATGATTTCAATGTGAGTTTAATTGAATACACTCTGCTCATTTGATCAGACAATATTGCACCAGATCTGTCATTTCTTCTTTTTGAGATTAAGAATTCATCATCAAATACTGAGGAGAATTGACCCACTACATGATAAAAGAACTTGTGGACCTATTTCAAATAATTGGAGTAAGGACTTTTTATGAAAAATACTATTTTGAAAAACAATTTTTCTGATATGCGCCATTGTGAGAAAGAATATCTATATACATTGTAAATTATTGTGGTGAAGTTGTGAGACACTACTCTTTCTTATAGGCTGCTATTCAGAGCTAGCGCATCTGATATCAAAATCATTTGTTGTATTGTAATTGTTCACTAAGATTTTGGAAGCTGCTGGCAATGTTTACTTTTAGAGAGAAGAGGAGGGAACTGTTACCAAATTTGTTTAATAATGAACAAGGTGATGTTGATATTATGGATGAGGATTTTACCTCATTACTCCATAAATTAGAGAATGTGGTTCTAAAAGAGAATAGAACGTGGTGGGAAATAATTGCACTTGAACGTTATGAAGCAGACCATCTCATCCCAAAGGGACTAAAAATACAAAAAGCCCCCTCTTTTAATTTAACTGATGAAAATTTTATTAAAGAATGGAATTCAATTTTGAATCAATGTTCATTGAAACTAATAGGTCTTATATTAAGAGAACGTAGGAAAAATCTACAGTCTCTAACAGAAGAAATAGAGAGATTACAGACGCTTGTAGATCCAGCAAAAGATCTAGAAGATTTTAAGGAAGCCGAAATTGAAATACTCCGTAAATTAAATAAAGAAACCAGAGATCTGAGGGAAAGAAAACAAAAGAAATATAATAGAGATATTAGGGAGAGAGATGAACAAAACATAACTAATACGCAGAAAGATGAAAAATTACCCCCGAGCAGTAAGAAGATTAATGATAAAAAACAAAAGTTATCAACTAATAGACAGTTTTTTCGATCTGAGACCAATAGAGGAACCTATAATCAACAAAGGGATAATAATTGGGTAACAGTAGGAAAGGATAAACGAGAAAGATATAACCATTATAAACCTCCTTATCATATGCAACATAATGACCAACAGGACAATTATCATTTAAGAAGATCAAACTTTAAAAGACATGAGAATTGGAGGGAGAGAGAAAAGGATATACAGAGGGAATATGAACCAAGGAACAATTCCATACCGGTTATGAGGAATAAATATGAGAACTTGCAATGTGAGGATGAAACATATTCACCTTTTTTAGATGTAAGACACAGAACAAGGAGGAGATTTTGACAAATAAAAAACCCCTAAATAAAAAGAGAAAGAGGGGGAAAAGGGGAGGTCAAAAGAGACCAAAACCAAAAGAGAATTCAGTGACTACCATTATAAGAGAAAAGGAAGCCACTAGAATATTTAATTTAAGTAAAAGAGAACTTACAGATTGTGAAGTAATGGTTCTTAAGAAAGGATTAAAATTTTCCCCAACTAGTCAACTCGATCCCTTTGATTTCTATGTAGATTTAAATAAATTTGAGCGAAAACTCACAATAAAAAGATTTTTTGCTAATAAGGACAGTACAAATAGTGATTTAGAGGTTCCCTCTGGTTTGATATTCAAACCAAAATCTACCTTTTTCCCTACACATCAAAGAGGTAGTTTTATTGAATGTTTCAGTAAAGTAGTAAATAAGGAGGTAGATGTACTTTTACAGAAGAAAAGCAAAAGAAAATGTAACCTCACTAAAAGGGAATTTCAAGCATTGAGTTCCCTTAGGGATGATAAAAATCTTATTATTAAGCCGTCAGATAAGGGTGGAGGGGTGGTCCTAATGGACAAAGAGGCATATATGTTGGAGATTATGAAACAATTAGACAATGGGGACACCTATAAAAAACTTAAAAGTGACCCCACTCTTAGAATTATGAAGGAATTACAGCTATTCCTGAATGAGTCATTGCAAAATGGAGCAATTACAAAATCTGAATTTGAGTTTATGAATATAAAATCTCCCTCAACACCGACTATATATGTCCTCCCAAAAATCCACAAGGACCCCCTCCACCCTCCCGGAAGACCAATCATAGCCGGCATAAATAGTCTAACATCTAATCTATCTGCAGTAATTGATTTTTATCTCCAACCACTTGTGAAACAAACTAGGGCTTTTTTGAAGGACACCAGAGATGTACTTAATATTGTAGAAGAAGTTGATTGGAAGGAAAGTTATTACTTGATTAGTGGAGATGTGTCTACTCTGTACACAATTATCGATATGGATATTGGTATACGTGCTGTTACATATTTTTTAGAAAAATCCAACCTGTCTCTGGAAATTAAGGAATTTGTTTTGAAGGGTATCAGATTTATTCTGAAAAATAATTATTTTTATTTTAATGGTATCTATTATGTCCAGAATGTGGGCACCGCCATGGGCACCAGGTTCGCCCCCAGTTATGCCAATTTATTTATGGCATTTTGGGAGGAATCTGTCATCTGGAAGGATGACCAACTGGGGGCGGGCCTGGTGACATGGCGGAGGTATATAGATGATGTCTTGTTTATATGGAGCAATACGGAAGACAGTCTCAGTAATTTTTGTAAATTTCTGAATAATAATGATGCTAATATCAGACTGACTTTTTCAATTAGTCAGACTGAGATCAATTTTTTAGATCTTTCAATATATAATCAGAATGGTACATTAAAAACAAGAACCTTTAGGAAAAGTACAGATTCTAATGCGTATATAGACAGGACAAGTATGCATCACGACAATTGGCTTGATGGGGTTCCTTATGGACAGTTCCTACGTATTAAGAGGAACTGTACGGATAGTGAAGTCTGCATACAACAATTTAATGAAATAGAATCACGATTTGAGGATAAGGGATATGATATAAAGAAAGTGAAAGCTGCACGCGAAAAGGCAGAAATGATGGATAGGAGCCAATTATTAGATATTAATCGAGTTAAAGAACAACGAAACACCCAACAGTGGGCGTTTTTATGCAATTTTAACAATCACCATAAAGAAATTGAGTCTGTTTTTAGGAAACACTGGTATATTTTAAAGGAAGATCCCATATTAGCTAATCAATTACCAGATAAACCCTCTTTTATTTATAGACGAGCCAAGACGTTAAAAGACTCATTGGTTCATAGTGCAATAGAGGTTAATAAGAGAACAAGCACGCGGACTCAGGGGTTCCACAGATGTGGGGTATGCGTTATGTGTCGCAATGTGAAAGGGGAGTCCAAAATTAAGGAATTTGAGATTAATGGAATGAAGTACCCAATAAGGGACTTCATTACATGCAACACGAAAAACGTGGTTTATGTAATGGAGTGTAAATGTGGGATGTTTTATGTTGGTAAAACCACGAGAAACTTAAAAACACGCCTTGCAGAACACATTTACAATGTAAAAAAGGGGTTAGAGACCCATACTTTTTTCCATGCACTTTAAATCAAAACACAACTGCAATCCCAATGAAATCAGATCGTTTTTCGGCATACAGACAATTCAAACAAATTGGAAGGATAGGAACCTTGAGTCTAAACTTGCTAAAACAGAAATGAGGTGGATTTTTAAATTAAACACTTTGGTCCCAAATGGTCTAAATGGGGAATTCGAAATAAAATGGTTTTTATGAACATATTTTTAATATAAGTTTATCTTTCTTTTTTCTATGTTTTTACGGATTATTTATGGACTCTTTTTTGGACTCATTTACGACTCGGAATGCACTGCACTTTAAAAGCATTTGAGAAAATGGACGGAACATAACTCTGACTGTCCTTATTTCCCTTTTCGTCGGAGAACTGAAGAGATAACATCCGGATGTGAAAGGAGAAAACTGGTGGAACGCATCACTGGATTACGGAAGTGTTAAGAGAAGACTGGTGGAACGCATGTTAAACTTCCGGAAACAACGCTGAGCCGATACGTCACTTCCGCCGGAAGTGAAACGGAGCGATTTCGGCCGTGGATAGCGGAAAATAGATAGGAGTATCTATTTAAAACAGGAAGTGATGTTATTTTGAGAGATGAGGTGCATTTTTATGATGTCATTTAGGGCGTTCTGGCGGGAAAATTAAGCCCAATTAGTCAATTAGAAGGGGTATAAATATAAGAGCCCATTGTACTCTCACCATGCCTCTGAGGAAGGACGTTTTGTCCGAAAAGCTTTAGGTGCTGGTGAGACTGACTCCAGGGAACAACATCACTATATCCACCATTTACCAGACGAGGTGAAGGAATCCCGGGCTTTCGGCCTCTGAACCCCAATACAATCTGGGACGGGTAATAGAGTGGAGTTTGACATCTGTGATGATTCCCACCCACAATTTGTGGTGATATGCTTGTATTCTATGTTTTTATGTGAGTTTAATGTAATACATTTATCCTGCTTATTTTGATCAGACAATATTGCACTAGACTTCGTTGTTCTTCTTTTTTGAGTTTGAGAACTTGTTTCTCGGTCGCTGAACCCTGATTTGGGACGACTAATAGAAGGGGACCTGACATCTGTGATGATACCTACCCATTGATTGTGGTGACAGGCTTGTTTATATGATTTCAATGTGAGTTTAATTGAATACACTTCTGCTCATTTGATCAGACAATATTGCACCAGATCTGTCATTTCTTCTTTTTGAGATTAAGAATTCATCATCAAATACTGAGGAGAATTGACCCACTACATGATAAAAGAACTTGTGGACCTATTTCAAATAATTGGAGTAAGAATAAAATCTACTATGACAATATTATGCTCTTTAAAGAATGTAAAAAACATGGTAAAAAGGCATATTGCCAAAGAAGGAACAATTGTTTTACAGGATATGTGCCAGTATGAGTCAGAAATATGGAGACAAATGCCAAGACAATGGTCTGTAGAAGGCTATAGCACAATCTGATCCATTAAATTAAATCGAAAGTTAATAAAATACTTGCTCAAGGACATTTAATGGATGGATTATGCAATGTCTAGTTGAATGCCTTAGAACATTGTATGTACAATAATTTCTACAGTTTACAAAATATTGAAATTTTAGGCCAGTCTCTGGGTAATTCAATCGTTTCTGTGTGTAAATGATTACTACAACCATTAACTCAATTCCTGGATTGATTTCTAAAGGCCTTTGTCTGGCAGATGCCCACATACCTGAAGGACACCAATATCCCTTATAACACATTTTTGGCTACAACTGATCTATATTCCCTCTGTACCATCATTCCTCGTAATGGTCTCAATATCTCATGATGATGGTATTGAGACAGCTAAAGACATCATAAATTGCCAAACATACTTCATGGAGCTTTCTACTTATGTGCTAGAGTGTAACCACTGTAAGTTTAACGATGACTATTATGACTAAATATCTGGTGTCTTGACCAAATGCAGAGACCATCTGATTTCCTCCCACAATCCAAAAATATACTGGTAGGTTAATTGGCTCCCAACAAAAGTAATCCTAGTGCGCATGTGGTAGGGAATATAGACTATTAGCTCCACTGGGGCAGGGACTGATGAGATGCCCAAAATATTTTATGTAAAGTGCTGCAGAATATGTGTGCGGTATATAAATAACTGGCAATTATACTAATATGCTATCAATAGTCAAAAAGTGGACTTTATTGATTTGATAATATTTTGTAAAGACAATTGATTGGCCACCACTTTGTTCCGTAAAGAAACAGAATGAAATATATTATTATATTCAATGAACCACCATCCACAACATTTAGAGCAAAGCCTACCGATCTAGTAATTCCTGAGAAACAGGAAAGGGGGCTTGGACTACACACCCTAATTTTAATAAGAGGTGTTACCATACTGAGAAGTCTAAGCATGGTAGCACCTCTTACTAAGTTTAAAATTAGGATGTGTAGTCCAAGTCTGTGCCCACCACCCCTCCCCCTTTCCTCTATATTTGTGTATATATTGCACACTTGAAGGCAGAGGCTTTTCAGTTTGGTATTAGTTTGAAATCAGTACAAGTTCCTGCATTGCAGTCTACATATTAGAATGGGCACTATGTAAAGGTAAGACATGGATACATTTATATAATGTGTTAGTATTATGGATGTTAGGGATCCATCTGATGAAGTTCACCTAGATATGTGGATGGGTTCACATTTTTGGCCAAACGTGCTAAGAACTTCACTTAAACTCTGACAATTAACATGGAGTATATCAAAATTATTTTAGCTATAGTAACATAGTAACATAGTATCTGAGGTTGAAAAAAGACAATTGTCCATCGAGTTCAACCTATTTGTGGTGTCCTATGCATGATGATTTGACTAAAATTTCTGACTGATGCTGCTGTCAGCCATTGCATTTTATCCCTATTTATAGTAACTATAATGCATGACTTAAGTGTTCTTAGTGCTTAGAATGTGCATCCGCACTTTTCATATCTCCTGTATAAGTCCTGAGAACTGTAAAAAATAATAGAGACAGATCTAGCTGAGCTCCAAATCGAGGAAATGAAGCAATGATTCATAATGTGCGGAGGGCACTTTTCGGGTTTTGTGCTTTGGTTTTGGATCTGGATCCCCGCCCGTCTTTTGGATCTGGGTTGGTTTTGCCAAAACCACCCTTTTGGGTTTTGGTCTTGGATCTGGATGATTAAAAACAAAACAAAACATGAAAATAGTTAAAATCCATGAATTTGGGGTAATTTTGATACTACAGTATTATTAACCTCAATAACATTCATTTCCAATCATTTCCAGTCTATTCTGAACACCTCACAATATTGTTTTTAAGCCAAAAGGTTGCACCGAGGTCGCTGGATGACTAAGCTAAGCAACACAAGTGTGCGGCACAAACACCTGGCCCATCTAGGAGTGGCACTGCAGTGTCAGACAGGATGGCAGTTTTAAAAACTAGGTCCCAAAGAGCACATAATGCAAAGAAGGGAAAGAGGAGCAATGAGGTAGCTGGATGACCAAGCTAAGCGACCCAAGTGGGCGGCACAACACCTGGTCCATCTAGGAGTGGCACTGCAGTGTCAGACAGGATGGCAGCTTTAAAAACTAGGCCCCAAAAAGCACATAATGCAAAGAAGAAAAGGAGGTGCAATGAGGTAGCTGGATGACTAAGCTAAGCAACCCAAGTGGGCGGCACAAACACCTGGCCCATCTAGGAGTGGCACTGCAGTGTCAGACAGGATGGCACTTTTAAAAACTAGGCCCCAAAGAGCACATAATGCAAAGAAGAAAAAGAGGTGCAAGATGTAATTGTCTTTGGTCCCTCCCACCCACCCTTTTGTTGTATAAACAGGACATGCACACTTTAACAAACCAATCATTTCAGCGACAGGGTTTCTTTCAGCCCCCACCAAAAGAGAAGCAATTAATCTCTCCTTGCACAAACTGGCTCTACAGTGGCAAGATGTCATCCTCATCCTCAGATCCCCCCCCCCCTTCAGTGTTTACATCCTCACCCTCACAGAGAAATAATATTCAAACAAACAAAAACACATCATTTAGGTGTCAGTGGACTGCTTAGGCTATTATCCAAAGTTTCTGAACTTGACAATTGCTTATGATGAATGCACTGCAGGTGACGTATAAGGGAGGATGGTCCAAGGTAGTTAACGTCCTTACCCCTACTTATTACGGATTGACAAAGGCAACACACGGCTTGACACCTGTTGTCCGGATTTGCGGAGAAATAATTCCATACCGAAGAGGTGGCTTTTTTGGTATTTTGCCCTGGCATGACAATCGGTTTTCTCATCCCATAGCCAACAACTGTCTCCACTGGTGCCTTATTCAAACAAAACACATCACCATCAGAATCCTCATCGTCAACTTCCTCCTCAGCGCCAGCTACACCAATATCCTCCTCATCCTGGTGTACTTCTACAGTGACATCCTCAATCCCGAGATCAACAACTGGACTGGCGGTACTCCTCCCAGCACTTGCTGGAGGCATGCAAATGGTGGTAGGAGCCTCCTCTTTCCATACAATCTTGGGAAGGTCATGCCTAGACATCGCAACCGTGGACACACTTGGACTCTCCTTGGGGATTTGTGACATCTCTGAACGCACAATTGTTTTTTTCCTGTGCTTTAACAAGCTTAATTTTTTCATTTTTCGAAGGGGAGAAGGGCTTCCATCCTCATGAGAAACTGAGCCACCAGTCATGAACATAGGTCAAGTCCTTAGCCTTTCCTTGCCACTTCATGTCGTGAATAGCATATTACCAATTTTACGTTTCTCATCAGATAATCTCTTTTTCCCCCCTGATTATTACATTTTGCTTCTTGGATTTTACATGCTGTCTATGACATTGGGCATCGGCCTAAGCAGACGACATTGATGGAATTGCATCATCAATGTCATGACTGGTGGCTTCAGCACTAGTACTAGGAACTGGAAGTGGTTCCTGATCTTCCACTATTTTTTTCTCCAAATTGTTGTTCTCCATTTCACAGGACAGCACCCCTTTATTATTACAGCACACAGAACAGTGCTGCATTATTTTCACAGCACCCCTGTATTCTTACAGCATACAGGACCAGTGTGCTTTTATTTTAATAACAGAAGCACCCCTGAATTATTACAGTATACAATACTGAGCTGGCACCCCTGTATTTTTATAGCATACAGGACCAGTGTGTTTTTATTTTAACAACAGCAGCACTCCTGAACATACAGCATACAAGACTGGTCCAGCACCCCTGCATCCATACAGCATACAGGACCAGTGTGCTTTTATTTTAACAACATAAGCACCCCTGAATTATTACAGAATAAAAGACTGGGCCAGCACCCCTGCATTTTCACAGCATACAGGACCAGTGTGCTTTTATTTGAACAACAGCAGCACCCCTGAATTATTACAGCATACAAGACTGGGCCAGCACCCCTGTATGTTCACAGCATACAGGACCAGGGGCATCGGAACGGGGGGGGGGGGGGGAAAGGGGGAAGCTCGCCCCCCGCAAATATTTGCGAGGCGCCTATCAATTGCAGCAGAGGAGCGGCAGACGGTCAGGTGAAATACCGCTGCCGGCTGCCGCACTTCCTGCTTTCTCAGTCATCCTCACCGTCCTCTATGGTGCCACCGCCTCCCTCACAGTGGCTCTGCCCCCTCCTACAGTAGCTCCGCCTTGAAACCCCCCTGCAGCCAGCGCCGGCCCGACTCATTCGCGGGCTACGGCAGCCGCGTACAGCGACCTACAGTGGAGGTCACCGTTGCGTGATTCGGTGGATCCCGGACAGGATCAGCTCAGTGCCGCTGGAGAGCTAAGTGTCCAGGGGAGTGTCCGCGACGGGCTGTCAGCGGGGAGGAAGAGATCATTGCCAGCTCCCTGCTCGACGCTGCTCCTGCACTGCCAGAAGGCTGTCAGCCCTCCTACCTACCCTGCTGCCGGGTACCAAAATATATTTTCGCTTACCAAAAAAATGATGCTCAGGCCGGCCCTGCCTACAGCCATGGAGTATGTAACGGGAGAGGGGGAGACCAGCCTGGCCCGGCCTTCTCTGCCACTAACCTACCCGCCCAGGCAGGCTCCCGGTAGCAGTGACGCAATTTGCGGATCTTTAGGGGGTGGGGCCTAATGCAGTGAAGTGCCTGCCCCCATAAGAGACTATAAAAGTAGCATGTCTCTGGCTGCCCCACCTCTCTCTCTCTCTCTCTCTCTCTCTCTGACACTCTCCCTCTTATCTCTCTCCCTGATGCTGTCTCTCTGTCCTACACACTCTCTCTTTGACATCATCTCCCTCACTATCTTCCTCTCTGTCTCTGATTCTTTCTTTCTCCCTTAAGGGGGGTACACACTAGGCAATTTTAGTCTAAAAAATAAACAATAACATCGTTTATTTTTAGGCTTATATCGTCAAGTGTGTATGTGGGCAATATCGGTGACCGATGAACGATACGCGCACCCGCACCCCATTCTGCGATCACCAATATTGAGCTGACATGTAGCTTAACCCGTCAATGTCGGGCTGAGCTGTTCGGGAATGCCGGTGGTGACATCACTGATCGTTATCGTTGAACGCTATATTGTTCAACGATATAGTCGTTCATCGCCAGCATTTCCCTGTCATCTAGTGTGTACTTGCCTTTACACTCTCTCTCTCTCTCTCGCTCCTATCTCTTGCTCATTCCCTCTTTTTCCGTGAAACTCTCTCTCTCTCTCTCCCTGGCCCCCCTCTTTCTCGCTCCTCTCTCTTTCTCTCTACCCCTGAAACCCGCTTTGTCTTTCTCACTCTCTCTTGCTCCCCTAAGTGACATTGAAGTGACAACGGAAGGGGGCAGGGGAGGTCCTGTCAAGATTTTTCTATGGGAACCACAAAGTTCTAGTTACGCCCTACCATACACCATCCTGCATCAGCCGCATTGTCACTGCCTATCATCCCCTCCTTCCCCCCACGGCCACCACATTTTTGCTGGACCACTGCCTACATGTGAGTGACGCCCTGAGATCCCCTGTAGAACATCTGCCTGGTCGGAGAGACCATGCAACCTCCTCCCGGAGACCTCCAGGTAACTGCTCTCCTGGGCACACATTCTGCTGATGATATACCTCTCTCTCTCTCCATGTGTGTCTCTCTCTCCATGTGGGTGTCTCTCTCTCTCTCTCTCTCTCTCTCTACATCTCTCTCTCCATTTTTGTTGTGAGGTATAACACAGAGGGGGCGACATTTAGATATTTAGGGGCGCCAAACTGAAATGATATCTTGCCCCCCCAACCTAAAAACATTCTGACGCCACTGTACAGGACCAGTGTGCTTTGATTTTAACAACTGCACCCCTGAATTTTTACAGCATACAGGGCCAGTGTGCTTTTATTTTAACAACTGCAGCCCTGAATTTTTACAGCATACAAGACTGGGCCAGCACCCTTGTATTTTCACAGCATACAGGACCAGTGGGTTTTTATTTTAACAACAGAAGCACCCCTGAATTATTACAGCATACAAGACTGGGCCAGCACTGTCAAAGTCAAAAATATTACATAGAGAGACCATATAAACTGCACACATATAAGTCGCTATACTTGCAAATATGCGCAGCGAGCACAGCAATATATGGAAACACACGCATTTGCTCGGACATGGCACAGAGATGGATTCGGCACTTGTTTCATACAGTACATGGTTATAATAATGAACAGCACCAGACATCATGGAGATTTAGAATTGGCTAATGAATTAATGTCATGGATGTGTATCATTCGAACCGAACCAGATAAACACATCATGTTTGGTATTGAAGCAAGCAGAATCAGGTGTGGGTTAGTTTGAGGCCTGTTGTGTTGTTGTGGGACATTGCAGCGGATAGATATGATTATATGTATAAAAGCTAAGATCATATTGTTAGAACAATATGATGCTCAAAACAACCTTTTACTAAGTTTTCAGGGCTGAACCTGATTAGCATATACAAAGAGAATGGTGACTCAATACAAAGGAGAAAGAAAGACCCCTCCCCCAGGTACTGGTCAAACAGGAAGGTAGTGGTCAGGTGTGGCCTCAGAGAACAGATGTAATGTAGCTACACTCACAGACACACACACAGCTACCTGGCACCAAGCAGCATGGCGGCTGAATCCCCAGGACATCTTCCAAACTAAAGGCTAAGTATATAATCACATGGCTATAGAAGGAAATATAGACATATTGCTTTCTGGTTTAAATAGGATATTGTAACTTGGCTGTGATGATTGTTGGGTGTTAGTGTTGGTGCCCTGTGGAATCTGTGATGGTAGCTGGGATCTTGTTAATCATAAATACCACCATGCAGTACTTTTGAATATGTGCTGGTAGCAATGGCAGGCTGATACTTGTGAGTACCTGGTGGTCTGGTCTTGTGATAACTCATATGCTCTGGTTATTGAGATACTGAAGTTGTTTGGGATGTGAAATTATGAGATGGTTCTAGGAAGTTGGATTACATTGTGAAAGGTGTTTTAGATGGTTTGGAATTGTAAAATCAGAACATATGCATTGTTTTGAGGCTTGGACATTTTGGAAGAAAATGGAGTCTTGTGTTTTCTGCTATGTGATTGTGGTTTAGTATAGAGTGCCATGTGTTTGGACCTGCAAATCTAAAATGGCTGCTGCTGGATGTCTTCCCCTCCCCCTTTCAGCCATGTGGTGTGGTCTTTGGAATCAAGTGGAGGTTTCTCAAAATGGAGTCTAGCTTCCATCCCATGCTGTATTCAGCATTGACTAACTGCGCAGCGATTGTCTCTCACATGTGTAGTTTTATCTGCAACCATGTTGTCTCTTATTTAATGTTATCATGAGCCATTTCTCTCTATCTCTCTCTTCTTCTCTTCCCCTTCCATTTTCCCATAAATAGTAATTGTATTGTATTGTATTTCTTGTGTAGTTATCTGGTTAGGTAGTCTCTGTTATATTGTAGTGTATCATTTGTACTGTTATCCCCTTTTACAAGTATATTAGATATAATACAGTTAATAGGCTTTGGAACCTAAACCAGTATCTGTGTATTTTCTATAGTGTTAAGTGTTCACTTGAGCGTCGGTGACGCTCAAGCAGCTTTGTAGTTAGTCAGGTTACACAAGGTTGCACTTACACCCTGTACTCACATTAAGGTATTCAGAGTATTTCATTGGTATAAGGTTTTATCATAAAGGTATAGTGTTGTGAGCGTCTGCATCGCTGGTGACCTCCTCGTGGTCTCGAGCGTATGCTACGCTACAGCGAATCATTCCCCTAGACATAACCAATAACGTGTCCTGTGATCACTGGGCCGTGAGCGAACGTGACGCTTGAGCGTCTCGCCTACGGCTGAGCGATCGTTACGCAACTAGAGTACCATTACGGTACTTCTTAAGTAAACAGCGTACAGTGTTCTTAGCTTCATAAAGGGTTGTTATAAGGCAAAGGAATTTAGCATTGTCAATTGCGGGCTCGTCCTATACTTCTCATATCTGCACTAGGTAGATCAGCAGACATTATCCCTCCAGCAAAGGGTGGGAGGTTGTCTCACAGTGCTGACGGGATAAGCGTCTGCTTCGCTTAGATAAAGAGTGCTGAAGGAACCCGGTAACCGGAGGTAAGAACAGTACGCTATTGTCTTTGAAAATCTGGTTTTTATTTCAATTTGGTGCCAACTACACACTCAGGCCTAGAATAACTTTAGGAGTTTTGAATGATGACTTTCTTTGTGACAAGAGGCCGCATGGTCTGTCCACCATTTTGTGTGACCCTCATGGAGGTGGAAGGGGGAGGAGCAGCGGCCATTTTGGGAAGGTCAATTTTTTTTTTTTTTCTGAGCGGCTGGTTTTCAGTTGACTCAGGAAACAATCAGCCATCCACTGTCAAAAAGAAATCATCATTTAATGAGTTTTTTTTTAATGCATTTATTTAATCTATATCATAGTCAATCATAAGTAATAGTGATTGGTACTTATATGTAATTTCATATGCGTGTGCTTACATCAATGTATGTTATTAGATTAAATTTAGAATTGCATTTTCATCTGTGTAAGTTTCACATCTCACCTTCCTGTTTGCCATTTGCATTGATAACGTGCTGAGAAAAAACAAGCACACAGCATAGAAGATACTGTGTGGTGTTTGGTAAGCGTTTATATAGTGAAATATCGCTTATAGTAAGGCGATACAGAAGCCACAAGACAATAGCACACATTTGTTCAGTTTCCAAAATTTAGTTTAAATACCTTACTTTACTGTAACGCCTCTGGGGAGAGCTATCAGACTACGGGAAATGATTTTTCTGATCAGAAAACTATAAGAATGATAGTGGGTTGAAAACGGTATGAGTGTATTGAATCCCGCTTTGTGGACTTTGTGATCTATGTGATAAAACGGTATTGAATTCCGCTTTGTGGACTTTGTGAACTTTGTGATCTATGTGGAACGTGATGAGCACGATCTGAGTGAAAACGTGCAACAGAGTGTGATAAAGTTTTCGTTGTATTACGCTCTGGCTGTTTTGGAGCACAGTAGGGAGACTCCAATGATCCTACCATTTATGGGCAACAAGTGTCTATAAGTGGTACGATTGGACCGCACGGTTGTATGTGTGACCAATAACGCAACGTGATATGAGGTCGTATATCCATGCGTAAATCATGCCCTCATACGTGTTGTAGGGAGCACATGCAAGCGTGATTTGTGTAAAGAAAAAGGAAGGGAATTTTCTCAGGAAAATCTCTAGAGATAGGGCCTGCAACGGCTACACGTGTCTGCTAGAAGGCGGAACGGGGATACCCGGAGCAGAAGAAGTTCAGTGGAAGAGCTTTAAGGATTTCCAACGAAGTTCTGTGTTTGGTGCACTTTAGGAAGTTTTTCTGTGTTAAAAAGGTCCACAATGGCAGCCAAGTGCACAACACAGAGACGGTCGGAGGTCAGGATTCAGACTCCAGAGGCTTGCAGACCCCGAGGGTCTGCTCGGTTAGTAATGTGGGGGAAATATGGTCCCCACACTGAGACCTTTTGTGATGAATGGACACGAATGACTGCGGGGGATAAGGCACCATTTCCCGGGATAGGTAGTTTTGACTTAGAGGTGTTGCATAATTTAAGGCAGAGGATCTGTCTCATAAAATCCTGGAAACAACGAGTTAAACATTATGATTGTTTGCAGTTATGGCAACAGGAAAGTGAAATGCAAAGAAATGTAACTTACATATCTAACTTTCATCTTGAGAGGAGAGACATGGCATTGAAGAGGATTATGGTTGCAGAGAAATGGCACAATGTTGTACGATAAAAATGCACTTAGTAACTGTATTAAGAATGAAAGTGTTAAATGTAATAATGTTTATGAAAATGAAAGTGTAAAAAATTACAAATGTTAACCTGTGCAAGTCGCACCCCATGTTTAAACTTCCCTCAGGATTACCAACAAGAAAGTGAGCCCAGAACGATGTCGGCACCTCTTCCAGAAGCCATCCTACAAGACATCCAGGTGGACACGACCAAATTGGTAAAGGCAATAATCAAACCCCCTAACGGAGGGTCAGGTGAGGTCGTGTCCACAGGTACGTACAATGTTTTATATCACGCACAAACAAATGTACCCCATATTGTAAGACCAAAACAAGGTGATGTAATTGAGTTTAGTCCTGTCAGGGTGATCAGTCCCCAATGGGAAGACTGACGATCAGGGAATCATTCCCGTCAAGGACAGTGCAATGCGCCATCCCTGGTCCCGGACAGAATTGAGATCAATCATGTCTGATTACCCAGATCCTAGGAAAGATCTAACTGTATGATCAAAGATTCACAGAAGGCATATCAACTCCCTAGACAACGACATAATCATGGTATCCAAGGAATCAGGTAGGTACAGGGAAAGCGGTTGATGGTGATGAGCATCCAAGCGTTTGAGGAGGCATCAAATCAACCAAAACCCCAGGCCATTGGCACATGGAGGAACTTAAGGAGTTGTGATCTGTGCAAAAGAGAACTGCAATAACCCACATAAAGTTAGACCCCCTAGACATGAAAATGAGCAAAAGTTATGACACACCAAATTACAAGCAGGGATCATATAGGAAGAATTTTGGGCCACACCCATAATATATAGTTAGGAAAGGTGATTATTAGGAATGGAGGCAAGCCTGAGGTAACGGTTAATAAATTGGGAGGTCATTCACTGAAGACACAGGAATGACCAGGTTAAACGTTGTAAATGTATTTGTGAAAAATGTTTTTTCTTTCTCTCTCTATCCCCATCTCTGACGATTATTGGTAAGAATTCAAACATTGCATATTCGCTTGGTCCTTGCAGAAGTCTACCAAACCCCAGCATGACCTCCGCCACAATGTATTTCTGGCCAGATACAGACAGTGGAGTAATGCAGGTGCTGGTGGGGAGGGACTGCTCAAGGAGACCATTAGACACATAGATATGACAGCCTAATAAGTCTGACAATGTTTTTCTAATGCTAACAATGTTTTCTTAATGTTGACAATGTTTAAAAATGTTTTGTTTCTCTTTTCTCATTGGTGGTTATTGTCGAGTTATGTAATGTATATATGCACATGAATTGTTCTCTATCTCTTTTGTTTTTTTGTTGTCTCTCTCTTCCCACTCATGTTTCCATGGTTTAAAGATGGTATGTCATCCCTCAGTTGGACCAATGGTAATGCCAGATTTTTTCTCCTTACAGAAAGATCGCCGGTTAGGAAGGAATATTGCATCACCAGAATGTTCGTTTGGAAGACTGAGAGACAGCACCTTTGAGAGGACAGCAGAACAAGAAGAACAACAAGACGAGAGAACTTATTATCGTAACAAGTTCTCTCCCCCTCAAACTGTTTTCTTATACCCCCTTTACAAATTTCTTCTTTTCTCCTCCTGTAAGATGGACTTGCCCCAAGAGACTGTGATATGGATTTTCCCGTTAACCATGATGTTGACCAGAGCAGTCTGTTTCGGTGAGAGTACCAGTGAGGTCGAGAAAGGATCCAGAAAGGTCCTGATGACTGAGACGGAGGTGTAAATTTCCAATAGCAACCCAATCACCAAGCAAAGGCGAGTACCGGGCACGATCTAACAACCATGTTATCTGTAAACATTTTCTTTGAAGGATTGTTAGTTCAAAAAGAAAAACTGTATCTGTAGGCTCTGTGACAATGGTTGAAGATGGATGCATAAAGAAATGCCAATCCAGTCTTAATATCCATATGGACCGGCATCCATTGAGTGACTATCACTCCTTAGTGGGTAGTGTGTTAAATAAAACTGATTGTTGGGTATGCTCTCAAGTACCTCAGGGTCATAGTAAATCAGGGCTAGTACCATTTCCTTTAACATTAGGGGAGGTACTTGAGCTAAGTGGTGGGAGACCGGTGGACAGGAGGTTTAATATCTCCAGCCCTCCTAGTTTGAAGCTCCACCAATACCATGTGGATAGGTCCCTCATATGTTTTAACATCTCCAATCCCAGAAAACCGGGAAATTGGGAAGTGTCATGGAGCAACCTTACCATGACCTTTTCACACAGAGCAGATAGAATGCCTACAGATACAGAGCTCGTACGCCACATAGCCAGTAGAGGAAAATCTTTCCGGTATCGATATACCTTAGGGAATAGGATTACTAGAGTTGGAGAGGTATCACCAGGATACTGTGCACATATCGTACAAACCGATACGTGCATTAAGCAGTTGGAAGAATTAGGGTCAGGAGATTTCACCTGGAAGGTTTGTAACATGGTCATGTCCTTCTCCGTCCCTTATGTTCTCCCCGATGATGCATATTTCATATGCGGGAGAAAGGCGTACAAATGGCTTGCCCCAAACTCTGAAGGATTGTGTTATATTGGAAAAGTATTGCCTGAAGTGATGACTGTTACACATGACAAAATGAAGGACATACACCGTGGTGCCCAAGCTCCTTATACTCACACTCATTACGAGCACCGAGTTAAAAGACAACTGTCAGAAAGGTTAGAGCATCCGGCCTCTGATCTTATCCATGAATCCACCGGGATTCAGGTTCTGGTAGCGTTAGATTTCACTCGTACCGCTCGGGGAGTGATGAATTATAGATACATTTCCGCACTCGCCAATTTGTTAGATAATATCACTGAAATGTATGATGACACGTTTAGATACACTGGAAGAGAACTTCAAGCTTACAAAACAGAACTAGTTCAGCATAGGATGGTTCTTAATTATCTTACAGCAGTAACAGGCGGATATTGTGTTACATTGGCAACACAGTACGGCATAAAGTGTTGCACGTATATCACAAATAGCACCGAGGATCCGGTAGAGGTCATAGACCAAAAGATGGACGATATTCTCCAATTGAAGTGGGAATTTCGTCGAAAACACAATCTCACCCTTGCTGCTGTAGGTAATGAGCTGACTGGTTGGGTGTCATGGTTGAACCCGCGAAATTGGTTCTCCGGTTTAGGAGAGTGGGCTCAAGGAGTCATAATGGATGTTGGAAAGTTTCTACTATGTATCTTAGGTGTCGTTATATCGATTGGATTGATATTTAGATGCGGGCAGGCTTTAATGAGGTGCAAACAAAGTACAAAAGTGATGAGCTTGAGGAGTGAGGAAACTGTAATTAACCTGGATTTGATTTATGACCCAATGATAGAAACCAGAATGTGATGAAAATGCGATTATACGGTCCGTTTCTTTCACCTGTTTTTCTGCTTTTCTCCCAGATACAAAGACCCCCTTGGACGAGGAAGCTGACGAGACGAGATGTATACAGACAACAGACAAGCACCAAAGAAGAAGATTTGACAACTTTAAATATGGACACTTGATGAACTTTGCCATGGATCCCCAGTTTCCCTAGTATCTTTAAACTCACGCTAGCCCAACATTTTTGTAAATCTGATGGCTCAGACAAAGCTATTTGCTCATGCCTAAGGAGCAATACAGCGCAAAGAAGACGACTCTCAACAGATACCGAACACAACCTCAACGACAGATGTACATTTCCCTGACATAGAATATCATTGCATTTTCCATAAGTGTTCTTTATCTTCATCTCTACAACCCTCAGGTAATAACACACATAGACGATAGGGAATACAGGCACAGATATCAGCAACTACATACCTCCCCCATTCATGTATCACCAATTAAAATGTGCATCCCCATTTTGTTACAACCACAGCCGAAATGAGCTCGGTAGAGTTTGACAGCCCATCCACAGACCCTTAGTACGGGATAAGAAGGAATTCAAATGTATACTTCGCAATACCTCGAAGCTTGATGTACAACACGTACGGCACGATGATACATGACCCCCCAAACATGGATTCATACACACATGCTTCTGCTATCTCACTAGGTCATACCCTCTTCACATCTTCTCCTCTCTCCTCCCTTACCCAACCATGGAAATGTATTAACCCCTGACATATATTTTTCTCTTTTTGAAATGTTTTAGGAAGTGGCAGTTATTGGTGACTGCCAAAGGGTGGACTGTCAAAGTCAAAAATATTACATAGAGAGACCATATAAACTGCACACATATAAGTCGCTATACTTGCAAATATGCGCAGCGAGCACAGCAATATATGGAAACACACGCATTTGCTCGGACATGGCACAGAGATGGATTCGGCACTTGTTTCATACAGTACATGGTTATAATAATGAACAGCACCAGACATCATGGAGATTTAGAATTGGCTAATGAATTAATGTCATGGATGTGTATCATTCGAACCGAACCAGATAAACACATCATGTTTGGTATTGAAGCAAGCAGAATCAGGTGTGGGTTAGTTTGAGGCCTGTTGTGTTGTTGTGGGACATTGCAGCGGATAGATATGATTATATGTATAAAAGCTAAGATCATATTGTTAGAACAATATGATGCTCAAAACAACCTTTTACTAAGTTTTCAGGGCTGAACCTGATTAGCATATACAAAGAGAATGGTGACTCAATACAAAGGAGAAAGAAAGACCCCTCCCCCAGGTACTGGTCAAACAGGAAGGTAGTGGTCAGGTGTGGCCTCAGAGAACAGATGTAATGTAGCTACACTCACAGACACACACACAGCTACCTGGCACCAAGCAGCATGGCGGCTGAATCCCCAGGACATCTTCCAAACTAAAGGCTAAGTATATAATCACATGGCTATAGAAGGAAATATAGACATATTGCTTTCTGGTTTAAATAGGATATTGTAACTTGGCTGTGATGATTGTTGGGTGTTAGTGTTGGTGCCCTGTGGAATCTGTGATGGTAGCTGGGATCTTGTTAATCATAAATACCACCATGCAGTACTTTTGAATATGTGCTGGTAGCAATGGCAGGCTGATACTTGTGAGTACCTGGTGGTCTGGTCTTGTGATAACTCATATGCTCTGGTTATTGAGATACTGAAGTTGTTTGGGATGTGAAATTATGAGATGGTTCTAGGAAGTTGGATTACATTGTGAAAGGTGTTTTAGATGGTTTGGAATTGTAAAATCAGAACATATGCATTGTTTTGAGGCTTGGACATTTTGGAAGAAAATGGAGTCTTGTGTTTTCTGCTATGTGATTGTGGTTTAGTATAGAGTGCCATGTGTTTGGACCTGCAAATCTAAAATGGCTGCTGCTGGATGTCTTCCCCTCCCCCTTTCAGCCATGTGGTGTGGTCTTTGGAATCAAGTGGAGGTTTCTCAAAATGGAGTCTAGCTTCCATCCCATGCTGTATTCAGCATTGACTAACTGCGCAGCGATTGTCTCTCACATGTGTAGTTTTATCTGCAACCATGTTGTCTCTTATTTAATGTTATCATGAGCCATTTCTCTCTATCTCTCTCTTCTTCTCTTCCCCTTCCATTTTCCCATAAATAGTAATTGTATTGTATTGTATTTCTTGTGTAGTTATCTGGTTAGGTAGTCTCTGTTATATTGTAGTGTATCATTTGTACTGTTATCCCCTTTTACAAGTATATTAGATATAATACAGTTAATAGGCTTTGGAACCTAAACCAGTATCTGTGTATTTTCTATAGTGTTAAGTGTTCACTTGAGCGTCGGTGACGCTCAAGCAGCTTTGTAGTTAGTCAGGTTACACAAGGTTGCACTTACACCCTGTACTCACATTAAGGTATTCAGAGTATTTCATTGGTATAAGGTTTTATCATAAAGGTATAGTGTTGTGAGCGTCTGCATCGCTGGTGACCTCCTCGTGGTCTCGAGCGTATGCTACGCTACAGCGAATCATTCCCCTAGACATAACCAATAACGTGTCCTGTGATCACTGGGCCGTGAGCGAACGTGACGCTTGAGCGTCTCGCCTACGGCTGAGCGATCGTTACGCAACTAGAGTACCATTACGGTACTTCTTAAGTAAACAGCGTACAGTGTTCTTAGCTTCATAAAGGGTTGTTATAAGGCAAAGGAATTTAGCATTGTCACACCCCTGTATTTTCACAGCATACAGGACCAGTGTGCTTTGATTTTCACAACTGCACCCCTGAATTTTTACACATACAGGGCCAGTGGGCTTTTATTTTAACAACTGCCACCCTGAATTTTTGCAGTATACAAGACTGGGCCAGCACCCCTGTATTTTCACAGCATACAGGACCAGTGTGCTTTTATTTTAACAACTGCACCCCAGAATGTTTACAGCATACAGGGCCAGTGTGCTTTTATTTTAACAACGGCACCCCTGAATTTTTACAGCATACAAAGACTGGGCCAGCACCCCTGTATTTTCACAGCATACAGGACCAGTGTGCTCTGATTTTAACAACTGCACCCCTGATTATTTACAGCATACAGGGCCAGTGTGCTTTTATTTTAACAACTGCACCCCTGAATGTTTACAGCATACAAGACTTGGCCAGCACCCCTCTACTTTCACAGCATACAGGACCAGTGTGCTTTGATTTTAACAACTGCACCCCTGAATTTTTACAGCATACAGGGCTAGTGTGCTTTTATTTTTACAACTGCACCCCTGAATTTTTACAGCATACAGGGCCAGTGTGCTTTTATTTTAACAACTGGACCCCTGAATTTGTACAGCATCCAGGACCGGTGTGCTTTTATTTTAACAGATGCACCCCTGAATTTTTACAGCATACAAGACTGGGCCAGCACCCCTGTATTTTCACAGCATACAGACCAGTGTCAAGGGCGTAGCTACCATAAGTACAGGGAGTGCAGCTGCTATGGAGCCCAGAGCTGAGAGAGGCCCACCTTCCCTGTCAAAGTTACATGTGTTATATACGTTTTTCACCATTGGTAGATGCAGTACATAGGGGCCCTTACAAACTTTTGCCATGGGTACTAAAGAACTGTGGCACTGTAATGTGGTACAATATGAAGTGGAGGTACTATAGTGTGGAATAATAAGAACCGTGGCACTGTAATGCGGCACAATATAAAGTTGAGGTAAGATAGTGTGACAAAATATGAACTGGGGCACAGTAATGTGGCACAATAAGTGTGGGCACTGCTGCAGAGAGGTGTCTCTCTAGAAGCATCGGGACAGGGGCCCCTTCAAAATGTTGCTATGGGGCCCACAAAGTTCTGGCTATGCCCCTGACCAGTGTGCTTTGATTTTAAGAACTGAATTTTTACAGAATACAGGAGGCCACTGCCCCTGCCCCCTGTACAACAAAGTGACAGCCAGGACAGCAACAACACCCATGTACAGCTGCAGCACCCCTAACAGCACATGATGAAACACCAGTGACAGCCAGGACAGCACCTCTAACATCAAATGACAGGACAGCACCCCTAGAGAGCTCTTGATGACCCCATCCGATGCCACCACCCACAGAGAGACAGAGGTCTGTCTCCCTCATTCTCCAAGTCCGGAGTGAAAAATGGCGGCGATGCACGGCTGTTTATATGGAATCCCAAACTGTAGAGAATCCGACAGCGGGATGATGAAGATTTGCCTCATTCTGGTTTCAGAGTCTGACGGGAAGGCCTGAGCCGGGCTTGGATCCCGGCTCAGAATGTGAAGTTCGGGGGTTTCGGTTCTCTGGGAACCGAACCCGCTCATCTCTATTTACAAGTACCACATTTATGGCAACTCAGCATTTGGTAAGTGTGCATCATGCTCCCTTTAAGAAAGTAATCATAGTAATCAAAGCTATTTTTATCATTATCCCTTAGCTCATCATATTGGCTAACTCTGGAATTTAACAGCATTCAAAGCCACAACAGGAAATGGTACGTTGGGCAATAAGATGAAATGAATGATTTCTGTACATAGACTAAAATATATCTGCTGATTTCATGGCCATTCTGTATTTACTGAAAATCCCAAGCTTCTCCTAACTCTCTGGTTGGGGTTTTTTTTTTTTTGGGAATGATGAGAAACTTTAGTCCTTTTTTCCCTGCAAACACAGCATCATGCATCCTACAATCGCAGCACTTATCAAAAAAAGTGTTTAAAACAGATATTACATAACTGAATTGCTGTAATAAAGAGGATATTTTTGTTATTAATTCTTTTTTAGTTATTTTAAAAATAAATAAAAACAAACAAACAAACAAACAAACAAACAAACAAACAAACAGATAAATAAATAAATACTTTTTTTCCCTGATGTCATATTGTTTGGGCTGAGATAAATCTCTTTTTTATTTCTATTATAAAAAAAGATTTCGCTATAAAACAATTCAGACATTTACAGTACAACTATCCTCAGAGTAGAAAAGTAGATTGGATACTTGTCTGCATTGTTGTGATTCTGTATGTCGCCAAGTCTCAGTGATGGATGGATTTTGTCAAAGGAGATCTGACCTAAACTGATGATACTTCCCATATGATAATGCCACCACAGAGTATTAGCAGCGCAGGGTGCCTCTGTGAGAAGTTCAGGGACTGTGACACAGAAACAGGTATAGCAGAGATTTTTAATAACATGTGACGATGAACCCTCGCTGATAAATGTGTTTTTCAAGATCTACTTTAAGTTACAGGAACGGAGGTTGCAGACAGCAGTGCTCCATATTATCTCCAAACATAGGTGTCTCTGTCACATTGGCGACACTTTTCTAAAAACAATGCACATATTACATTGGACAACGTATAACATAAACACTACACTGTATAGTTAGGAGACGTAGTGCCCATGTGACTGATGAGCCAAGAACCTCACACACTCATCGTATACTATGGAATTTGTCTGATGTGCTCTCATCTAAGACCGCGAGACGTGACACCAGGACCAGGGTAATTAAGATAAATGGTGGGCTTAGATGATACAGAGGGGGTGTGGCCAAATCTGGAGGTGTGGTCATGCACCCTCCAAAAAAAACAACAAACAATGGAATATAGCATGTGCACCTACAAAGAGGGTTATTTGTTCCCCTCCACAGATGACCCAGGCTCCCACCGGGCACCTCAAAAAAGTCAGGGCCTGAATAACTGTTACCTGCCTCCCCCCTCTCATGGCTCTCTTGTGTTTCACTGTTTACATTCTATTATAACTCTCAGGATACCCTGTAAATATGGTGACCTGCGCCTACAAGCGAGATGCACTCTCACAGTTGTATTTACACACCATGAAAGCAGATTAGCGTTCTTCCTTAGCTGCAGGACACACCGTCCATCTATGCAGTGAGGCCTCTGTAAGGCTTTAGTTACATAGAAGAGTGATAGCATTATGTATTACTAAGTTCTAGCATGTTCATGAAAGGTAGTAAAATGACTTTGCTGAATATTATTTATCTTAAGTTATGGGTAGGGACAGGCTCGGACTGGCCCACAGGGGAAACCACCGGTAGGCCCAACTGCCTGGGGGCCCTCCTCCTCCTCTAGGGATCAGGTTCTAGACTGTGTACTTGAATCATATATTATACATATGTTACCTTGCACAGGATTATGACGTATTCTCTACAGTACATTGCTGGCATTAATCTGGCACATTATCATGCATGCACTAGTATTAATTACTATATAAATTATCAAGGAGTCCAGATCAGGTACTCTATAATGGTTAGCCAAACCTCTGTGGAGGCTGGGCACACCTCTAATCATGGACCCCTACCACTGCATACCCCCGGTTGGCCCTTCATGCTCCAGTCCGACACTGGGTAGGGAATAATTCTGTAAAGCATGGTGCCCTGGTAGGGGTAGGTACTAATATCTGGCCAGTTCTGTCCTGGCACGCTCACTAGCATTTTTCATCCGCATAGGCTACAGTGTCCACATATATGAGAAAGACACTTAGGGGTCTATTTACTAAGCCCTGGATGGAGATAAAGTGGTGTGAGATAAAGCCCCAGCCAATCCCCTCCTAACTGACATGTTACAGGCTGTGTTTGAAAAATAACAGTTAGGAGCTGATTGGCTGGTACCTTATCTCTGGCCACTTTATCTCCACCCACGGCTTAGTAAATAAGCCTCTAACCTGATGTAGTCAGCATGCCAGGCTACCTGACCACATGGCTGGTGTGTGCTCATCACTGCTTCCCACACAGCGTGAACATGCTGACCGCTGGGATCCCGATCGCCGGTAACATGACTTCATCCTGAACCAAGTGACCTTCAGAGGAAGAGTGAAGGAGAGCATGCTACCTAACAGATCACAGCAGTGTGAATAGGCACTACTGACCGAGCTCATGAAATAAGTTCTGCTGACTGGGGGGAGGGGACATGTATCAAACCTTGGAAGGATAGAGAGAGATACTGTACCAATTAATCAGTTCCTGTCATTTTCAAACACAGTGTGCAACATGTCTGTTAGAAGCTGATTTGCTGCTACTTAATTCTCTCCACTTTATCTCCATGGTTTGATACATCGCACCCTCTGTTTTTAAAACCACAGCATAAAGATTAGGAGGGATGGCCATGGGTCCCCTCTGTGCTCCCTTACTATCCCATTCACCACTATAATAATCCCCAGTTACACTTTCCATATGCCAACGTAAAAAAAAAAAACCACATAGAAAATACTCACCCAATATCCACATCATGAAAGGTACCACTTATGGATCACTGGTATGGTAGATATCAAAACCAGATAACAGTAAGCTGGGAACAGATTCCTTCCATATGCACTAAGGAGTCTATTTACTAAGCCTTGGAGAGAGATAAAGTGGACAGATAAAGTACCAGTCAATCAGCTGCCATATTACAGGCTGTGTTTGGAAAAATGACAGGAGCTGATTGGTTGGTACTTTATCTCTTTCCAAGACTTATATATAAATGAAACCTCTCTGGTCCACTATATACCTTTACCCCTGAAGACCATATATTACATAAGAGTGAGGTAAAATGTAATATAGTATTACAGTAGTCTTAAGAACACTTAAAACGTTTTTCAAGATCTCTCACCTGTTCAGACTTCACCATATAAAAATAGTTTAAGAGTTTGGACACAGAATGTAACCCAAAATAACAAACTTTCACTGTATCATTTTATTGATAATAAAAAGTAAAATGTCAAAAGTTTTCATCAAATAGGAAACAAACCAATACCCAGAATGTATTGTACTCTACCTGAACATGTTTCTGTCCCATCCCTAAATCATTTAATTCCCTACTCTGACTTTTATGTTCCCTAGAATTGGGGCAAATACAAATCACCTCTCTAACATGTGGCCATACACTCCTTTCTGAATACTGTTCATGGATTTAAAGGATTAGTATAAGGTTGCTACTTATAATTGTACATAACCAGAAAGCATTCTCGTGGACTGGTATCCATTCAGACTGGTATCCTCTGCACTGTTATCTCACCTCTCTCTGTTGATTATATGCTGGCTCTAGGACATGACAGTGGCTTCAAGCCTTATCCAGCTCAGTTCTCTTTCTGCCAACCAAGAGAAGTCATTGTAGCACCCTGCTACCTGAACAGGAAGATCACATGTCTGGTATTCACCCTCTGCTAAACATCAATATTAAGATTTTATATATATAAATATATATATATATATGTGTATATATATATATATATATATATGCGCGTATGTATATATATATATATATATATATATATGTTGTACACCTTGACAAAGTGGCATGTGAGCCCCGAAACGTCGAACTTTCTATGTGTTGTTTAAATACAAGATATTGACTTCAAGACACCGAGTACCGCTCTCTCTTCCTTTTTTATGTGAAAATTCCTCGTTTAGCTCATTTATGGGAGTGCCTATTCACCTGCTTTTCGTTTTATATATATATATATATATATAAACCGAGTCTGAGAATGTGATATAACAGTATTTTATATAAAGCAAGTGGTCACAGTAACGCTATGTGACAAAATGGTGTTTTTATCAATATATATGTGTGGGAGAATTCCCAAACTACTCTTCTTCAGAGGAGTACCCACAAATATGAAGGATTCCTGAAATGTAACATGGAGAGGCTGCAGCAGAAATCTCTATCTGCTGCAGTCCCTCTATTGCCGACAGCAGAAGCAGTCCTCACTAGAGTTATATGGGACTTGCTAGACTGACAGATTTACCAAGATCCGGAACGTGAAGCATTCTAGAGCTTGGTCCCAGCAGCTAATGTCATTTTCAGATGCCCTACCCTAGTTATGCTGCTGAGGTCAAATTTCCCATGACATTAATAATGGACAACTATCCTGATCAGAGCTGTCCCTTGCGATAGAAGGACTTCTAGGTTTAGGTCCTGGAAGTCCTTCTGTGCATGTGCAGAGTGATGTGGCCACCGAATGGGGTGCTGGGGAAAAAGCGAAAAGAAGCCCATAGGATAATGCCACATTTTCATGTTTTGTACAACCCACCCTATGTCTTAAATTAATCATGGGACTGATGGAACATCAGGATTGTCTTTCTCACATTTCTAATTTTTCTTTTTCTTTTTTTATTTTATAAATGCCAGAAAGGTGCTTCTGCACCAAAATGCAACTCGTGAATGCCAAAGCCTCCCAATAACGGTAAAGGACTAGATCTGATCTCTTCCAACTCTGAGCAGGACCAAAAGTCATGTGTTATAGGCATGGTCGGACTGGCCCACAGGGGTACCAGGGAAACCACCGGTAGGCCCCACTGCCTGAGTGCCCACTCCTTCCTCTAGGGATCAGGTTCCAGACTGTGCACTTGTATTATACATGGTAGATATGTTGCATTACACTGCACTAGACTATTGTGTATTTCAAGACTCTGTGGAGGCTGGCCACACCCCCTTTGTAGGCTGCCCACACCCTTAAATATGGGCCCCTATCACTGTATTTCCCCGGTGGGCCCTCCATGCCCTAGTCCGATACTGGTTATAGGCCCCATACATCTCCAATGGATTGTGGCAATGTTGGATGTTCCAATTTGCCGATCATGACCAAAAAATGATCAGGATTGGAAAATTGGGGATTTGTAACATGCAAAATTAGGATTTAATTACCTACCAGTAAATCCTTTTCTCGTAGTCCGTAGGGGATACTGGGAATCCATTTAGTACAATGGGTTATAGATGGGTCCACTAGGAGTCTTGGGCACTTTAAGAATTTGATAGTGTGCTCTGGCTCCTCCCTCTATGCCCCTCCTACCAGACTCCGTCTAGGAAACTGTGGCCGAGGAGACGGACATACTTTGAGAAAAGGATAGATAAGGAAAGTGGTGAGATTACGAACCAGCACACACAACAAAAGAGAAAAGCCATGCTAATCAAACTTGAATCAAGGTACAGCAACAAATTCTGAACCAATCAGAATACTTAACTAAGTAACAGTGCAGGAAGAATCAAGCACCGGGCGGGCGCCCAGTATCCCCTACAGACTACGAGAAAAGGATTTACCAGTAGGTAATTAAAATCCTATTTTCTCTTACGTACTTGGGGAAACTGTGAATTCATTTAGTACCATGGGGAAGTGCCATAGCTCCCAAACCGGGTGGGTGAGTGCTGAGGTTCCTGCAGATCTGATTGACCAAACTGAAGGTCCTCAGAGGCCAAAGTATCGAACGTGTAAAACTTTGCAAACGTGTTCGAACCTGACCAAGTAGCTGCTCGGCAGAGCTGTAAAGCGAGACACCCTGGGAGCCGCCCAAGAAGAACCCACCGACCTAGTAGAGTGGGCCTTTAAAGATTTTGGAACCAGCAATCCTAACGTGGAATAAGCATGCTGAATAGTGAACCTGATCCAGCGTGCAATGGACTGCTTTGAAGCAGGAAACCCAATCTTATTGGGATCATAGAGAACAAACAGCGAGTCCGATTTCCTGTGACGAGCTGTTCTCGTTACATACACCTTCAAAGCCCTCACAACATCCAAAGACTTTGAAGTAGCAGAGGTGTCCGTAACAGCCGGAACCACAATAGGTTGGTTGATGTGAAATGCGGACACCACTTTAGGAAGAAATTGCTGATGAGTTCTGAGTTCAGCTCGGTCTTCATGGAAAATTAAGTAGGGAACCTGTTATGAGCCACGGCTGTGGCTCATTCCTGTTTTGCAGTTTTGTTCTGTATTTTATGTTTATAAAGTTGTCTTGCATGCCAGGATTTCCTGTTGCTCTGTTTTAGAATACTCTTGTCTGCTGCCGCTGGTGAGTCTGTGTAATTGCAGCTTGTTCCCATGTGTTCAGCCTCACCTGGCTGCTAATTGCATCTTGTCAGTTTGGAATCATGCAACAGGGCAGCTGCATGGGATTATTAATTAGGCCTCTCTGTTATATGCTGGCTGACTGCAATTCACAGATGCTGGTGATATTTCTTGGTTTTCAGTCTGCTTGAAGTCTGACCTGGTTCCTGCCAGTCCCTGAGCTCCTGTATAGCAGTGTCTGACTAGCTGCTTCCTGTGTTGATTCCTGTGTCAGTCCCTGTGTCGATTCCTGTGTCTGTTCCCGTGTCCTGCTGTGAGGCGTTCCTGCCCTGAGGTCCAGTGGCTTTGCCTATCCCTGGTCAAGTTCCTGGTTTCCTGGTGTCCACCGGTCTGTCGTTTGGGATTCTGCCTGTCCTCCAGTTCTGAGAGTGTGTGTCGGCATCATTGAGGGTTCCTGTCCGTTTGCCAGTATTCGTACCGGTTCCGTGAGTAGCGGCTCTCCCGCGTCCGTTGGCCTAGGCCGCTGTATTTCATTATTGTTTCTGTCCCTGGTGTTTTGCAGAGGGTTCTGCTTATGCTGTCACCGCCGGTACACAAAGGTATTGTGTCGGCGTGTGATCAGCATTTCCTTTGTTGTTATTTTCCTTTGGCGGTTTCTCCGCACATACTTTAGGTTTTTAGTTAGCTTGTAGCCCCTGGCCTGTTTGCTTAGTTAGAGGGCCTCTTGTTATCATCCTGTCTCGGATTTCCCTTTGTCTCTCACTAAGACCGGGGGGCATCGGAGTTGGGCAGACATAATCCGCCCTTCAAACGCGGCTGCCAAGGGCTCAAGAAACCATAGTCTCGCAAGGGATTTCTGACAGCACGGGTGAGACAACAGAGTTAGGGCGCCAGGGGCTATTCCCTTTCCATTCCCCTTTCCCAGCGTTACGTCCTGGTGCTCTGGACTCACTTCATGAACATCTCCCTTGTTCTGAGCACCAGGAACCTAACATTATCACCAGCCATACCACAAAAAAGAAATAAAACTTTTTTTTCTTTTTTGGCCCAGTCCAGTGTCTAGTCTAGAATCCAGTCCTGTCTAGAATTCAGTGTGCAGAATCCAATCCGGTGTTTAGAATCCAGTCTTGTCTAGAATTCAGTGTGCAGAATCCAATCCGGTGTTTAGAATCCAGTCCTGTCTAGAATTCAGTGTGCAGAATCCAGTCCGGTGTTTAGAATCCAGTCCGGTGTTTAGAATCCAGTCCGGTGTTTAGAATCCAGTCCGCTGTTTAGAATCCAGTCCGCTGCTTAGAATCTAGTCCGGTGTTTAAAAAAAAAAAAAAAAAAGTCTTGTTTTGTTTAGCAAAATTTAGTCTTGCCTTGTCTTGTCTTGTCTTGTCTTGTCTAGTTTTAAATCCTCCTATGTCTACTATGCAAGCCCTGCAGGCATCTTTTGCAGCCCTGAACTCTGTTTTCAGTGCTTTGAGACCAGAGCGACTAGAAGTTTTGCAGCAATCCCTAAAGCAACTGCAAAACCTTCTGACTAAAATCTTGCTCATCTTGCCAGAAGTCGTTGAGAGTACATCTATCTCTAAAGAGACTCTTGTTCACAGTATGGTGACAAGAGAATCCTCTGGTTTAATTGAAGAGAAAAGGTTTAAAAGTTTTCTGCGGCCCAGGCTCTCAGAAGAGGAGCGTCTGCGTCGCAGAAACTTAAACTTATGCCTATATTGTGGGGGTTTAGGCCATTATCTGCAGACCTGTGAGTTGCGCAAGCCAAAGTGTGGTGACGAGTCTTGCCCTCTGGCCAAGTTGAGTCAGGATACAAGACCTACTCCTGTCTCTACTGTGGCAGAGGTACTTGTCACACAACCCACACTAAAAAAGCTCTCTGTCCTATAATTGGGGTCCTTGGGCAAGGGAGCCCCATTATA